>NW_017728931.1:8545645-8558469 GCF_001723895.1 Crocodylus porosus
CACCGTTGCGGGGGGAGGAGGGAGGGTGCTGTGTTGTAAAGCATCCTGGGATGCTGGGGGACTGAGTTAACTTGAATCTGCAAGGGATCTGGGACAGATGTTCAATAAACTGATTTAACCTAAATCAGTTAAATCGGGTACTACATCCATCCAGGTTTATCTTAAACCAGCTTCAGCCTTTTTCAAAGCAATTTATGTGCACTGAGCCACTGTAGGAATGTGGCTGCATTTCTGGAATGAAAAGTGAATGTTCACTTGCTTATTGTTTCAATTTAAGCAGTTAGGCTAACCTGTGAAGATGGAACTGATTCAGCCTCAGGCTATTTGACTCTCTCCACTTAGCCATAATATTAACCTTCTCCCTACAACCGCATGTATAAACAGACAGCGGCAGTTAAGAAATTTGCCTAAGGTCATGTAACAAGGAAATTGCAGTGCTTGAGGGAGAATATAACAGTTCTAACTATGGCCCTTGAATGAAGCAGCAGACAGGGGTTCCTCGTGATACCTGCCAACAGTCGCACACTGAGCAACTAAGGGTGCAGACAGAAGCGCAGCTCCCTGTCGTAACTGAGAACACTTTGCAGGAAGTGTTTTGAGCTACCAGATCTCCTGGATCAAACAGAAGTTTGCTGTTGGTTCCAGAGGGGAGGGGAATCTAGAGAGCCTGCAGCCGGTTTCCCATAGCAACAGCCCGAGGTTGCTGCTAGGCTGCAAAGTTTTCAGAATGGGAGGGTAGAACGGGAGCTCCTGCTAGGGCAGGCGTGGGCAAAGTGGGCCTACATCGGATTCCACTTCCCAGCAGTCCCTGCCTGCATCTCTGTGACTGGTTTCCATGGAAATCCTAGTAGCAGCAGGGCAGTGACAGTGCAGGGCCAGGGTTTCCATGGAGAGTGGCCCCAGCAGTGCTAGCAGGGTGCACAGCTGGGCGGGGAGCTGCTCTGGGCCCAGGATCTTGCAGCAGACAGCGGGGTCCAGAGTTGGGGCAGAACTATGATCCGCTGCCCACACATCCTGAGCAGGGGCATGCTGGCAGCAGATTGCAGCTCTGACCTGGCTCTAGATCATGTCACTGCCACATGATCCTAGCCCTAACCCTGGAGCAGCTCCCTGCCCAGCCTCACACCCTGCCAGCATTACTGGGACCAGTCTCCATGGAAACCCCAGGCCTGTGCTGTCACAGCCCTACCACTGCTGGGGGTCTCCCTGGAAACTGGCTGCAGCAGCATGGGCAGGGATTGCTGAGAAATGGAGTCTGGCCACTGGTCAGATCTGCCATTTTGCCCACCCCTGTCCCAGGGATTCCCCAGCTAGCACTTGAGGATGGGGCTTCAACCACGGGAGGGAGGGGGGGGGAGGCCTCCAATACACCCACCCCACCCTCCAGCAGGGGCTGAAAACCCCCCAGACTGAACTCCTCTGCTCCCTTTCCCCCCTCCCATTCTGAAAAGTGACAGACTGGGAGGCAGCACAGACAAATTACAGAAGAAACTGTTTTGAAACCTTTTCATCTGATCCCTCATGCAATGAGGGTTCAGATTTTCACTTGATCGGCCATTTTTAAGCTGTCTGCAGCCATGCACTTGTGTTTGGTCACAGCTATCAACTGCTTTCTGTGGCCAGATCGGGCAAAAATTGTCACTTCCATCTGAGCATCTGAGGACAAGGTGATCCAGAGAAGTGATCAAGGAGGGACAGGACCAAAGGCACTGGAGGGACAGAGATCAAGAGGAGAAAAAACCATGGTGGAAGCACAGCTGCCTGTTTACATCACACACAGCTGGGAACATAGGCCTAGCCAGATTACACAGAGGTTTACCAGAGTCTGTGCTAAACAAAACTGCTCCCCACTACCCCACCCAAGGCCCCCATTACACTACACAGCTGTTTTTAACAAGGGCTCCTGTTCTGCAGCCAGCAGACAAACACTACCCGTCCGAAGGGAAATCAAGCATTGTTTATACCAAGGCGTGGGTCTGTCCCATAACCAGAGACCCATGTGAGAGCTCTGTTTACACCATGATAACAGCCAAGGGGCAAAGGCAGAGGGACATGAGGATGAGGGGAGACTAAACTTGTTTGTTATTAACATGCTGTAGTGCAGTAGACCCCTTGCCAGTGTTGTTTGACCCCAGTACTCTTTCCTGCCATGGCAGGGGGTCAGACTTGATGATCTGCTCAGGTCCCTTCCAACCCTAGAAACTATGAAACTCTTTTTGTACCAAGACCCATTTGTAAACATCAGTGGCCAGTCCCAACCCAATAAACAGTTTAAGTAGAAAACAGTCCCTTGGCCCTGCTGGTGCCCCCCACCCCCAGTGTGTGGAACAGGGGAGGGGTATATGGGGCATGGGGGGGGCAAGCAGGCTGGAACTCTGCCAGCCTACAAAGGAAAACCAACAATCTCCCATGTTTTTCTCCTTTAACGAAGAATCCATTTTTAAAGTTTGTGATCCATATTTAAAGTTTGTTCACAACCCTTTCATATATTCTTGTGACCCACTTTTGGGTCACAACCCATGGGTTGAGAAATGCGTTATAGTGCATTTGCTCTTGAACAGTGCTTGGCAGACCTGAGGAACAGGGATGGGCGGAGACACAGATCTGGGGGGAATTACTCCCTTTTACATAGAGGATGCAACAGCGCAAAGAGTATGGTCTCCGACTTTTCTCAGGACTAATGCCGTCTGCTGGCCTGCTTCAGCTTTGGCAGGAAAATTAAACAGATCTTTTTCACATTAGCAGCTTGGTACAGCTGCATTTGGGCTGTGCAGTATGGAAGGGGAATATATGAAGGCTAAACAGGCCAGTCCATCTCCCCATCTCCTCCAGCAAAAAAAAAAGAAAAAAAAGAAAAAAAAAAAGAAACAAATAGGCCTTTTATATTTTTGGCAAGTCATGCATATACCAAAGAGTGGTTCTAAATAGTTGCTGAATAACTAAAGAGGAATACGTCACTGTGACTGGGAAAGGGAGTGAGGGCAGGCTCTTGCAACCAGAGAGCAGGGAGAGACTAGGGTTAGTGAGGAGGAGGAAAAACAATGATAGGCTTCTGCTCCTCTGTAGGTAGGTGGATCTGGAAAAAAAGGATGTTATTATGTGAGGAGAGGGCTGCAGGACTAGCAAGTCTATGGATTTGGGGCAACAGGCATAGGGGTCTGAGACAAAGAGTAGGAACTAGACAAGTACTGGGATCAAGCCAGCAAATTGTAGCAGATGAAATGAGAAAAAGGCAGTGGTTCCCTGTTGCACTCCTATCCCAAAAGTATGTGCCAGTCTGTGGTTTCCTTTCCTTCTATTGCCTTCTATTGAAATAGAGTGCAGCCCACGCCAAGACCAGTCCAGAGTCCATGGAGGCTTCAAGGGAGATAAAACAGTCACCTCCAATGGCAGCCATTCCAATTATTCAATATTTTTACTGGTGAGTGTAGCTTTAGGCACACATTCCACCAGTAAGAGGGTAATAATAATGACATGGCTACAGACAGAATATTCATTATATTCCCAGCTGCTATTAACATGCAAGTAAGCAGGAGAATCACAAAGACCAATGCAAATAACCCCAGAAGGCCAAATTACACAGCAGCAGGGCAAGTGCAATAGCTGAGCTGTTCGCAGCAGCTGTGTCAGGAAAAGGTGCTTTACCACTAAACCTTTCGCAATAGAGATAAAGAGTTAAGAACCAACTCCCAGCTGTCATGGCTACCAAATTCACTGCACCAACACAACTGGCACTTTAGGAAAAATAAAAGAGCAAAAAGGGCCTTCACCCTATACAACATCTCAGTAACAAAGAGCTGAATCAGTACAAATGGAGAATCTAAGCTAAACACTGATGGAAGTGGGGCTATTGACTCACTAAGCAGGTGCTCTTCCCCAAGTTGGGGTTATTGCCAACCAGGCTAAAATCTGAAGCCCATTCACTTTTCTTATGACTTTGTGTTCATTAGGTAAATAACCCTATTCTCACCATTTTAGGAACATATGGAAACACTCCTGATTGGATAAGCAAGGGCTTTTTTGGCTGTATCTTTTATTGGACAAACTGTGTAGATGGGAAAGATGACGAGGCAGCAACCAGAAAAGTTGAATGCGAGTGTTAACAGATCAAGTCAAATCCTAGGTTAAAATCTACCGTTCACCTCGGCCAAGTAATTTGTTGGCAAACTACAATTGGCCTTGGGTCAACACTAATGTTATAGTTACCAACAGTAAGAAAACATCCTTTCCCAGAGTGGGCACAACCCAGGAGAAGCCTTACTGATCGATACCCAGAGGGTTTTATATTTACATACTTGGTATGATCATTTGAAAACACGGTTAAATAAATGATATTCTCCCTCCTTCCCTTAAATTCATTCTGTGATTATAGCTGAGTGCAAGATGAGATGGGGGTGCTATGTTCCATCCCAGAACCAAAATGTAACTAAAAGAGTAAGGCTTTTGTATGTTAAACCTCACGCTCTGTCTTCCATGTGAAACAAACACACCCTTATCTGTCAGATTTTTTAGTCAGGAGAAATGTCACCCATTTCCTTCTATCCTAGTTTTGTAGAAGTCCACATCCTAAATTGTTTCCTTCAATTTAGGGCTAGATCCTGCTGTCATTGGGGTGCATGGCAAAACTAGGATGAGAATGAGAGTGAGGGCGCTAGCTGTGCTAGTCTGAAGTCAGGCAGAAAGCAGTTCACCCTTACCTCTGCCTTCTTTAGAAAGAAAGAAAAAAGGCTTTATTATCTATGCCAGGGCTGTCTAACTGGCAGCAGTAGCTGGAACTGCTGTATCAGCACCAGCAATGAGGGAGTTTATGCCATCCCCACTATGATTTAACCACTTTAAACCCACCAACTCATTTGAGGTGGTGCCCCTAACCTGAAGAGACTTGACTAGCATCTATCACATATCTAAAGTCCACACACCTCAACAGTGCTACTGAGTACATTATTACATATTGATCTTGTTACCTAAATAAAAATGAACCAAGAGAAGCTTTGTAAATTAAGCTGAGCAAAGACCAGTAGTCACCACTGCCAGAGAATGTCCATGCAGCATCTGGGGGTAGACTCAACCACTGACAGTCAAATATTTGCCTAAAGTTACACACAGCAAGTCAGTGGCAGTAGTAGGAATAGAGCCCAGGGTTCTGGATTTTTCCAATGCTCCTTCTTTTGGGCAATACTGCTTAAAAAAGAAGTGGAGCTCAAGACAGTAGTTTTTCTTGTTTTGAGCCTCACCCCCAACTTCCTGAACACCATCTGTCAGTGCAGATGTATGAGAGCCAACCAGAAGACAGGAATCCTTGGGAGCAATGCACTTTAAGTTTACTTTAATTACAAATGATTATGTGGCAAAGGAATTATGGAGCAGCATGCAGTATAAACGCAAAGCAAACGATTCATGCAGAACAGCAACTGTTGCCAATTTCAGCACACAGGGTTTGCACTTTGGACAACTCATCAGATTGCTGGGGCACTGTGAGCAGCAACTTCGCCTGTGTTTTTTATTTATTTATTTTTGCATACCACCTCCAGTTGCAAGAAAGCTTTGTAGATCAATTTTAACATGATACAGGTTACAAACCCATGTATGCGCTGGGCCCAGGTTTCCGACAGTGTAGATGGTAGCAATAGGAAATACTGACCTTATAATCTCACTTTACTCTTGATGAGCAGATTGCAATCATTTTCCTTAAGTGCAGGCTTCACAATATGATTGGCTGTGTCTTACGGATCTAGACTGAATTACTGCAAGGTGCTTCCTAAAGGGCTACAACTGAAAATGGAAATGACACACCACAGCAGACCAGTGGGCCTTTATGAGAACACTTCAGAGGGAGTGAAAACCAAGTACAATAGGAATAAACCTGCCCATAGGAAATATTCTTCCTGATTCAGTCAGTCAGATTCAGCTTATGCCATGAAGTCCTAAGATAAAAAATTATATGTTCTTTATTTAGTACAACTGTGGATGTTCTTATTCATATAAAGGCTTAATTTTTTCATGAATCCTGCTCAGCTTTGGGCACCAATATCCTGAAGAGTGTTTCGACACTGACATTCATTTGCCTTAGTGTTGCTTTTTAGAGGAAGTGTGTTATACTGATCTAGCTTCTACTCTCGCAGTAATAAGTTGCTAGGTTTAAGCTTTAAAAAAACATTTTGTTCTTCGAATCTGGAACAGCTTGCATGAACCCATGGTCATTATCATCAACTGATATTTGTTACTTAAGCTTTCCATGTCCAAGGAGATCTCAGGAAAGCTGCTGAGTTCAGAGTTTAATTTTGCCAGTCTTCCCAATACATTACAAAGCCCTTGTTCAGTGCTGATCCAGACTTTGCAGACAGGTGTAAAACTGATGTTTTTGTGTTTTGTCAAATTAAGTTAGTCTGGATTTATCAATTCAGATGTCTTGTAAACTTCTTTATTTGTCTTTCTCTTTCACCCTCCCAAAGCTTTCAATAGGCACATTATTAAATCAATGCTAACAGAATGTTTTTCTTTGCAGATGTTGTATTACGCTGATATAGTGAAACATTAAAAAGATGTGCATGTTTTATCTCTCATGTTTTTTATTTAAAATGTGACTAATCAGCTTGTGAAGCATATTTTAACAACAATATGGCTGTCTTAAACACCACTGTTATAAAGTAGCTGTTTCATTGTGGCTCCGCAAGAACTTCATAGTAACAGGTGGCATAAAAGTCAGATCCCACTAGAAACAGAGTCTCTGATCAGTTAAAGAATCTATTCTGAATGTGGTCGGTATACAACCTCTGACACATAGTTGAGCAGTTTTGGATTCCATCAAGTAAAAGACAGTGATGCATGCGTATGTGAGCGTGCGCACACACATACACACAAACATAGTGTAGCTAGATTATTACTAAGTATTACTCAGCATAGTTTAAGTTTTCTTTCACAAATGCTCAAACAAAATCATCACAACTCTACCCCACACACAATTTGCAAAGTACTTTGGCTTCCTTCAGAATGAAATCAATCAGGAAAAGTTAGTTACAAGAGAAGATGGAATCAGTTGTAAGGTTCTGACTTCACAGAGCCAGAGTTGTGGGGTCACCAGATTTCTGAAGATGACCGACACAAAGAAAATATAGTCAAAGAAGGGTGGAAAAAGACAATGTGTTTGAAAAAAAGAGCTATTGAAAAGACCCCACACTGGTGAATCAGTTCACAATGCATTTATTTAGCTTTTCCATATTACAAAGGCCACTGTGGCTGCTGTTATTCCAACTTCTGGTCTTCATCCTAACCCACACCTATTCAGGCCTGCTCATTCTTCCCTTTATCTTTCAGGGTGCAGGGAAAAGTTTCTGGCAGGAAGATCTCGTTGCTTCACGAAACCTAAAGAAATAAGCCAGAGAACGTGTCAGTCTCCTTCACGAGGACAAAGAAAGTGGAAGTTTCAAACACACATCACAAAAGGCACAACTTCAATTGGCAACTAACTGGCCCCCTTGGTGGCAGTCTCAGCAGACACACCAAGAACCAATTGGACCATGGAGACCAAGCTCCTCTCTTGACCTCAGGGAAGGTCCCGCCAGGTTCAGTGGAAGCTGTACGCTCTGAAGAAGTTTATTGGCATCTATGGGTTACCTGACTTGTGGACAGAGGGCTTCAATCTCTGTGACTGCTGATCCAGCACCTTTCACCACCATTATCTTCCTGTGAAAACATTTCATATGGAGGAAAATTCGTATATAAGTCTGCCAGAATCAAAATTGCAACCTCTTTCTTTCCAGTCCGCCCATTGGCAAAGCCTCAGAATGTGCCACTTGGAAGACAAACATTTCTGGCATTCAAGAAAGGACTAGACTTCTCACAACAGACTGCATTTGGACTACTCCTCCCAGAAGCTGCCTCAAAAATGGGTGAGGAATTAGATTGTAAGCGTTTTTTCTGCCATCAGCATGTTTGTTAGATGAACGGGACAGTATTGGTATCCTCTCTTTTCTAAGAGAACTCAAGCCACTCATCACAATTTTCTTTCTAAAACACCTGAAGTATTTTTCAAGTTCTGTGCAAAACACACAACAACACTGCAAGGCTCATACCTGTAGGAGAGCCCAAAGGCTAAATGGCACGTAGTGCTCCACGCAACAACAGTAAGGAAGAAGAATTGCCTATCACCACATAGGCAAACCACATCTTTATAGCAATGGCCTAGGAAACCTTTACAGTTTACCAAGAGGCAAAGGTGCCTTCCTCTTCCCCTACCAACACCCCCATCCAACGTTCTTGGACCCTAGTCCATCACAGTTTTTAAGGCAATAAGAAGTCAAACCAGTATGTACATATTCCAGCACTGCCTCACTCACCTGTTATCTTGAGGTTTCCATTTTCAGGTTTAGGAGAGTCCTTGTTTTATTTACCTATGTAATAATACACTTCTATAGCTCCTTCTCTTCAAAAACCTGAGTGCTCTGCAGACATCAATGAATTAAATCCCATATGCTGAGCTCCCTCCATGCATTTGATGTTAGTGGGGAAAGCCTGCTTTAAAAAGCCCAAAAGTAACAACCAAGGGTGTTGTAAAGGTCTACCCCCTGTGCTACCAGCCATGCTGGGGTGGGCCCTGCCCTACTTTCTCACCACAAATTTCACCCCTTGAATAAAAAATCTTTGTTGAAATCAATGTATTCCCCTGAGAAGTTTTGGTTTTGAGAAATTCACATTTTTAGATTAAAATAATTTAATTCGAAGAATCTTCTCTAAATGCTAACAAGCTCTTTTTGATACTATAAAAAGGCATGTGTCACATGTCATTTGGTCCCATTCTGTCCCAAGTGACAAAACTGAGGTCCATATCTAGCACAGCCACCTGTAACTTATTACCCTCACCAGGACTGTCCAAATGGAGCCACATGTGGCCCATGAGGGATTAAGTTGAGCTCCCCAGACTCCTGCCCAGCTGCTGTTCCCTCATTTCTCCATCTGCAGAAGCCAATGTCCCTGCATTTCTCCCCCCTCCTCCAGCTGCCATTTCCTGCCTTCACCCCAGGAGGTGGGGCAACGTGGCAAGCAGCAGAGGAAGCTGAGGGTGAGCACTGGGCAGAACAATTACACCCCATACCAGGGGTGGGCAAAATGCGGCCCGTGGGCCAGATGCGGCCCGCCAGGCCATTCTATCTGGCCCACAGGGCTGCTAAAAATTTAGAAAATTAATATTTATCTGCTTCTGGCTGCCTATCATGAGCCAAAACTCCGTAAACAGCCCTCCACCCGAAATAAGTGCCTGCCTGTGCCCTACACTGCACAGTGGGGCAAGGATGCCTGTATAGGCACACCTTGCAGAAGGGTGGGAGAACATCCACACAGGCCTCTGGGCGGTGGATAGGATAGCATGGTCCCTGGGCACTTAGAAGTTGGACAGCCCTGCCCTATATCAACTCAGACATAACATTCCTGTGTAAATGGCCAGTTCCTACACCTGGACAAAAATATGCAGGGATACAGTAAAACGAAAACTAAGAACACTGATCTTCAGAAAGCAGACACCACTCAGTGACAGTTATTAATGCTCTACAAGTTCATAAATAATCTTTTTTGTAGAGGACAGCAAACAGCATTTGCCCATCCCACCATGCCATCACAGTAAGAATGATATCATATGCAGACTGAATGCCTGACTTGGGACATGTGATCTAATTCTTTTGCCTTTGCAGAATTAATGTAAAGGTTGATGTCTCTGGGGGCATCTAACAGACTGGAGCAAAATATTAGGTAAAGTACTTCAACGTATTTTAAATCCTAGTATAGACTGGGAAAACTAGTTTAGTAAGCATTCATACCCTTTCAGCAGTTTACCTCAACCAGCTAATGAGTTAGAATACAACCTGCTCAATTTACATTATTTTTTCAAAAATAACACTTGGATGTGTCATCTTTATAGAGCACAGACTTTTTGTCCCAATCCTGGGAAGCCAGTTCTCATTATGGGCTGGCAGGCCTTGCCTAGGCTACTTGTAAAGCCTGATCTCTCCCCTCCCCACAACAGATTTCAACCCTAAACACTGCCAACTGTTCTTTTAATAAGATGTGTGCACAAGCCCACCAGGATGCTTTAAAAGGCCAGCCACAAAGGATGCAGTTATTTAAGGCAGGCAGAAGTGACAATTCCTACTCCTTACAGGTTTCCATTCCTGCTCTTTCCTCCAACTAACCACAGGGCCTGCTGTCCCAAGCACATCAATAAATACCAGGTCAGGATTAAACTGTGGGTGCAAATAGTACCTTATTGCACAGGCACTAAAAAGGTTGCTTGTCACAAATGTAACTTCCCCCACACTCCTCCATCCCAACCGTGCTTCCTACAAAGAAGTAAAAAAAAGGCATGGAATGGACTATGAAGGAACGAAACTTTAACCTTCTAGCTAATACTCCCACCCCACTGGGCATTTTACTTTTAGAAATAATGCTGAAGCATGGAAAACTTCTGTGCATCCTAGTTCAAAAAAAGAGCAAAATTATTTGTTTTAGTGATGCAGTGATGGAAACACTGCTGCCAAACAGAGGCAACCGATGAAACCCACTAACATCTTTTAACAAACCCTCTCCTAAGCAAACATTTAGTGTGCTAATCTAGCTCCACCTAGATCCTATCACTGATACACTTGGGCAACTCTTGCATTATTCATCATGCTGTTGGAGAGTTTAGGTTTGTTGCAGTTTCAGAAATTGTTTCCCGTTCCTCTCCTTGACCCCACACAGCCCTCACATGCTTACCCTGATATCAGAGAACAAGAGAAATGGAGAAGTACCCTCACAGTACCCTGCCTCAGCAGTGTAAATGCTCCTCTTTGTCTTAGGCTAATCCACACTCCAGCTCTCTCCCCAGGGCCCTAGCCTGCTGAAGCCCGCTCCTCTTGATGTATGCATTCCCCTTCCCCCACTTTGGGTCCATGAAAAGAAACATCCTGTTCTCCCTTGGATATCTTTACCAGGAGGGCTGAACTGAACAGATAAAAGCTCTGCTTCTGTTGCATCTCAGAAGCCTTTGCTGAGCAACCAAAGGTTCATCTGAAATGGCTTTGTAAAACCAAGGCCCACATTTTATACCCTCCCTTCCCAAGCACTGCCAAAGAGAAAAGATTCCTGGAGATGCTCTGTAAAGCAGACGTGTTCTCGAGCTGGGAAGTGACTGTTCTGTCCAGACAGATCTGCCCTCCTCACACCTCTCAGGTCTCCTGTTCCACTCACTCTCACAGAGGAAGAACCTGTCATCTTACCAGGGTAAAACATGGCCAAAAGACCCTCTATCACAATCAGAAGGAATTATGCAGGTTTCCACAACAGCTCCTGCCCCAGGTCCACTGCAGTGCTCACTCAGCTCTCCTGTTCCAACTCATGGCCAAGGGTGGTGGTGAAGGGATGGTCTTGCAACACACAGGAGGAAATCCTAGAGGATCACAAAGAGCCATTTTACTGGTCTTGACCACACCTCTGTTCACATCAATACCCCTACTTTTGACTGTTCTTGCTTTGAATGTCTCAGCCTGCTGTCTAACACAATGGTCTGACCATGGGTTTAAGAACCTCCACTGACCTTTTGACGCTTTTCAAATTCCTACTCAAAGTACCTTTTCCAGTTTGCACCTCTAGAATGACCAAGGCTTACTTCCCACAGGAGAGTTCTCCATTGATTTCAAGTAGAGACTGCTCAGAGAAGGCAAGCAAGCATTGAGTAACCAAAAAATATTTAGCAGCAGAGTGAACTAGGAATACTTACCAAGTAAAAAAAAAAAGAAAAGCTACAGCTATGATCTGTGTATACATATATATTATGTCAGGCATCAGTTATATTGTCTGGAATCAGAAGGGTTAATCTCAAAACCATCTCTTTTGGCCTTCAAGACTTTCTGGCAAGACTATCCTTTCCCCTCTCTCCCATTCTTATTCCTGTCTGGTAGTAAAGTTTTTTGGGTGTCAACATTTTAAGACACTATTCGAAGGATTCCAGCTATGTGTCCAGTGCAGTTAATAAAGTTCTGGTCTTCAATGCTTAGAACAGTCATAGTTTTCAAGTTACTGAAAGAAATGCCATCAAGTTGAATATTATAGGGTTATGATACATCTGGGCTTTCCCAGACATATCCTCCAATCTCCGTCCAGGTGGTTTTTTGACATCCGAACAAGCATCCAGGATTTTGCTCTGCTCCACTGGTGGGAGCAGGGGGAGGGCAAACAGAGGTAGCGGGTGCACATGCGTCTGCATGTGCACATGCATGCCTAGCATGCAGCCATGCAGAGTGGTAGAAACAGCCCTAGCAGCTGGATGCAGGTAAGTGTATGGGGGGCAGGGTTGGGGGACTGCCCGGGGTGTGTGCATGCATGCATGCATGTATGGGGGGGGAAGTGCAAGTGCCTGCCAGTACTGGAGAAAGTTGTCTGGCTGCTGGGGCTGTGACAGGGTTGGAGGAGGTGCCAACCCCTCCAGCAGGAGAAGCGGGGTGAAGGGCCATTTGAGGGCAGCAGGGAACTCTGCCACCAGCCCACCCACACTGGGGCCAGGCAGCTCTAGGTGGCACTGCCTGGGGAGTGGGGTCATGGCTAGGCTGCCTGGTGTGGTATGGGAGCCCCAGCTTAGGGCAGGGGGTGCCACAGGCATCCTCTCCTCCTCCCTCCAGCCTGCGCTGGGGCTGGAGTCACTCCACTACTGCTTGCATGAGCTGGAGCTGCTGCACTCCACCTGGACTCCAGTAAAGAGAGGGGCAGCTGAGGCGGTGGGGAGGAGGTAGCAGCTGTGTCTCAGGAGCATGGGACACTGGCAGTGCCAGCTGGCTGTGGTTCGGGAGTGAGGGGCACCA
>NW_017728931.1:8558569-8581780 GCF_001723895.1 Crocodylus porosus
AAGACACTGGGTTGAGAGTGAGAGGCTCTGGCAGGGTCAAAGGTATGTAGGTCAGGAGGGGCAGCAGCAGGGATGAGGGGGCAAAGGACTGTGGGTCAGGAGTGAGAGGCCAGGGGTCTCAGGTCGGAAGTGAGGAGCAGCAGCAGGGAAGGTGGCTACAGGCTGGGAGTAAGGTGTCCCCTCGATAGGTGGCCTTTTTTTTTGGAACTAGAAATATGGTAACCCTAGAATATTACATCTCAATTCACTTGGCCAATGAATGATTAGTTCCAAGCAATTAAATAATTTTTTTTTGCAAAAATCTTGTTGGTCTAATAAAAAAAGATCATCTCTACTACGAGTCCTGATTGCCTAGTCCCAAGTAGGAATCTTTCCCTCCATCTCTGTCCTCCACAAAGAACTCACAATGTGCAGTCAGTCATTGTACAGTTCCAGGGCATCACTTAAAAGCAGGGGTGTCAAACTCATTTGGCCCAATGAGCTGAATGACTGGTGTACAGTCAATCCACAGGCCAGCCTGGGCCTGCAGACCAGCCCTGCATACAGATCTGGTCTGAAACCCAGGCCAACACTACAGGCCACATCTGTGACATCTTTGACTGATACAATAAATAATATCCATTTTCCCTGTGCAAACATTATAAGGGTACCTGCCAGGTTCAGAAGCTTTTTTTTTTACTAGCTTTTGTAAGCACTACTTACAGTTTAATTTTTAAAGACTTTTGTGATACTTCACCCTAAAAGCAATTTAGCTTTTTACATTTATCACCTTAGATTTAAACATTTCTCTATGGGTGACCTTTACTTCCTGTTTCACAAGTCCTAGAACAACGGTGCAGAGACCAGGATTCAGAATCAGGGAGGGAAGGTCCCAATGAGATTAAGATCTTGGAGACTCTGTAGCAAAAGAAGCGATAGGAAAGGGGCTCCATGCATTGAGAAACCTTTGCTGAGCAACCAAAGGCGGAGAAAGTAAATAGGGATTTAATATGTCATTTCTATTAGAACTGGAGGAAATTAGGAACCAGTTTAAACACTAACAAAAGGAAGTTCTCACACAACATGCAATTAACATGTGAACCTCACTGCAGCAAGGTAGAGGCCAACAATTTAACCAAGTTCAAGAGCAGTTCAGACACACTGATGCAGGAAATGTACCTCAGTAATATTAAATATGACCATTAGGGCTGCAACTTCCATATTAGGACCTCTTAGTACTTTATATGCTGGAAGCTGCAAGGGAAGCAGGGCAGGGGATTGATCACTCTGGCTAGGCCCTGAATAAATACTTTTCCCTTGAGTATCTGAAGCGTACTGTGAGATACAGGACACTGGGCTAGATGCATCTGCAGTTTGACCTAGCATGGCATCCCTTACATTCTTAAGTTAAGCAGACTGGTCTGACTCTGTGTCACAAACCTCATGTTGAACCCTCGCATTTGCTGCCAGATAACCCTGGCTGTTGCTGTGAAATTCAAGTAGCTTCTCTATATAGCAAAAGTGGCAGGTATGACATCTTAAGTGACCAAAAATCTGTAATAATATGAACAATAAAACTAGGGAGCTACAGCTGGCTGCTCTACTGCTGTAATTAATGCTCCCCACACACTCTAAATGGATGAAAAACTATAATAAAACTAGGATGAAAACAGTTCAGATTACTTCTAAAACTGGTTCCTCTTTTAAAGGAAAGTACTTTTGGTGAGGAAATGCTAAATATATTTAACATGTAGTATTTGTAGCCACAGGGTAATATCATGGTAAACCACTTGGAACATTCCAGAAAGGGATTATATAGTCATGTGAGAGCAAACAGCACATAAAAGTAGCACTAAACAGAATTAAAAGAATTACATAGGCCATCAGCCCCTCAGGCTTTGGGTCTGATCGCAGGCTGAAAAGAGAGTGGTGTCAGAAAGGGGCTCTCTCCATTGCATAATACTCCACAGTAAATAGCCTTATGGAGACATGGGACATCTTCTCGGGTATCTAAACCTTGGCTCATGTCAGAGACAGTATGGAAACTGAAGACCGCAATGAGAATCAAAACCAAGATGGAAAGAAGCAAGATAGGCCCAACGTATCTAATCTATGCAGGCAATTCTTGTGATGGGTAAGAATTAAGTAAATCTGACTCACCGTTCAAAGGGAGAATTCTGGGACCTCCGTCTCTCTCCTCTCTTCCCCCTGCTTCAGTTATTTTGTCTTCCATTTCTCCCCACACTGCAGGTTTCTCAGGTGACAGCCACATTAGTTCCTTCTTCTGCTACTGCCACCTACCAGTTTTATTATTCTGTTGCAGCATAAGGGCATATAGAAGAAGTTCTTGTTCAGCACTCAGATAATCACACAGGGATCCCTTTGTCTTAGGAGCCAAGGCTTAAATCAAGTGTCTGATATCCTCCCCTCACCCAATACCATTTGTAAAGCACAGCGAACAAGCAAAACCAATACCAGGTTTTGGGTGTGGATATATGCTGGGTGTGGACATAGGTACATTTGGAAACTTTTCAAAGGGACAACAGTCTGTTCATTCCAACTGTTGTGTGAACAGCAAAGAACAATACAAATGTATAAATGTGGACGAAGGAGTGTTAAAGCTGGAGCTTTTTGAATTATTGTGGGCTCATCAACACTAGCAGTTAGAACAAACTAGCTGCTCTCCTTTGAAAGGGCACCAAAGGCAGGTGTGTAGCCACATCTTTTGAAACTCATTCCAGCAAACCAGAGAGAGGTGCAGGGCTGAACATTTAGGACCCTGCAATAGTCTCTCTTCTGCACTCCCCTACAGACAAGTTACACAATTTAACTTTTTCTGCTACCAAGAGAACATTCAAAACATGAATTATCATGGATCTTAGGTGTAAAATTTAGAGCCAGCAATGCAAATGCCTAACATATTGGGAGATGAGAAGAATTCAGACCCATTTTTTAAAGAATACTAGTCCCACAGAGAGTTCCTCAAAAGAAAAGACACAGCCAGGTGTGAAAGTGTTACATCCGTATCTTATAGCAGTCGATATACAAACAGAAACCAAAAACAAAGGAATAGGCCTGCCCAGTGGCAAGAAGAAAGAAGTGGATGCATCTTAAAGGGGAGAGGAAGGAGGGAAAGCATTGGAAAAATGTGAATATAGGAGGTCTGTAAAATTAGAGGCACAAATTTAACCCTTGATTATGCCACTGAAAATTGGAAGTCACTTTACTGACTTCCAGAGAGGGATATTAGATTTATTTCAGTGCGTCTGAGAGCAACATTTGGGTCTACCTAAAATTACTTTCTTCTGCTTCATTTATAGTAGTGATTCAACACACTGTTGACATAACTATTTTCTAGAACACACATTGATGAGTTATTTGTATAATCAAAACATTTTTAAAACAGGGCTAAGAAAGGACTCCTTTATTAGGAGTATACTTAAGACAAAAATGCATTTTATCTGGGATAATACTCATCTTGAAAACTTGCCTGAGGAATCATATGCCCAACTAGGGAACTCCCTCTGCTATCTCCTTAACTTCTGGGCCTCAGCTTCCATCATGGATTCTCCTATTCTTAGGAAGATACTAAATTGTGGATATCTGCAAGGTGATTTGAAACCACTGGCTGGGAGGTGAAAAAACAACTAGGTGTTTATAGATGCTGAGATATTATAGTGAGAGGAACACTAAAAATACTCCAGAGGGATACCATCAGTGCTGGGTTGTTTGCTTTAAGCAGAGGCATTCTTCCATCTGCCCTGATGCCCCAATACCCAGCCCTTCTATGTAATTTTAATCCTAAAATTAACTGTCTTTGTACTAGTTTTCCATACCTGTCAACTTCTAATTGATGCCGTTAAGTTTGTGCTCACTGTACACCTGGGGAAGCACCATAGCCCTGTGAAAACTTAAGCCAGAATAGCACATTGGAAGGAAAAAGATAAAAAAGTAGAGATTCAAAGAGGATGATGGAATTTGTGCACTTAGACACCATCCCCATTATGACACAGTGTTGGCTTTAAACCACCCTCACAGTAGTCTCAAATGAACAAAGTAAGGGAAAAAGCTTGGAAGATTTCTTAAAATTTATCTTATTCAGGGGGGAGGGGGGGAGGAGAGAGAAAGAAAAAAAACGTAAGATTTGCTCTCTTAGCCTCATTGTTGGAGAAATCCTCTGAGAAGATTCTTCAAAAAAATGGATTGAATAGGAAAAAGAAGAAAGGAAGGAAGAAAGGAAAGAAGACAGGCAGACAAGTTAGCAAACGTGATGGTTTAAAAAAGGAGCAGAAAGAGTGAATTTACCTGCCAACAGGTCGGTTTTGGATGCCACCAAACTGCTGCATTTACCGTTTTACCAGCTTGCGTTACTGGGGGGAAAAGTTTAGGAAGGAATATTCTCAAGGACTTTTCATAAGCTCTCACTCTTGCCATCAGAAAGGGGAGAAGGGAAGTTTTTTCTCTGGATTGTTTGACTTTTTTGGCTCCTGAAAAGTTTTGCAAAGAACAGTAAGAGTATGAACTGTTAGAAGACATTTCTTATGCACAAAGTAGAATAGTTTACAAAACCACCTGAGAACCGCACATCAGTTTGAGACATTAGTTTTAACAAACAAAACATTTCAACTGAAAAAACTGTAATACAAGGGCTTTTGAGGTTTCTTTCAGCAGGCTAATTAATATATAATATCGGAACACTCCAAAAATTGCCCTCCAAGGTCAAGAAAGACAAAGAATACAACAAAGAAAAAGCAGCAAACACCTGGTTATAAATCCTGCAATGTTACATTTTAAAAGAATTCCTAGAACAGAGAAATTAAAAATGGGGAAAAAAAAGAAAAGGAAAAAAAAAAAGAAGAAAAAGACAGTAGCAACATTGGTTACCTGTCCGAGCACCTACAATTCCATAGAGAGAACAGGAGTGGTCGTGTCTCTCACACCAGCCATATAGCCCATAAACCTTCTCAAAAAGAGCGAGCCATGAGAAAGATACTGTACATACAGTTTACTTTCACAGAGTCTCTCTAGGCCCTCAACACCCTATACATATTTTACTGACTGAAGCCCTTTGCAAGGGAGGGGAGGAGGATCGAAAAGAGTCACTGATGCCATGCATTTGATTTAAACGTCCTGTGCAACATTTGAAGTACCCTGTTTTTGCACCTGACATATACAGAAGTTCCAGAGGCATTTCTTGAGCAGATAATGCACTTAAAAGATATCACTGAGGCAGGGCAGGAGAAAGGCCATTGGAGGCTTGATCATTAACTGAGAACAAAAAGATGACCAGTTCATGTGTGTATGTAGTGCTGATCTTCCATCACGTTACAGATGAGGCATTGTAGCAATCCAGAGAAAGGTTTTATAAAAACACATTGGTGCAGTAAATACAAGGCTTAACAGTATACAAAGCTATATAGGTAACCTGACTTGACATAGTGATAGAAATAGTAAACACATGACCAGCTGAAGAAAAGTCTCCACATGCAAACAGAAAAAGAAAAAAAAAACAGGTCAAACAAAAAACAGTTGCAAACAGCATACGGATTTCCATCAGATTCAGTTGAAAAAACTTTTTTTTGCAAACCAAAATTTGTACTTGGTTTTCAAGTTATAAATTGATGTGCATTGACACTTTTAAAACACAGTGTAGGCTGATTACCTGCCATTACCAATATCAGCTTTCAAACCAGAATGTAATAGGTTGCAACAGTGCTATTAAAACATTGGAATATGGCAAGTGTTCCTCAGAATATGGAAACAAGGGGAGTACAGCCCATAGTGGTCATCTGGCTCTGTGGCTTAAATGTGACAGAGACAATCCCTGGGTGGGATGGGCTTGATGTTTCTTAGTTGTGTATTACAGACAAAAATATGAAACCCATTTTTTCTTTCCCCACTTATACATCTTGCTGACCCAAAGCAATGGGTAAGCAGGGGAGAAGTACACCATAGAGCTCTGCCCATTTTTATCACTGGATCATCAGCAACGCATTTGTAAGCAGTATCAACTGCTGTCTAAATGAGTATGTGTGAGGTTATTAACTCTGACTTTTCCCTTCTGAGCAATGTATGCACAATTTTTTCCAATCTTGCAGTATTAACACTAATCAGATATGAGGACCTCATCACAAGGGAGCTAACTACCTGCTTGTGTTTTAGAATAAATCACATGTGTTACTAAGCAAACTTGTATAGCTCTAAAATGTGATTAGGAATAGGAAATTCTTAAAGGTGAGAAGCAGTAAGAGATTCCCTACTGTTGTGGCATCTTTCTTCATGCCTACACATTGTGGGGACTCAAGCCCACCCAGGAAGTTTGGCTACAAGCATCTTCCTGCAAAAGCTCTACTTACTAACTAACTGTAACAATACTGCAGAGGCCTTTGAAGATTTCTGCAAGCTGACAGGGAGTCAGCTCTGCTCCTTTGCCCCACAGGTGTTCAGGATGCACTAACATAGGGTAGAAACTAAAGACTCAAATCAGCATGTCGAAGAGAACACAGGAAACTCCAAAAAACAGCTCTTTGACAATTAGATTATGGGAGAAGGGACTCTGAGAAGACAGAGCTTACCAGGTAGTTGTTTGGATTGGATGTAACCCATGTTGGGATATTTGTTCGGGTCATAAAGAGAAATCTTTTGTTTTCTTTTGTGTTAACCTGTACACCTGAAGGCTTGGGAATAAAGGCAGGGAAGACCCTGATTGCTGAAAACTTGTTGCTGAAACTTTTGTTGCTGAACCAGCTGGTCCACTCCACCTGTTCACACCAACAGTCAACCTTTCACTTGATTTTAATAATAATATTTAATTCTACAAAAAAAGGTCATTTTTTTACATTCCATCTTAAAATAAAAAAGGAAAACCATACTGTACAAATAAGCATGATCAAACCTCCATGAAAGCAGGTTAATACTGTTCTGTTTATTGCCTCTTGAAGTCTCTCTGTGTAGCGTCCATGTAGTGTTTGTTTAAGGTCCCAGTGAAGGTGAAACAGCACAGCGGCAGAGAAGTGAGGGGGCCAGAGAGGTGGGAAGTGCAGAGCCTCAGAGGGTACCTGGGACATGCTCCTCCTTTAAAGTATCCAGATAACAGCAGCATTGCACGCGCATGACTCCCCCCTCAAACAAACCCTATTTTCACAAGATTGCCTTTGAGTTGTAAACGTCTTATGTTTTGTTCTTTAAAAAAACAAAAACAAAAAAGGCTTGTATTTATTTATATAATCTATAGTTTCAGTGCTTTATGAACCCAGAGGGAAGGAAGAGTAAGAAAGGGATGAGGAAGATGAGGACTTAAAAATGGACTCAGCATTGCTGTTTTGGTTCCTGCTTTTTCAAAACAGCTCAGACTGAATAAGAAATTGCGCAGCCAGGAGGAGTGAGGAAAATCAGGCAGCCTGGAAAGAAAATTAGGAGCTGAACAGCCCAAAAACCAAAGAGATAGAGCAAAGTGCACATGCACACACATACGTGCACACACGCAGACACCCATTCACACAGAAGGGTCTAGGAACCATTTAATCACTGCTTGTGTCCTTTGGTTATATTTTAATTCTGGATGAACCTTATTATTACTATTATGTTTTAATTTGCTGCACAGTTTCCCAAAACCTAAGAACTGCATATTTTCCCCTGGATACAACTCTTTGGAACACCATTAATACTGAATTTGAGATAGTTTCAACTTGGGAAGTGCAAGCCTCATAATACTGGTATTGAGTGACCTTCAGTTTTATCCTAAAGAGTTTCTCGGTATTTTGGAGTTTTCAACTACCTTTTCCCTCCTCCATACTGTACCAGATTTCCCCCTTAAAATGACCAAAAAAAAAAGAATGATGTTCAGGCTTCAATTCTGTGTTCTGTCAACAAACAGTTTGCAGTGTTTTCACTTTGGCCACTGTTAAAGATGCAGGCATAGAGAAGGGAGTGTTGGATTAGCATGTATTAAAAAAAAAAGGAACATTAACATAGCATCTCTCTCAAAAAGACTAAAACACTAACAAACACAAGTCAATGCACGTTTGTTTTAAACTAATGTAATTCTTTTTTTCACATTGGATTAAACATTATTTTGTACACCAAACATTACAGTGCTGTTTATCTCCTCCAATCATGCAAAAATAGTTAAAACATGCCACTTCTGCCATGAATAAAACGTGACCAATTCTCCTATACACCTTCTGCCCAAAAACAGGATTTAAGATGATAAAAAACACAAATATTAAAAATCCCCCTTCAAAAGCGTTATAAACAAATATGGACACAAAGCTATCAGTTAATACTGAAATAGCAGAAGTCGCAGGTTTGCACTGAAAGCTCAAGTTTAACAAATACTTCGTCTTGCTTCCTTGTTTAGGAACCAGATCCTACAATACCAAAATGGGTCTTTTTTTTAACAGTAGGAGTTCAGCAACTGTGAAGTATCAGGCCTTAAATAACCTCAACTTTCACAAGGTAAGAGGCACTCCACAACTGACAGAATCAAGGTCTTAAAGAGACAACTGCACAATTTCACAGAAGTTTCTGGAGAGTTGTGAAACAGCTTTCCAAAACCAAAAGTGTGATTGTGCTACAGTGTTGCCCCTTGAATGCAGGTAGCAATAAGACTTGGGACCAGAGCTGCATCCAATAAAATCCCTTTGTGGGCTGTGAATTAGGCATCCCCAATTAGAGAATGAAACTGATGCCATGTTCTAAAGAATTATAAAGGAAGAACAGCAACCACAGAATATGCACCTATGAAACCTTTTAAGAAAATCTCATTCCCATGACTGGTTCCCTCCCCATTCCTTTCATCTCCCTGAGCTTCTCCGATAAACAGCATTGCAAGTTGGTTTTAAAAAATTTACAAGAGATACGTTGGTCATGTATTTACATGTGGCATCACTCTACAAGGAGTTTGATCTCATTGGCTATTAGCTGGTTCATGTTGAACAGAGCCCCCGGGAGCTTGGTGAGCAACTCTCTCTCCGTGGTCTCAGGGTCGCTGTCGACAGAGCTGGAGCTAGCACTCATATTGTCGACAGCGGCGCTAGCTGGAGGGCCCAGCTCTGGCTCGCTAGTCTCGCTGGCCGTGGACACCACAGAGAGTAAGGACATACGCCGCGTCAAGCGACCGGGGGCAAGGAGAGAAGCGGCATAGTCCGCTATGATACCAGCTACATCTAGATTACAAGCCTTGTCAAAGGCAATGAAACCTACATTTGCATTGGCCTCGCAGACGTAGAACGAGCCGTCATCTTTCATCAGGAGGTCGATGCCACATACGTCCATCCCCAGGATATTTGACACCTGGACTGCCAACTGCTTGCCTTGTTCACTCAGTGAGCACATCATTCCTACACCGCCTGGCAAAAGATAAAATAAGAGTCAATTCTCTAGCTGTGATCTGGTTAGATATCACCTGCTCAGCAGGATAGTCATGGCTCTCATCTTGGAGAACATACAGAGGAAATAAGAATGTTGCAGGAAGGGTGTGGGTGACCCAGAAAAGGACTACTTACTTCCCTTTCAGTAGATAATGAACAAGACATTGACTGGTGGCATGAGGTGTTGAAAACATTGCCTTTCAAACAAATCAAACAAATTTCTGACCATTTTTGTCAGCACAGAGAACACACCTCACATCTTATTCTTTAAATAAGAGGGCTTGCACTTTTCTTAGCCCAAACAGGTATGTTACTTTTTTTGCTTATCATATATGGAGATCTGAAACAGTCCCACTCTGCACAGTAAGTATGCCTGCTTGCTGCTTCTTTTAAAAACTTGGATCTTCCAGCAAAATCAGACTTTACATTCATGCTAAGGCTAAGACTCCCCTTGCAGTTTCAACTGTATATAACCTTCATCCCTTCCTGACCTAACATACTACATAGCGTTGCTGTTGAACGTTAAAACAGATTCCCTGGAGTGGCTGCAGGTCAGCAGCAAATGTGGAAGTGTACAAAAGCACATGGCCTCAGTCTCTTTGCATATCCACTGACAACATCATTGTCAATAGTGTTGCGCCTCTGCAGCCCCCACTAGTTTTTAATGACAACTGTGGGGGCTCTATCCCTTGAGCAAAAATAACAAACAAACAATGAAGCTTTCTTCCTTGTTTCATCTTTCAAAACTGGGTCAAGTTCCTTAATACCTGGTACACTGAAAATTCCCAGGTTATTCAGAAACATACCTCTGCTCTCCCAAACTTTTGTATAACTGTAGTTGTACTGTACATGAACACGGAAAAGATAAAATGGGGCTCAGCCAAGTCTAACTCTCCCCCAAGCATGCCCCAGATCCAGAATTGCACAGAAGATACCCGCTTTGGGGAAAGTAGGAGCCAGGTGTTGTCCTTTTTCCTGTCACATTTTTTTTGAGGGGAGGGAGTGGGGAATGCATGAAAATCAGCACTGCAACTGCAAAAACAGTTCAAGAAGGACTGACAGTGAAGACTCCTGACTGCTTTCTTCTGTTTTCACTCTTCACCTTCTCTACCCTGTGCTAAATGGATGTTTCCTCCAACTCCTCCCATACCCTCCTTTCCTTTGTCTTCCCACCTAATTTATCTCCTTCTAACAGAAAATAATAAAACCAAAACAAGGATATTGTGGCACTAATGTAGTATCAGCTGTTATCCATAGATTGTAGGGGGCTGGGACATTATCACATAATTCAGTCTGCTTGTTTCTTCTACCTATTTCCCCATCTCACCCGTCTTTCGCTTCAACTTGTCAGAAGTTCTGTGGAGCAGGTATCAGCATTTGTTCTGGGTTTAGTCAGCACAGTGACTCCTCATTCACCCCATATACACTACTGTAATAAACTTGATTAAAAAAACCCGTAAATATTATTTAAATTGGGGTTGCCACTTATCTCCCATTGGGCTTCACAAACGCTGATCAAGGCCACAGGCAATGGTATTCCTACCAAGTGAGCAGTTACTCTGCATCCTTCCATCTGTTGAGCAGCGGAGCATGGTGCCCACCACGCGGCCTCCTACTACAATGACACGAACATCCTTGCCGTGGGACTCCTTGACATATTTCTGGAACAGGTAGGGGGCATCATGACGGATCAAATGGCTCAGGTCTGCTAAATGGTGCTTGTCTCGTGCTAGGAATACAGCTTTTCCTGTGTCAAAACAGAACATTGAAGGATGGGGATGAACACTGAAAGCAGTGTAAGACCCGTCAGAGCCATCTACACTGTTAATTCAGTACATGTAAAATCTCCAAACTGCCCAGCCTCAAGGCCCTGATATACTTTACATCCATTTACACATTCCCTGTAGAGACCAATGCAGGGGAGAGCAGGCAGGTGGAAAGGGGTGCCCAGAGCAGTGGGGGGACAATGACCTGGCCATGGGAGGTGAAAGGAACAAAGAGGCATGGCTTGGCCCCAACCTGGACCCATGGGGTTTTGAAGGGAATGTGACCCAGCTCCAATCTGAGGGAAGATGGCATGGCATGGCATGGCCTGACCCCACAGAGTGTTGGGGTGGGCGTAGCCCAGCCCCAATCCAGACACGTTGGGGGAAATGGGGACATATCCCAGCCCCAGCCCAGCCCTGTGGAGGAAAAGGGGGTATAGTCCAGCCTCATGTGGAGGGGGCATGGCTTGGCTCCAACCAGATGTGTGGGCCTTGGGGATGTCGCAGGGGTGGGGGAGAGTGGCCATATTAATGGCCACCATTCCCTCACAGCCAAAATTTCCTAACTCATAGCATGCCTTGTGGGCCAGATGAGATGGCTCTGCAGGCCACATTTGGCTTGTGGGTTGGAGGTTGAGCGCCCCTGGTCTAGCTTCATCCTCTCTTAACCACACTTCAAATAGCTGAAGGCTGTTATTAAGTCCCCACTCAGCCTTCTCTTTTCCAGACTAAGGGCCTCCTCCTTACACCTTAAACTCTGAACTTCACAAATGTTGATGGGTGTTAGTGCTAGCTCAAGTTGGGAGCAGTCACACATTCAGGCCAGCGGGTGCATTTATACACATACCCTTTTCCCCCTGTGATTAATTAAGTCTGCTCCATACACAAACTGAAGTGAACTGTGCTGCGCTGCGTGCAGATGTGTAAGTGGCTGTGTGTCAGTGTGCAGAAAATGGCAGCAGTGCACTTTTGAACTAAAGCACCTCCAAGGTGTTTTAGTCCAAAAGCGCACTGCCACTATTTTCTCAGCACTCATGTGCAATTCGCCGATTATAAAACTGCAAGCGTTGCAGCACCAGGAGCTTCCACTGTGGTGCTTGCATGTGTAAAAATGCTCCAGGGGCCTGGAGGACTGTAAGATAAGAATCCCTCCCACATCCTCCCCTCTCCTCCCCTCCCCCCCAGATCGGAAGAGCGTCGTGTAACAACCTGTGCACCTTGTCCCAGAGGAGCAGGCAGGGAAGGGTTAATGTGACTGCCCAGTAGCTGCTGCTCTTCTGGCCTAGATTGCAGGTGGCAGTTTAACTCTGGCAGGCAGTTTAACCCTTCCTTACCTGCTCCCCAAGGATGCACAGAGTGGGCATCCACAAGGAAAAGGTTGTAAAGGCAACAAGTGGGGAGGAGCAGTGGGCCATTCAGGCCAGTATGGAGGGCAGCAGGTGGGGGCACCTCACTATACACTGAAGTGTGGCCTATAGGAGGCTACAACTTAGTATAACACAGGCTGTGTAGCACAGATCAGAGATAATCTTCCCTTGGAGTGGTGTCACTGAACCACATAACTTACAACTGTTGAAGACATTAATGTGCAGACAATCCAGGGGTTAAAGAGCTCTAGGAGCTTCCCAAAATTTCCCTGTAACAAGGTCCTAAGTAAGACTATTTTCCCTCAGCCTCTCCTCAGAAGTCATGTGCCCTAGTTCCTGGACCATTTTCATTGCCCTCCACTGGATTCTCTCCAATTTGTCTACATCCTTTCTGTAGTGGGGGGGCCCAAAATTCCAAAACTGGACACAGTACTTCAGATGTGGCCTCATCAGTGCTGGACAGAGGAAAAGAATCACTTCCTGAAATCTGGCACTATTCCTACTAATGCAGTCCAGTCTGCTGTTAGCCTTCTTGGGGCACACTGTTGGTTCCTATTCAGTTTATTGTTCACAGTAGTCCCCCAGCCCTTTTCTGCACAGCTGTTTCTTAGCCACTTGGTCCCCAGCCTGTACTAGTGCCTGGGTTTGTTCCGTCATAAGTGCAGGACTTTGCATTTGTCCTTATTGAACCTCATAAGATCTTTTGGCCCAATCCTCCAATTTGTCATGGTCTCTCTGATGCCTAGCCTTACCCTCCAGCATATCTACTACTCCACCCAGCTTGATGTCATCCAGAAATTCTACTGTTCCAGGCCCTGGGGAGTTTCCATAGCTATGGTAATGCATCTCCAGCCAAATCTTTTTATTCCAATCCCAAACACAACTCCACCAATGCACCCTAGTACTAACATGCAGCATCTCTACTAATTCTAGTCCTAGGGTCCTTGTGGCAACCACTATTTCTCTTAAAAATTGTTTTCCAGTGTTGAAGTCTATTAAACACTCAGGAGCAAAAGGCTGGAATTATTTAGGCACAAACTGAAAGCAAGTTCTAGGGCCCCCCAAAACCTCCCCAGTTGTATACATGGAAGACCACTATGCACCTTTTCCCCTCACCCACGTCCCCATACCCACCTCGGTGACCCCGCGTGTTTTTCACCACCATGGGGAACTCCAGTACCTCTGCCTCATCAATCATTTTGGCAAAATTCTCATGACCACCTGACAAGAAAAGAGCCAAAAAAAAGTTACATGCAGTCAAACTGATGCTGCCAATTTGTGGATACATCTGCTTCATCCACACTCCACAGCCACACTTACAGTTAGAAGCAGCAATACACACCAATGGTAAAAGAAACCAAGGTATAAGGATTAGTGTGTCCCAGGCCCTTATCCATGACAAGACTTTAATTCTTCGTTCACAAGGAAAATGCATCATTTTGAGGTGCACCGATACATCGGTCCATATCGTATCGACACCAGTAAAAGGAAAATTTACATTATCAGCAATCAGCCTTTTTTGGCTGACGTAGCCAATAGCGTCACCGATAAATGCTGTATGCATGTGCACATCCTCAGCATGCATATGGCCAGCCCAGCAGCTTGAAGACCAGCGTTCAGCTGGTAAGCCTGCTGGGGAGGAAGGGGTGGGAGAAGATCAAGCCCCCGTGGTGAGGAAGGGAGTGGAGCTGGGGCAGGCACTGCCCAGCCAGGCAGGGTGAGGCACAGGATGAAGCCCCAAGCAGCGTTTTCACCACTGTGTGCAACCCGTGGGAGGCATGTGGGACATGTGCTTCTGGGATCTGTGTGCAGGGCAAGGGCAGGCTGCTGCTGCAGGTTGGGGCTGGGGTTCGAGTTGGGCTTTTCCCAGATGGGCAGCTGGGTTGAGGCTGCGCTCAGAGCAGACTACAGTGGCGCTGGCAGAGGGGACTACAGGGGGGCTATGGCAAATTTTGGGGTGGCTGTAGCCCACCTCATAGCCCCCTTCCTAGCGCTGCTGCCACCCAAGCACAGCCCCAGCCCAGCTCCCAAAAGCCCAGCACCGCCCCTGGCCCCAGCCAGCAGTGGCAGCACACCCTTGCCCCATGCATAAATCCCAGGAGCACACACCCCCTATGCTCCTACACATTGGGGGAACACCTCCCACCTCCCCCTAGGACAAGCTGCTCATGGCTCTGTCCGGCACCTCACCCCACTGGCACAGCACCTACCTCTGCCCCACTGCCTCCCTCACTGCAGAGGCCTTGATCTTCTCCCCCCACATACCCCTTCCCTCCCCCTGCCTCTTCTCCCCCCCACAACAGACTTACCAGCCAGATGCTGCTCTCGAAGCTGCCAGGCCACACATCAGCAATTGGATCAGTATCAGCCGATATGGCTTGTTAACAACCGGCCATTGGTATCGGCCCAAAAAATCTTTATCAGTGCACCCCTAGTATTATTATCCTCTCTCACTTTCCCTTCCTAATATGCCACAGTCTGCCTTGGAACTCTCAATTGCTACTGACGAGACTCAATCCCACTCCCAAAATTGGAACACTCCAACTTTATAAACGCTTTCATAATCTCTATTCTCTCCTGTTGACCAGTTTCTACCTGCCCCTAACTCCTCCCATCCCATCTGCTTGGAAGTAAAGCAATAGGGAGTTGCACTAGTCACAGTTCCATCCAAACTACTAGCAGGAAGGCAAGACAAGATTCTGGAGTCAGCAGAATGCACACTCCACCTGCCCTTCCAGGTTGAAAGTAGCAACACGGACCTGGATTCTGCCTGGCATTATAAAGGTTTCCTCAGCCCAGCTCATCCATTATTCAGAAGGCTGACCACAACACGAGGAACAAAAATAATAGCGGGGCTCTCCTGTCTCCTCATCTGGCCCTGAGGGCGCATACAGTACAACAGAGAATGAGAGCCAGAAAGTAAGCAGCACACTACCCTGCCTGGGATTTCACTGCTTGCAACAGAATACAGAAAGCTTTCCATATCCTGCTTTTCTTGGCAAAGCCACCAGCTACCAGTCACCTAACAAGAGAGGGCCTAGAGTCCAATACCCAAGATGGACACTAATAGAAAGTGTAGGGAGAGCTGTGTAGGGTGGGAGATAGTTGTTGGTTATCCCATCATTCTTTGGATCTCTCTTTAGCAAAGAAACAAACCCCTTCACTTCTCCAGAGGCTGAAGCAGCTGGTTCTCTAATGTGAAGAAGTCATTTTTCAAGTGAATGGGTTTTGTTTCCATATTAGGTGACAAAACATGGGTAAGTCTCGACTCATGGGATGTTTTTCCAGCCGTGCAGGCTTGGTATACCCGATCCCTTAACAAAGCCACCTGCACACAGAAGCAAAAATTCTGCCATTTCTGTGGCAGAAAAGGAAGTCTGGAGAGATATCTTCCATTCTTGAACACACTATAGTTAAGGACACAGGAACTGCCATACCAGATCAGATTAGTGGTCCATCTGATACAGTAACTTGATTTTCACAACAACCAGTCCCAGATACTTCACAGGGAAGTGCAAGAAATTCAGTTACTGAATAATTCTCCCAGAAAGAAAAAGTTCCTTTCCTATCCCCAGGCAACTGATGGTGATTAAGCACAAGAGTTTTAAACATTTTTAGTCTACGGAACATAGCTATAAGTGCTCTCATTCATATCAATGTCTGTTTTTTTTTTCAAAATACTATTAAGATTCTTGACTTCAGCAATATGTCATGGTGTCTAATTCTACAAATGAAACATGGGTGTGATAGGGAAACTGCAGCCTCCCTGTGGGAGGAAAGCATGGGCTACTGAGGGATGTTAAAAGAGGGCAGTAGACAACACCCCTTAGCAAGAGGTAAGGGAGTGGACAGGGATGGGAGGGAATTAGGGAAGAGAAATTTTATCATTTATGGGTGTAATGAATGGGGAATAAAAAGCAAGTCTGGGTTGGAGGAAGAAGGCAGGGAGAGAAAAAACACTCCACTGGGGAGAAACAGGTGAGCTGGCAGGTGGGGTGGAGTCAGTGAATTATTTTGCATTTGGGGGTATTTGTGGGGAGGGGGGTTGTTATACTATTGTATTTAAATATTTCACTCTGCTTTTATAAATTGGTATAAACCACACTGAGTCCCAAACAATCTATGTACCATGCAAAAGCAAGGCATAATTCTCTTTTAATCCAAGGAGCTCCAAGACCTTTACTTATCTCACTTTATTAGAAACCCCAACTCAGACAAGAGGTGTGTGTCTGGGGGTGTATTAATTCACAGTTTAAGTCAAGGGTCAGCAACCATTTAGGAGCTGCTGCTCCTCTAGCTGACACCACTTTCCCAAAACATCTGCAGACATCTTCTGCTGCAGAATTATGATCAACTTCCTTAGTTTTGCAGGCCAGGTGACAGCACTTGGGCTTGATCTGACCAGTGGGCCTTAGATCACCAACCGCTGATTTAAGGGACTTGTCCATTGTGTTACAGCAAATCAGTGGCAAAGCTAGAAACAGACTCCAGGGCTGCGTCTGCACAAGCGCAGATGTTTGTTTCCCCAGGGACAAGAAGCAGCAGCAGCAGCACACCTTGTACTGCTGCTACTTGTCCCCAGGGAATGTGCATACCATGCACCCTCTGGTGCATGACAGGTTACCCCAAGTGAGGTAAGAGAGGCTGGGCCCAGCAACTGTGATTGCTCCAGCAGCCTTACCTGGAGTCCTGGGGGTCTTGAGGAGCAGTGGCTGCATTGCTTCTGCAGCTGGAAGCATAGCTCTGGCAGGTCAGGCTCTGCTTTTGCATGGTGCGCATTGCCCTGCTTTTTTTCTGCATGGTTTTTATTGATCCTGGGAGTCGAAAACAACCCCTGCATTGCAAGGTAGCAGCGTGGGGAATGCCTGAATGTGTGGTACATGGCGCTGCAGATGTGTTTGTGGTGCCACATACCACATGGCCATACTTGTCTGGATGTGGCCCAGGAGGCCTCATTCCCAATCTCCTGCTCCAGTCACTACACATTTCTCTCAGGCAGCTGTGCCATGCAATCCAGTCCTAAAGACTTCCAAAATTTACCTGACTTCCTACTTAGTCTAACTACTGTTTCTGGATACCATGTTGTCTATTTGACTTTGTGGGCTTACCATAAGAGAAAGTGTCTGGGAGAGGCACACCATGACCAGCCAGCTCCTGGAAGGTCCAGAATTTATTGACACAGTTGAGGATGGCTTGGGGCCGATTCATCAACCGACAACCCATCTTCTCCAGGTGACGGAGAACTGTGATGTCACTGTCGCTCTGGACCCAGGGTGTTGGCACACGCACCACCACTACCTGTGGGTAAGCAGTAACAAGCTCCCCATTTACCCGGAGACCTGCAAAACAGAAGGAGAGAAAAGCCATTCTTATGAACTCCAAGGACTCAAAACAAAGAGGGAGAGAAGCCCAACAATCATTACCAAATGAGATGATACTGCTCATCCATCTTGTCTACTATGATAAAGAACAATACTTTGTTTAAATAGAACTCTACCCCCAAAAATGCACCTAGTAAATTGCACCATTTTGGATGTAAGGTAGAAAAAAAATCCTGCTCTTGCCTCTTAATATATTTAAAGCTGGAATTAGATAGAATATAATTTGTAGTAAACAATCCTAAACTAGTTCCCAGGATAATAGATAAATATAAATTGGTACTTCACAATCTCTAATAACTGAATAGCATGCATATCTGAAGGGATGGGTGGAAATTCAGGAGTACAAACAAGTTGCAGGAAAGAAAGAGTGATATGACTGCTTTTGGAAAGTGTCAAATCTCATAAGGAAGGCTGGGCAGAGGAGGGCCAGGGGGAGCTAGGAGATATTTTTGGTGTTTACTTTATCCACTTTGCCAAACTGCAGCAAAAACTTGTAGAAGCATAAACATCACACCATGGTACAATTTAGAGGAATCTCAGTTGCCATCAGCAGACTAGGAGTAAAAGGAAGGAAAGGAAGATGGGCAAAACAGTGACAGCAAATTTAAATTTCTGTGCCTGGTGGAAGTCAGCTGGAACAATTTGGGTCTTGCCAAGGTGTATTAACGAACATTTTCCATATCAATAAGCTTATTTGCTTTCTGAATAAAAGTTTTGATCTACTCAATTCTCTGGTGTGCAATAGGTAGAGTCAGCAGCTGTATGCGTTTTAATTTTGCATTCAATGAGCACTACAATTAATGCTTTTAGCTGGAGACAGGTTCTCTCTGCTGCCCTTCCTGTTTCCTCCCACCCAAGATACATTTCAGAGCTTGCCTTTTATAGAAAGTCACATGTACCCTACAACACAGAGAAATCTGCCCTCTCTACCTCCATAGATCTCCATTATGGAAAGGGCAGAAAGAGCTATTTCCAACACACATCCTTTTTCCCAATCCACTCTCCCACAACTGGAGAGAAAATGAACACAAGGGGAAGGCTGTTCTGGCAGCTCACCTCATTAGCACCAAGCACTGCCGCATTGCAGCTGACATGACTGGCGTGTTTAAGCAAGCAGGCTTCAGACATGCACGCAAATTATTTTACAGCATTTTCTCAAGCAAGATTAAAAAACAGTGACTGCCAAAATAACCAAGCAGGATGTGAATACCTGGGAGAAGGCAAACAGCCCCTTCAACCTGAAGAAGAACCTCAATTTGGCAAATAAGAAGCACTCATTTTGTCAGAGTTATTCCACATTCAGATTCCTGGTTGGTCACACGTTTCCACACCTAACCTCCACCCACTTTTCACCCTTCATGGTGCATGGTTGACAGCCCAGAGGTTGCAAGTTTGAAGCTGAAGCACCAGTGTTCATGATGCAGCCTGTCAGATTCAAATCTGCAAATTCCTTGTCACAAAGACATGGAAAAAGAAAGGAAAGGACACTTACATTGTATAGAGACACACAGAAGTTGTGCAAGTCTGTTAACCACAGCCTCACAATAGCCATTACATGTTTACACTGGGCACTAAAATATTGCATGTTTCCAATTAAAGAACCCTCTGAATCCATTTAGTCACTTCTCTTTAAAATGAAATCATACTGTTTTCAGCAGTTTTTGGCTGTGAGAGTTTACAAAAAAGGAAACAGCAGTTTGAAGGAGACTGTAGACCACCTCCAGCATTCCCCTAAATATCTGGACCAGATTTTATTACACTGTTGTAAATTCAAGCCAGGCCACTGGCTCCCATCAGGTGACACTGGAATGACAGTGATTCAACCACAAGGATAATCTGGCTTTTGTTTTTGATTCAAGCATCTTCTCCGGTCTGGACACTCTCCTCCCCAGAACAAAGAACATTTTCTCTTCCCTCAGAGGAGACAGTTTAAAAACAAAGAGGAGAGAGACACTCGATGAAATGTATAATTTGAGTCACCGCTACTGACGTGCGCCATAAAAATTAGCTGCAGTCTCCCAGCAACAGAGTGCTGCACAGAGAGGCAGCTCCATTAAGGTAAACAGGAGAGTCAGATTCTGCCATTTTGAAAAATAAGATTTAGCACTGGTCCCAAGATCCAGCCATTAGTAGTCAAGTTAGTGTCCAGCATTGCCAAGTACCCTGGTAAAGTGATAGTTATATATCCAATCATGCACTAATATTCAACTTGTTAACCTATATAGCAAATTATCTTTCCAAACAAATGATGTGTATACAAAAAAAATAAATTGATATGTACATCAGAGCTGTAATAGGTAAGAATTGCTCAAGAGTTTAAGGGAATGCATACCCAGCATCTTTTCTTTAGTGCAGTGGTTTGCAAACTTTTTTTCTTCTGTGGACCCTACAAAAATTCTGAATGGAAATGTAGCCCCCTTTGGAAATTCTGAAAGGAGGTGCAGACTCCTTTGAATTGTAAGTATAAATTCACATGACTATGATCAAATCAAAAGCATCTTTCATGAACCCCTAAACATCCCCGGGGTATTAGTATCATCCCAGGACAGTAACACTGAAGTAGGTCTCTTGCAAGGCTGTTCAGCGGCCTGGCAGTTGAGCTCTTAGCAGGCAGATGTCCAACATCAGACAAAAACACCTATATAACATTGGGCCACCTTGTTGGCAGCCTCAAAGGAGACCCAGAACAGAACAGGTAAACAAAAGTGCCTAATTGGTTAAGTTAGGGGAAGAAGGAAGCTCTTGGATAGTTTCTGTATATGACTGATACCCATTTGCAGCCTTTTACCAATAACATTCACATTAAATAGTGGACAAAAAGCTTCCTGCATATGTAATTATAAAACACTTTGGGATTTTTGGACATGAGGCAGCGTAAAACTAAAGGCTCGAATAACAACAGAAACAACAAAATGCTTTCATTTAGATGGACCTTTCCACCCAAAAATACCAGCTAACTTTTGCTCTCCTTGGCAAGACAGAACTCTCCAGAACAGAAGATGGTAAGTCTTTAACTCCGTGCAATAATTTAGGACAAGAAATGGCTAGCACTTAATCTAGACTAAAAACTGGGGGGAATTTTAGAAATACAAGCTGTAATTACTTGAGATGGAATTTGATTAGGACACACTGTACTTTGGCAGGGGGAGTGGGGAAGCAACCCAACCTCGGCTTTCACTCTCAGACAAAAGTTAGTCCATCAAACAGCACCATAAAACCAATTAAGACCAACACCAGCACCATGCTATTAAATAGCCAACAGGGCAGAACCTAATTCAGATTAAGATAAATTCACAGCAATTTTAGGAAGATGCAAACTCCTCCTAGAAAAGAAAATATCTTTCCCTGCTTCATGACAAAAATTCATCCTATAATCACCTTTTCTACTTTTAAGACATGACATGTGGAAAGAAGGAGGATCCCTTCTAGGCAAGATGCTTCAGTGTTTAAATATTTAAACTTCAGGCTCCCCTCCCTTCCTACTTAACCTAACAATTAATCTTAAGAGTTTCAGCTGCACAGTTTGAATTCTCTCTTGCTTGTGAAGTTGCAAGGCCATGAATGCAGATGGATTTGGGCAATGAGGGCAATAAGGCTGGCTAAAATGGATTAAGGTATTTCAAACTGTGTCCAGGTCTGATCTTAATTTATGCAAAGACATTTTGACAGCTCCTAATATTCAACTCTTCTTCCTCCAAATCCTTTAGAAACTGTGCATGAATCGCTTAACCAACAGAACAGCTGCTACACAGCAACACAGCCCTCTTCCTGTCTTAAACTACTGTGAAATGTTCAACTGAAAATGACACCCAGAGGAAAAATTTAACAGAAACAAAAAAAACTATTCAGGAAGTAGTTGCAATACCTCCGTGACTTGCAAATAACATCAAAAGATTTTATGTCTACAAGTTTTTCATCCCATCATAATAAATACCATTTATAACAAAAACTTTTCATTTGTATCAAATAATTTTATAAAATCAGGTTAAATATTACCTCCCTCAAATCATAATTGGGAAAATAAGGCCTGCCAGGATCTCACAGTCTGAGACTCAGGAATCAAACAGATTCCAAATGCAGTACTTCACTGATATAAGGAGACAGCTGTGGTTCTAATGGTGAAGACCAACCTTTCCAGCAGTCATGGCACATATTAACCCCATACCCTCCCTGAGTGGCACTGCCATTCCCTTCCCCCTCCCCAGTATGCTGCTGTATTTTCTACTTCCTGCCCCATATGCTGTTGTGGTACTGAACCCCTCCCAGATCTGCCTCATGCTACAAACAGAAGCTGCTCATGCCACTTCCGGCATGTGTGCTAGAAGTTGCCAACCCGCTCCCTTACATAATGGTATGATATAAAATTAAACATTTGTAATATGAATGTAACATGTGGAACAGCAGGAGGAACCAGGGGGCCATCTGCAGAGCTGCACTGACTGTTAATAGGGACTACAACTCCTAGAAACCCCCAGGTGCTGGGGGGCAAGGCAAAAAGGCAGAGGAAGCTGGAGGATGGAATAAGGGGGACAGCGTACATGGAAACTGGCCATCCTGACACAGAAGAGTGCACAGTGCAGCTGGAGATCTCACTGGCTCTTTCAGACAGGACTGTGGACTGAAGGAGCTGGACTTGCACAGAAGGCAGCTGCAGGCTGCTGTTTCAGCACTCTAAGGACTAAAGGCTCATTTGGGAGCACCTCCGAAGGAGTGGGGGAGAAATTAAGATGCTAAGTGTCCCTTACCAGTGTTAATATTTCTTTACCTTCTACCTGGTCCATCTCTTTGGCTTGTGACCCCAAACCCTATGATTGTATGTATAAAAGAGAGAGCTCACCCTTGCTTCATATGCCAGTTGCTGGGCTGCAGGGTGGGCACAAATTGGTGAGAGCAGTGGATTCTGAAGGACGATATCCCACAAGTGAAGCAAATGGGGATTGGTGGTCACAGACAATAAGGCACATGGCAAACTGCTGCAGTGAGCGTATAGATTTTGTTTCTTGTATGGGTATTTGATCAGGAAAGATGAGTACCACGAAGGAGGGAGTAACCCCTAGTACAAAGCGGGTAACCCAGGGGCGAACAATTATTTTGGGCAGAGGGCCACTTACTGAGTTTTGGCAAGCTGTCAAAGTACTCCTTTCAGCAAGGGGTTTGGCCATCTCAGAACCAGAAAATTATCAAATTCTGTTCTAAAAAGCGAACATCTACAACATACATTTGTGTAGTGTACACAGAGGTGATTGTATATAATCACTTAAAATTTCATAGATTTCATAGACATCAGGGCTGGAAGGGACCTTGGGAGATCATCGAGTCCAGCCCCCTGCCCAAAGGGCAGGAAGTC
>NW_017728931.1:8581791-8633778 GCF_001723895.1 Crocodylus porosus
GGCCAGCAGTGGCAGTAGTCCCCCCATCCCCCAGCGGGCTTAGTTTAAAGCCCGGTGGAGCAGGTCAGCCAGCCTGGCTGAGAAGAGCCTCCTCCCCAGGGGAGAGAGGTAGAGGCCATCCCTTCCCAGCAGCTCGCTGCCTCTCTCTCCAAAGAGCGGGCTGTGGTCATGGAAGCCAAAGCCTTCCCAATGACACCAGCTCCGCAGTCTTTGATTCACTGCGTGGATCCTCCTCTCCCTCCTCAGCCCGTAGCCCGAGACTGGGAGGGGAGGGGTAAAGGTTTGTGGGGGGTTGAGGGTGTGTGGGGAGGTACACGGGGTGGGGGTGGGGTGAGGGAGCATGTGAGTGTGTATGGATATATAGGGTGTGAGTGGTATGGGGTCTGTGGCAGCTGTATGTGGGGGGAGGGTGGATGGGGTGGGTGAGGAGTCTGTGTGTATAGCAGTGAGGGGGGATGTGGGTGCATATGTATGGTGGGGTGTGCATGTAGGACTCACCACACACACACACACACACACACACACACACACACACGAATGGATACTGGGGCACGGCCCTGTGCTCCCTAGTCCCACACTGCAGCTGGGAGCCACGTGGTGCTAGAACAGTGCAGGGGCAGGAATGTAGGGAAATGCCTGGGGGTGGAACAGGGCTGGGCTGCTTGGTCCTGTCGGCTCCCCTTGGGTCCTACTGCCCCTGGCTCCTGTCATCTTTGACAGGAAGCCAGGAGCAAATAAATATTAATTTACTAAATTTGTAGGGGCCCTGTGGGACAGATAGAATGGCCTGGTGGGCCAGATCCAGCCCACAGGCCATATTTTGCCTGCCCCCAGGGTAACCCCTAGTGGAAAGGGGTTACACACACACACACACACACCCATCTAGTGTCTCAAGGCCTATATTCAATCCACCACCCCCTGGTGGAGAGCAACAAATTGGGGCAACTAGCATGAATAATTTGAAATGGCAAGTGAGTTAAATGAGTGGAATGAGGATACTAAGCTACAATTCCTGAGCCTGTTGCTCACAGGAAAGGCCAGGGAGGTCTACCATGGGCTCAGTAGTGAAGTCAAAAAGGATTACAAGCACCTGCCAGGGGCCCTCAGGAATTCTTTGGGAAACCAGGTGCCACTTTCTTTAATCATAAGAAAGCTTCAGCAGAGTTTGACACTGCCCTGAGTTAATTAGTTGTAAAGACCTTCTCACAAGTCAGCCCTGAGTTACAAGACCTACTGGTCCATTACCAATTTGTTAGCAGTGCCTTCAGTGTGGAGAAGCAGGTCCTGCTTTGGTTGAGGGACCCCATAAACTAGATGATGACATTAGGCTAGCAACTGAGATGGAAGTATGAGAAAACTGGAGGTCCTAGATATCCAAGGTGCTGAGGCACAGGTGAATGCATACGCCAGGGAGGAAAAGTTAGAAGCACACATCCCAATCCTAGTCACCAGGTTTGCCAACAGTAATGGAAACATTAACAGAGATCCAAAGTGAACTGGACCAGCTGAAGAGTATGGAAACCCAGTCCCAGAGCAGACATGCAAGGGGAGATCCTCCTGGACCATAGTGGCTGGGGTCATAGGCAATCGGTTCCTCCCAAGTCTGGGGGGGCACCACGGGGGCATGACTGGTGCAGCCAGCCAGGAACTGGCGATGCCCCCCCATGCACCTCCTACATGTTGCCTATGGGTGGGGTGCTGTCAGGATAATGCTGATGGATGTTGGCATTGTGGCAGCCATGATTGCTTCTGGGGAGGAATGTCCAAGGAAGGTGGCGTTCAGGGCAGGGAAACTGAGGTGGACAGTGGAAAGGGGCTTATTCACTGCTAGTAGATACAAAGGCCCACAAAATGAGGTGGTGCTTGTTGGTGTCGCAGGGTTGGGATACTACCTGGAGAATCAGAAGTTCCTTGACAGTCCCTCCTAGTTTCAGGTGCCCAGGTATCCCTTGTACATAGTCAGGTGTGGGCTACACCAGAGACTGAAAGAAGCTTTCAACCCTGTAGGCTTATGATCAAGGCATCCAATGGAAAAGCACTTCCAAATCTGGAAGAGTGGAGTAAAATCATCAACTTCCAAGGCCTACAGCTGCCATCTAAAATCCTTGTAACAAAAGATGCCAATCAAGATGCCTTGTAAGGTACCAACTTCCTAAAAAATCATTAGGTCACTATGCATTTTGGAGATTGTTCATGTTCCTTTCTGGGAAGGTGTTTCCCCCCTGTATATCACAGATAGCCAAGTGGGGGCATGTGAAGGGATGGTGGTGAAGAATCTAATAATACCTCCAGAGGTGAGATGATGATCACTGGCAAACTGAAGAGGTGGTTCCATGAAGAAGAGGTGGGCTTATTTGAACTTAAGTTCACTGATGAATTGGGATTCCTAGTGGGGACTGCAATGGGTAAGAGCCACAAAGGTGAAATTCCAGTGCATGCTGCCAAGACATCAACAGAACTACAGGCTACATAACAGGGCATGGCAATTAGGACTTTGGAGACAGATGTGGCTGTCCTGTAGGAGGATCCTGGATCAGAAAGGTTGGTTGCTGTAAGCGTAATGAGCTCAGACAAAAGCCAAAACCTTAGAGTGGTGGTTCCCAACCTTTCTTTTCCCACACCCCCACTGCTAGGAGTAGAGTGCAGTGGAGGTAGCCCAGGTACGGGGGAGCTCCTGCCATGCAGCATGGCTCCTCTTTTCTGTGTGGTGCTGCCGGCATTGCCCCTGCAACGCTCATTTGGGTCATGACCCAGGGTTTGGGAACCAGGCAATAACCTTCAATGCAACGTAGGAATTTTAAATGAAGTAAGCAAAGGCAGTGCAAGAAGTCTTATTGGAATATGCAAATGTACTCATCCTTGAAGACCACAACCTAGGGCATACAGGTCTAACAAAGCACCAAATTAATACTGGCAATGCCAAACCCATCACATAGGGGCCTCAAAGACTACCCATCCATTTCATTTGATCAGCACCTGCAAGAGATGGAGAGGAGAGGCATCATCAAGCCCCCTGTCAGCCCAGGGACTGTTCCTGTGGTGTTGGTGCAGAAGAAAGGGGGAGGTGTATGGATTATTGTAGACTGAATGATGTTATTCTTAAGGATATCTACTCCTCACCTCAAATTGATGACACGCTAGACCTCCTGGCCAAAGTTCGACAGTTCTCCACCCTCAATCTGGCTAGTGGATACTGGCAGGTGGAAGTGCACCCAGAAAACAGAGTTAAGATACCTTTCTGCACTAAGAACAGATTTTTTGAGTTTAACTTTATGCCGTTCGGTTTATGTAATGCTCCTAGTACATTTCAGAGACTGATGGATATCATGTTAGTGGATTTATGAGGGACATCTTGCCTGGTGTACCTGGAAGATATCACTACGATAGGCTGAATCTTTCAAGAGCACTTATAGAAACTGAAAGCAGCATTTAAGAGGCTAAAGAAGCCAACTTAAAAATTAAACCTCACAAATGTCAGCTTTTCTGCAGGGAAGTTAACTTTTTCGGACGTGATCTCCACTGAGACAACAGGCCCAGATCCAGAGAAGGTGGGGGCTGTTAAGTCTTGGCAAGTACCTCAACATGCAACAGAACTGAGCAGCTTTCTGGGTTTTGCCTCCTATTACAGAAGGTTTGTGGCAGATTTTTCTACCATTGAAAGCACCTTACATAAGCTCTCCCATAAGGAGAAGCCCATCTGAACCAGGAAGTGTCAAGATGCCTTAATACAGCTAAAGTGGCGGTTGATGTCATCTCCTATCTTAGCATATCCTTATCCTCAGTTACCCTTCTTGTGGGGAAACTGCTACAAGTGACATTGGCATCAGAGCTGTTTTGTCACAAGTTGAAGGAGGCCAGGAAAAGATACTAGCTTCTGCAAGAAAGGAGTCATTTGCTGTGGTGATGGTGATCTTCACTAAACATTTTCGACACTTCCTCCAGTGGAGATGCTCCACATTAAGAAAAGATCACAGTTCTCTCCAGTGGCTACACAATTTCCAACAACCCAAAGAACAACTGGCTAGATCAGCTGGCTGAATTTCACTATCATATAGTGGATCACCCTGGCAGACAACACCAGAATGCTAATGCCTTGTCCCGTAGGCCTCACATAGCAGAAGTTGAACATAAAACTAAAGCTGTGGGGACAAAGCTAAAACTGTGAACCAACCTCAAATAAAAGAAAAGCCAGCAGGTTGGCAGACTGGTGTATAAGATAATGGGAAGATGCTGACATTCAAAAACTAATAAGGTGAAAGAAAATCAATAGTGAGAAGTTCCCTGAAGGGCAACATCATCCATACCTAAAGAGGTATGAGACAGCATGGCCTGAGCTAAGCATTACACAAGGAATACTGGTAAAAAAAAAACTTCCAAAATCTGCCCAAACACCTACAGTTATTCAAGTAATGGTACCAGAGAAGGAAATACCAACAATTTTCCCAGCTCTACATAATTCCAATACTGGGGAGGGACATTTGAGGACAGAGAAAATTTCTCATAAGGTCCAGTCTCGGTATTTCTGGTTAAAGACTGGTGCGGGTAATATGAGATGTGTGTTGCCCTGAAAGGACTGAAAAGTAATCCCAGAGCCCCCATAGTCTCCAAGCAGGCTGAACAACCCCTGGAAAGGATAGCAATGGATATCCCTGATCCCCTGCCCATTATACCACATGGAAATAAGTATGTTTTTAGTAGTGGCTCACTATTTTTTGTAGTGGCTGACTATTTTTTAAGTGAGCAGAAACACCCTCTCCCTAATCAGGAGGCTCAGACTGTGGCAAAGGTGGTTGTTGAAAAAATGTGTGTTGCCATGGTGTACCTTGATCCCTACATACTGAGCAGGGGAGAAATTTTGAATCTCAACTATTTCATCGTGTATGTGACCTGGAAACCAACAAAACCCAAACCACACTATTACTCCCAATCTGATGGATTAGTGGAACAAATCACCTGTACTCTGGGTGATGTCCTGTCCTCCCCGATCAAAGACAATCAGATGGAGCAGGATGAGATACTCTTTTATGTCATGATGGCCTATCAAAGTAGTGTGCAGTCATCTATGGGATATACACCATATATAGTCATGTTTGCATGGGAAATTTGCCTACCTGTTGATGTTGTCACTGGAGTAAATAAATCAAAAGAATTTAACAATCCCTCTGAATATGTTACATCGATGGAAGGATACCTAAGTTCAGCTAGCCAAGCTATTAAGAGACATCAGGCTGCAGCTACACGAAGGCAAAAAGAGTACCTCAAGGGCAGTAGGCAGGTGTAAGAACTGAAGAGTTGGTATAGGTACAGAACCAAACCAGGAGGTAGGATCAGTACCAAAAGCAAGAAGTTCAGTGGTCCTTATGCAGTCATCAGGAAATTGTCTGAGGTGTTATATGAGCTGGCAAGCATGCCTGGTGGACACACATCTGTAGTACACTATAATCATATGAAACCCTCTGTGTTCACAGGACAAAAACCCTGGCCTGACAAAGGAGCTAGGGAGGCCTGCTCAACAGCAACCAAGATGCTGGCAGAAGCTTCACAACAGAACCCTCACCAAAACAGCCCCTAATAGGTCCAAAAGGGTGCTGCCAGAGGATGCTTAAGAATCAAAAAACATATGGTGGGACCCATGGCCCAATGGAAATGAACATAGTGAAAACAAGCAAATACTTTGGGTAGTACCAAGACTAGATACAACAGGGGATACCCAAAAACATATTGGAGCCAGTAAGGGTCCACACCCCTGAATTCCCTATTTTAATGCATGAAATATAGTATTGAATAACCTACACCATGGGTTATCAATGCCCAGTCTGCTCGTCAGATCCAGTCCCTAGTGCTGGGGTCATTTGGCCTGCCAGGCTCTGCAAACATTTGAAAAGTTGGTGGTAGAGGTGTGGTGGAACTGTTCTCTTGCTGCCAAATTTTCACACCCATGGGAAACCCTGCAGGCAGGACAGCATGGCCCTAAGCCCTGGAATTCTTACAAGCAAGTTAGGGAAGTGTGGATTGGATGAATGAACTGTAAGGTGGAAAGAAAGCTGGCTGGATAGTCGGGCTCAACGGGAAGTGTTCAATGGCTTGATGTCTAGCTGGCAGGCGGTATATTTTGGAGTTGGTCCTGGGGCTGGTTCTGTTCAATATCTTCACTAACGTTTTGGAAGATGGGATGGATTACACCCTCAGCAAGTTCACAGATAACACCAAACCATGGGAGTAGAAGATACAGTGGAAGGGTTAGCATTTAGAGTGACCTAGACAAATAGGAGGATTGGGCCAAAGGAAATCTTGTGAGGTTCAACAAGAACAAATGCAAAGTCGTGCACTTAGGATAGAGAAATCCCATGTACCGCTACAGGCTCAGAACCAACTGGATTAGCAGCAGCTCTGCAGAAAAGGACCTGGGGGTTACAGTGGACAATAAGCTGAATATGAGCCAACAGTGTGCCCTTGTTGTGAAGAAGGCTAACAGCACACTGGGCTGCATTAGTAGAACAGCAGATCGGGGAAGTAATTATACACCTCTATTCTGCAATGGTGAGGCCACATCTATAGTACTGTGTCCACTACAGAAAGGATGTGAACAAGCTGGAGAGAGTCTAGTGGAGGGCAACAAAAAATGGTAGGGGGAAGGGGCACATGATTTCTGAGCAGAGGCTGAGGGAATTGGGCTTATTTAATCTGCAGAAGAGAAGACCGAGCAGGATATTTTATAGCAGCCTCAATTCCCTGAAGGAAAGTTCAAAAGAGGATGAGAGCTGGACTGTTCTCAGTGGTGGTAAATGACAGAACAAAGAGCAGTGGTGTCAAGTTACAGTAAGGGAAGTTTAGGTTGGCTATTAGGAAAAGTTCTCTCACTAGGAAGGGGGTGAAACACTGGAATGGGTTCCCTAAAGAGATGGTGGAATCCCCATCCTTGGAGGTTTTTAAGGCCCAGCTTGACAAAGCCCTGGTTGGAATGATAATAGCTGGGGATGGTCCTGGTTTGAGCAGGAGGTTAGACTAGATGACCAGCTGAGGAGGTTTCTTCCAACTCTCATTTTCTATGATTCTATGCATCTATGTGTAAATTCTAAACTAATGTAAACTTATGCTATACAGATGACATAAAAAGTATGACTGTTAAAAATGTCACATGTTAGGAGTAGAGGAAGATATGCAAATGAGGTGCATTTACAGAAGAGGAAGGAAAACCTTATCAAGGAGAAATATGTTTCTTTCCTAATGTTAAGACTTCAATATAGATTTCTAGGATTGGTACTGCCAAACACTCTGGATTCCTGGCCCAAGGCCAACTGATAAAATGCCTTGCTTAAAAAAGAAAAAAAAAAAAAGTCCAGCATCATACATACATGCCTGGAGGAGTCCATGACATACCACAGCAAGTTAAGAGGATTCAAAGAGGAAGATGACACAAAAAACGGGACTGTGGAAGTTCCCTTTTTCAGCATGCTGCAATCAATTCAATGATAAAGAACATTCAATCATTTTCTTTTTTTTTCTTTTTTCCTTTTTTTTAAGATGGCTTCTACTACACATACTTACATTTTATGTGCTCCCCTCTCTGCTCCCTACACACACACCCTGCTTCACACAGTGGGAGGCTGGAACCTGGGGGCTGTGGGTCAGGTGTGAGAGGCACTGATAAGTCAGTTTACTGTATTTTTTCAGATGGCTCAATGAATGTCACTTAAGAGTAATGTTGGGTTACATGTTGATGCTGTTGTTAATGGTTTCCTATTGATGCTGATTTATGTCTTTAAAATTAAGACTGCTGAACTGCTTTAAATGTCTATGTAGCGTGTAATAAGTATTTTGGGGGAAAAATACTCGTGTGTTTTCTACTTAAACCATTTACTGGTTTGGGACTGGCCATCAATGTTTACAAATGGGTCCTGGTATAAAAAACGTTGGGAGAACCACTGGCCTAAGAGATGCTATTGAATACACTTTGAGCAAATAATTCTCTTCAAGAACTGCGTTTTGAAGGGCTGCTGAGGATAAAGGTCCAAATGAGAAGCTAGTTTCCCAGAATATAACAATCTCCAGTCTAAAAATTTTGGGTGGCCCAGAGTACTGGCCTGAGGAATTTCAGAGTCACTTTGTAGCTTAATTCAGATTCTGGAAGAACCTTGGACAAGCTAAGGTAGGAGTACCCTAGAACACAAAAGGAGTTTACTTAGATTTTTTAAAAATCTTTATCCTATAACAACTGATTGCCTAAATCACATGATCCACCTACAATAATAGGGAGCTGAAGTCAATTTACCATGAAAGCCATGTGTGAAAATAATAAGATAAGGACAACTAGCTCCTCCTTTTTCTTAGAAAGCAAATAAGTATGTTTAGCAAACAATAGTTTTGTTTTTTCTGTCTTTATCTCACAGGCACCAAATATATTTTGCAACACCCGCATACAAGGTAGGTATAATAGCCCAGGCCCAATTATTGTATTAAATACATTTTATACCATTTAATTCAAGTCAAGATAATGGAGTTACAATTGGTTTGTATGATTTGTGAGTCTGTATTGATTAAACTGTCAATAAATTATATTGATTAAAAACAATTTTAGCCACACTGGTGCCAACTGTATTTGTAGAAAAGCCTCTAAGTTGAATAGAGCTCGGTGTTAGAGTAGCTCAGTTTTAGACAGCCTATGGTAGATTAATCTGTATATTCAAGACTGAGCTAGTAGCATAACAAGCTCAAACAGCCCATCACTTTGCACCTTAAAGGTCCTGTGCTCATTTGCTTAAAATTTTGTGAAACAGGTTTAAGTTGTTTTTGCCTCAGGCTGATTTTTTTTTTTTTTTTTTTTTAATTGTTCAGGAAAAATAGTTCATTTGTTTGCAAATGGAGGTTAGGGAAAAATATGCTGCACTCATCTTGAAATTTGGGAAGGGAGTTGTCTTCTGTTGTTCCAGGAATAAAAGCCAAATTGACCAATAAGGTTTATTATAAAACTGTTGTTTGTTTATTTATATATGTCCAAGAGTTGGCAAAATATGGCCTGTGGGCCAAATCCAGTCCACCAGATTATTCTATCAGGCCTGCAGCTGCTCCTCTGAAGAAAAATCATACACAGCCTGTGGCTACCCTGGCTTTTGGCACCTTTCACCCTTCTTCCTTCCCCATGCTGTAGCCATTCCCCAGCCTGGTCTGGCCCACCGTGTCTTGCCCCCTAGCCTCCAGTGTGCACTCCAAGGCAGGGGGCACTGAGCTCCTGGCCAGGCTTTGGTCCAGCGAGTCTGTCTGCAGGCAGCTCCAACCCTGCAGCCATTTGCAGAGCAGACAGCCCATTCCCTGGCAAGTTGAAGCTCAAATAAGGCTCTCCTCATTGGCCAAGGGAAGAGGGCCAGGAGCCCTGGGTCACCCTGGCTCTGCTGGCTCAGGGCCTGATGGGGCCACAGATGCCACTAACACAGTGCCACGCTATGTTCCTGAGTGCTGCTTTGGGCCGCACCACTTCGGCACAGCTGGAGCAGCTGGCATAGCTCCTGCCTGACCCCGAGTCCCCAGCACGCAGCTGGGTTGAGCAGGACACTGAAGCGGCATGCCAGAATACAGCTCAGGGATACAGCACGGCACCGGCCCAGTCACCTGCTAGGAACTTGGGGCAGGGGAGAGCGTTCAGGAAGAAGGGGGAAAAAATACTGCACAGCGCTGGCCTGGCTAGACCTGAATAACTCGTGGCTCCCAGCCCCCCTCTCCCTGCATCCCCTATCCCATTCTGAGTCCCTGGCACATGCCTGGGTCAGGCAGCAGCCACTCCAGTTCCACCTATGTGGCCTGAGGTGGCACATGGGAACACAGCGTATCACTAGCTCAGCTTGGCTGCGTACAAGGGAGTTGGGGATGCAGAGAGAAGGAAGGAAACAAAGGTTAGGCTCTCCTAACCAAGAAGTGAGCAATTATTTGGCTGGAGGGTCATTTAGGGACTTTTGGTGAGCTGTTACTGGGAATGGCAGGGGGGTTGCTGACTTAGCCCACAACAGCTCACCAAAACTCCTTAAGTGCCCCTCGGGCCCAAATGGTTGACCATCTTTTTTATACACACATAAAGATTGTATAGGGTGGGAGCAGGGGCAGGGAGGAATTCATTTAAAGATGCTCAGTAGACTCATGGGTTTAACAACTACACTATTCCATCTCAATGGGGATCTCTGGCTTGGGAATACTGGGGCTGAGCAGAACTTGCCCTGCAGTAGCTGCTCCCAGCTGGTGCAACCAAAGCTGAAGAGGATTCTCTCCCACGTACTGTGTTCCAGCCCCTGGTACCTGGCCAACAGAGAGAAGCAGCAGCTCAAGTAGGTGCAAAGATGAGAGCAGCTAAACTTGGAAGGGTAAAGAGAATGAGTGTAACATAAGTAAAATTAGGACAAAGCTATTCGCAGAAGAGTGGCCCTGACTAAGCAGGACAACTGGAAGCTGGGAGAGGACAGTGGAACAGAGAGTTGTGGAATTGTGAGGAAAGAGACTGAGATTAGATTAAAAGACTGGGAAGGAGAGACTGGGAATGTGAATCACTGGAAGAAGCTGGGTGTGGCAGGAACACTGAAATCTAAGGTGGAGCTACAAAAAGGGTTTGGAGCCAGACAGAAAAAACAACTGGTACAGAATTAGGTGAAGAGGATAGGGACAGGAAAGTCTATACACCCATACTTGGAATAGAATCCAAGACTCCAGAGTTTCAACATCCTGATTCTGACCATAAACATATTTGAAAGAATATCCAACCCGCTTTAGCGTTTGGTCCAGATGGAAGATGACAACCTACTACTGTTATCAATTATTCTGTTAGCTCACAAGATAGAGGGCTGTGTTGTGGATTTCACTATCCAAAGTCTGACGGTGGACTATGGTAATGTTAGCAGAATTCTGCACTATTTGCATTTTTCTTTTCTTTTTTATTAAACTAGGTTTAAAAAGCAAATCAAACCAAATAAACAAAAGCCAAAAAAGATCCAAAAACAAAAAAACAAAACCAAAGAACACCTAGTGTATGCTAAAAATTGTATATTGTAAAGACAATCACTCAGAAGTTAAGTGATGCCAAAATTAAGGTTATACAGGTAACTGTAATTTCCCCTAGCCTTGTACTCAGCCATTATGGCAGTATGTGAACAGCTAATTTAATAACTGTTTTTTATTCTTTTTTTTTAATTCTTCTTTTCCTGCCTCATTCAGTGCACAAGCTGGACTACATACTGAAGATAAATGAATGTGTAATGAATGAAGTTGTATCTATAACCCCCAGTTAATTTCTTGCAAAAGCTGGAAGGTATATATAGTGAATGAAGCAAGGGATTTTAGAGACAAAAAGCCTGGTCTCAATTATGGCAGGCTAATGCTGCCCTTCAAAAATGGATTCTATCCTAGCTTCAAAAACAAGCTTCAAAGCTAGTTTCTATACAAGTCACTTAAAGCAAACTTTTTACAGGTGGCTACTTAAATTGAATGGATTCAAGTGAAAAAGCTTGGAAGGCCAATTCATTTTGTATGTTTAAATAGTCAGAGTCAAAAAGAACTGAGCCCTTTCTTCCAATTATGGATTCCCCAGTTCAGAACAACCACAGGAAGCTTCTCATAAAAACATGAAAATTATTAGTCTTAAGCCCAGACATAAGATGTATTCAGTAAGTAAACAGACCAAATACAAATCAGAAGTTTTGAGAAGAGGCCAAAAAGTACGCCTTGCATAAAAGCAAGAGTACAAGAAAAACTCTGCATTATTTAGAACTCATGGGACTACATGTTAATTGTTTCTTTTTTCAGAAATCCTTCATGGATTGGCTTTTACCAATCTTATCCTTATCTACTCATCAGCTACTAAGTCCCTTCCATCTTTTCACGAAACCTCACCAAACTATGCAACAGCATTCTCCTTTGCAACTGTATCACCTGGAAAGCCTCAGCTTACCAACTCAGAAGATTATTCATGGGTTTGGTAGGATTCCATTTTTTAATGGTAGGAACCTACCCAAATTGAGGAGGCAGGTGGCCAATTTTGTGGGCAGATCATGGGACTGGCTGCCATTTCCACAGGTGTATCGCAGTGGGCTTCCTCCGCCTTCCCCCAACACCCCTGATTGTAATCTGCAAAATCACAAATTAAATAAGTCCCTATTTATGGGTCCCACTGATTGTTTGAGAGAGCTGTCTGTCATGTGGCCCCACCCCTCACCACTAATTGGCAGAGAGGGGTAGGGCCTCACAACAGGCAGTCATCTAGGCCAAATCACGACCAATGAATGGGGGCAGCAGCCATCTTGGCTGCTCCCCTTCATGCCAGCAACTCTCCTCCCCACTTCCCCTACATCAGGCTGTACAGCTTGGCCACAACAGCCATAACAACTGCTGTCTGGCTCCCTCTGGGGAGCCAGCACTATTTTTAGTAAGGTTTCTCCCCATCATTTCATGGATTTCATGGACAATGCCTGATTTTGCAATTTCTGCAAAAATTACAAATTAAGTAGATCCCTATTTATCAGTAAATGCTGATAAACATCAATTTCATCTCATAAAAATATGATCAATCAAAAAAAAATTTCCATCCTTACTAACTTGAAATTTATAGAAAGGGACACAAGACAAATGATGGCTGATAGAAAATCCTGCTGACCAGTACAACTCCCACAAACCCCAGGGGACTGGGAACAAAGGAAGAGGAAATGACAAAGTGAAAAGGGGAGCTACAGGCAAGCAGAACCGAGACCAATGGTAGCTCTACAGCTCAGCTGGCAGCAGTCCTACAGTAGTTATGTCTGTCACTCATTAATTAACTGTCTGCCCCCAACACCGCTAGTTTTGCATGATCCTGAAAATTTTAAATCAATAAAAACCTAAATACCTGCTTAAAAATAAACAAATATTGATGTTATCTGTCAAAATTAAAATAAATATCAAATTCTGCCATGTCTAATTATTCTCTCTTAATTCACCTGTAAAACTCTCTCCTTCTAGACCCATGCAACTTTTTCACACCTATTAATGAGCTATGTTTAAATCAAATGTATATATACAGAAACATTATCTCTCAACACATTTTAATGTTGGATGAACTAATTTAAAACTCTGTGTGCCATAACCCACTTTTTAATTCTCAAAGCTACAGCATAATTTTAGCTTACTACTATTACAGGTTTTTCCCACACCCTTACACACACACACACAGAGCTAGAACTTCACTGAACACTAAACAGACATTTTATATGTTGAAGGCTTAAATGTAATTAGATGTATGAAAAAAACCAAAGCTGATTTTCAGGATAATAGCAGAATATATGCTCCATTCTTCTGGAGGAGTAGACAAGGGGAGCAAAGAGAGAAAAATAAGGGGCAGCCGCTTCAGTTTCAATTTACAAGTTTATAAATTAACATGCTGTGAAAACCGTAACAAAAGGCCTCTTTCAGTTCTGCTGCAGCTCCTACCAGATGGGAGAGCGGGAGACTGGCTGCTGTATTTCCATTTTTTGTCCCCTCCCCATCTGAGGGGCCATTCAATACATCATCTCCTCAGGAAGGCAAAGCATAACTTGGCTACACGCTTGTTAAAAATCCATAGGGTGCAGATGGAGTTGAGAGAGCAGGGGGAAAGGTATCAGAGGAAAGAAAGAAAAGATAATGGACTTTTTGTGGGGATTCCTTCCAGGTATGAGAAGAAATCATAGAAAATTAGGATTGGAAGGGACCTCAGGAGGTCATCTAGTCCAACCCCCAGCTTAAAGCAGGACCATCCCAAACTAGATTATTCCAAGGGAGATTTTTTTTTTCTAGCCAGATCTTAAAAACCTCCAAGGATGGAGATTGCACCACCTTTCTGGGTAACTTGTTCCAGTGCTTTACTACCCTCCTAGTGAGAAAGTCTTTCCTATTATCTAACCTAAGCTTCCCTTGCTGCAACTGGAGACCACTGCTCCTTGCTCTGTCATGAGCCACCACTGAGAACAGTTCAGCTTCATCCTCTTTGGAACCCCCCTTCGGGTAGTTGAAGGCTGCTATTAAATCCCCCCTCAGTCTTCTCTTCTCCAGACTAAATAAACCTAGTTCCTTCAGCCTCTCCCCATAAGTAGGGACCTACTGAAATTGCTATTGTGGATTTTAGCAGAAACCATGATTTTAGGAGAATGGAACTGCAACATAGGACAGCCCTCACAACCAATCAGCAGCAAGGACAGGGCCACTGGGGCCTTTCGGTCAGAGGCATGGGGGCCCTGCTATGCTCAACACATGAAAATGGCTCTCAGCCTGGGATCTGCTTGCAAAATTGGCAAGGCACTGCTTCAAGTTTGGTAGATCCGAACTGATAAAAAGCTATGTGCCTAGCCCCCTAATCATTTTCGCTGCCCTCCACTGGACTCTCTTCAATTTGTCCACATCCTTTCTGTAGAAAGGAGCACAAAACTGGAACCAATACTCCAGATGTGGCCTCACCAGTTCTGAACAGAGGGAGAATAATCACTTCCCTTGATCTGCTGGCAATGATCCTACTAATGCAGCCTAGTATGCCATTAGCCTTCTTCACAACAACGGCACACTGTTGGCTCATTCATGGGCACACTGTTGGCTCATGGGTTGCTTAGCCAGTCAGCCCCAGCCTGTACTGGCACATGGGATTGTTCTGTCCTAAGTGCAGGACTTGGCACTTGTCCTTGTTCAACCTCATGAGATTTCTTTTGGTTCAATCCTCCAATCTGTCTAGGTCTTTCTGAATTCTTGCCCTGCCTACTATTCCCCTCCAGCTTTGTGTCATGTGCAGTCCATCCCATCTTCCAGGTCACTGAGGAAGATATTGAACAATACCAGCATGGATAAAAATGAACAATTAAAAAAAAAGTCAGATTTGTTTTATTTAAAGCAGAATGTTTTTATTTACTCATATTTTTGGTTGTTAAGATGCTTAAAAAAAAACCTATATAAAGATATTTTTAATTTAAGAAATGTTAAAGCTTAAGGATACCACCATGGAATAGGGATTATAACTTCTAATTATATAGTATTGGAGACAATATTATTCATATAACCTTTTTAGATAAATAGGTTACAACAGGCCATTATATAGTATATACTACTATATATATACACACACACACACACACACATATATATATATCCACACACACACTATCTTATGTGCCCAATCATATGGGGTTCCCAGAGACTCCTCTATAGATTACTAGTAAAGATTAAAGAAAACCAATGGGACTCAGTGCTCAGTCTAAAAGATCCCATTAACCACCTCTGTGATGCTTAGTTTCAGTTCTCAAACTGTGGATTGTGTTTCCAGAGATAACATCCTTGTTAACAGCAGTATATGAAGATGAGAGATAACATACCTAATTACCTATGCATCAACCCTATTGTCCCTCTGCAAGTTTGTGTACACAGTCAAGCACTTACCTCCCTCTAAAAGTGCAAAGTTTCAAGAAGTAAAATGAATAGAGAATTATTGGGGCTGGAGTATATTTGGGCAAGGAGGAGGAGTCTAGACATAAATGCAAGGAGGACGGGGCCGTAAAAACTTAAGAGAAACTAAAGAGTAACATTTTGAGCAGAATTTTGCTGGAAATGCAAAATACTTCTATAACAACCACTTGCAACAGCTGCTCTGAAGGAAGCAGGAAGAACCAAACTAACTCTCCCACAAGACGGCCAATATAACTCAGTAGTAGACTGTTTTGTGGACTGTTTTGAGTGATATACTGAGAACTGGCCTAATCTGATGACAATTTGTGAACAAAACTGTGACAAAATAGATACAATTGTAATAGCCAAAGTTATCAACATTGCGTTAAAGAGAAACATAGAACATATGCTGACTATCCTGAGGCCTACTTCTATAGCCTTGAACAAAGATTATATCAAACAACAAGAATGCAATTTTTGTAGAAAACAATGATTAAATCAAGGCTTCCTGACCAGCAATTTAAAATGTGATTTAAATCATGATTTAAAATTGATATCAGTTAAATCAAATCCACCCTGAACAAAACCAGCCCCAGAACCGACTCCTCAGGCACTCCATTTGAGACCAGCTGCCAGCTAGATTTCAAACCATTGATTATTACCCATTGAGCCTAATGATCCAACCAGTTTTCTATCCGCCTTATAGTCCAGTCCATTCATCCAACCTAGATTTCCTTAGCTTGCTTGCGAAAATGTGGGAGACCATATCAAATGCCTTGCTAATGTCCCTGTATATCACATCCAATGCTCTCCCCACATCCAGAGCCAGTCGTCTCATCATAGGAGGCAATCACATTAGTCTCACATGATTTGCCCTATGTGAATTCTTGCTGACTGTTCTTAATCAACTTCTCCTCCAAGTGTTTACACATGGTTTCCTTGATGACCCATTTCATGATTTTGCCAGGGACTGAGGTGAGGCTGACCAGTCTGTAGTTCCCCAGGTCCTTCTTCTTCCCCTTCTTAAAAATGGGCACTATATTTGCCTTTTCCAATTGTCCAGGACCTCTCCCAATCACCACAAGTTTTCAAAGATGATGTCCACTGGCTCTGTAATCACACCAGCCAACTCCCTCAGTACCCTCAGGTGCATCGCATCTAACCTCATGGACTTGTACACATCCAACTTCTCTAAACAGTCCCTAGCCTGTTCTTTCACCATGGAGGGATGCTCACCTTCTCCCCAAACTGATGCCAGATGCAGTAGTCTGGAAACTGACCTTGCCTGTGAAAGTAGTAAAAAAGGCATTGAGCACTTCAGCCTTTTCTGCATCTGTCACTAGGTTGCCTCCCCACCATTCAGTAAAGGATGCACTTTCCTTGGCCTTACTCTTGTTGTTCACATACTTGTAGAAACCCTTTTTGTTACCTTTCAGATCCCTTGCTAACTACAACTTCAACTGCATTCTTGCCTTCCTGATTTCATCCCATCATGCCCGAGCAATACTTTTATACACCACCATAGTCATTTGTCCAAGTTTCCCCTTCTTGTGAGCTTCCTTTTGGTGTTTTAGCTCACTGAAGAGTTCCCTGCTAAGCCAAGCTGATCTTCTGCCATACTTGCTAGTCTTCCTGCACTTGGGATGGTTCAATCCTGTGACCTCAGTAAGGTTTCTTTAAAATACAATCAGCTCTCCTGGACTCTTTTCCCCCTTAGAATGACCTCCCAAGAGACCCTGCCCATAGAAATAAAATGCTCTTATTCAGTATTGAATTAATAAAAAACAGATAATTTTATAACTGCTAACACTGTGCTTCAATGCCTTGTTCCCAGTCAAGGAAAAGATAAGCTGGCTGCTTCCAGCTCCAAATCACAAGTACTTTTCCAGCTATATGGCAAAGGAATCCAAATGTACATGGGCTGCTTTGAAGGTTTTTTTAACAATATATGCTGCAAACACAAGTCATTCTACACAAAGTGCGTCTCTACTGTAGTAATAAAGAATATGAGTTACTTAACTCATTAATAAATGCATTCATATACAGCTGGTCCTTGCAAAGGTAGATGGAGCACAACTACATTGGAACCTTGCTCTCCTTTGACCCCCTCCGCTCCCCAAATAGGACACTAGCTCTGAATTTACAAAAATTTAAATTTACAATTAATATGTTCAAATTAAGTGATATGTGAGTGTACATTTATTAGAAACTAAAGGTCAAAAGATTCAAACCTTAAGTTAACTAGGTAATTTTGAAAACCAGTCCATTCTGCTTTTGCTTTAAATCTGTTCCTAACAGATGAGGAATGAGTTATAAATGCAATAAGACAAGGAAGATGTAAAATATGAAATAAAAAGTATGCATTTTCCTGATTTAACCTTTCCAACTCAAACCTACAGAGAGAGAGAGAACATCAATATTGAGACCAATTTAAATTTGTTGAAATTATTTTTTTCAAATAAATTGTGTGCAACTGTTGATCAAAGTGAGTTTGAATTATTTCATTATAATGAAACAAAGGCTCCAACAGGTCAGGATAAGAAAAATGTGGTTCTGATGAGATTGTTGCAAAAAGATTGCCCAAAAATTAAAAATACCCAGAAAAAGCACACAAACTTAATATGCCGTCTATAGCTACATTATGGATAACCAATTATTTGTAACCAATAATTCATCACTTAACCAATGACTGATTATGTTAAAAGATTATTCGTATCCACTGTTTTCAATTAAAGGTCTTTTAATTAATGAAAGGTTTATTTTAATTGGGGAAGGTTTGAAAAACACAAAATGAAATTTAGATACCACCTTCCACTGACTCTCAGTAGGAGGTGGACATCTAATTTTTCCTCTCTTAAAAATGTCTTTCCGTCAACAATATTTGTAAAGGCCCCCACAATCATTTTGTTAAGTGTCAAAATAAATGTACAGAAAGCAAACACAGAAAGTTCTGAAAACTGATACTTACTCTCCACTCCTCAGAAAGCTAATCTGGCTTGTGAATGTGCATTTTGTCATGGATATTTTTTTCCAAAAACTGCACCTTGCACTTTGAACTGAATATAATCAGACTTGGTGCAAAGTGTATCTGTTCTGACATTTGGGTCTAGAGCAGTGTTTCTCAACCAAGGGGGGGTTCCATGAGATCCTTTCAAGGATCCAATCTTAGCAGTGTTAGGTGTGCAAATGATTCGCAAGATAAACCCAGAGATTTAAAATAGGAATTAACAGTGTTAAAACGATTCTGCCCTGCTGTGGTCTTTCTAGCAACAGAAGCTCTATTATTTTTTCTGTAGTCAAATCCAAGCAAAAACTAAGAGCTGGTATTTTCCAAAGGGTGCCACAAATCAAATAAGGTTGAGAACCACTGGTCTAGAGCAGGGGTTTTCAACCTTTTTGCATCAGCATACCCCCAGTGGCCAAATGTGGAGCAGTGTACCCCCAATGGCCAGATGCAGAGTGGGGAGGGTGGCGTGCGGCTGAACGCAGAGCAGCAGAAGCCATCACATGCGATCTTCCTCTGCCCCCGCATCCAGCCGGGCAGGTGGCGTCTGCATGGCAGCATGGGATGGTGCATGGCGGCACTCTGTCCCTGCCCACTTGCACATACCCCTTAGGGCCTTCTCAGGTACCCCAGGGAGGTATACAGACCCCCTGGTTGACAACCCCTGGTCTAGAGCTTGGGCCTTGCTCCTGTTTTCCATGCCTGCTCCTCTTAGTCTACAGCTGGGGATTAGGGCTGTGTGAAGCTTAGGTCCCCAATTTGATTCAGCAGAGATTTGGCCCAATTTGATGGCCATATCTCCAAATCCAAATCGAATCAGAGGACCATTTAATCTCATCAAGTCAAACCGGAACCCTCTGAATCAATATGAAGAGATTTGTGGATTCAGACAGAAACAGCTTTAAATACCTCTAGGCAGCAGGGGCTCGTGAACACTGACATGCTGGGGTGCATGGAGTGTCCCACACGACCGCGCAGGGCTCCCCAGTGTGCTCAGCAGCAGACCTGGAAGTGGACCAGAAGCACTTACAGTCCACTTCCAGGTCTGCCAGAGAGTGCACGGGCTCCCCCCTGCCCACCCCCGGTTCGGTGACTGGTGCCTCCTGGGTCTGGGAGGGCACCCAGGGTCCCCCTTTGGCCAATCACCAAGCCAAGGTAATAGAGGGAGGCCCGCCACATGCTCCCTGGTGGAGGCGAAAATGGACCAGAAGTACTTCCAGTCCACTTCCGGATTCACTGCCAAGCATGCGGGGCTTCCCCTTGCCCCCCTCACTCCATCTGCCCCACCACTGCAGCAATCATAAGCCGCGCCTGCTACCTCAAGGTATGTAGAAAAACTTTTAAAGCTGTGTCTGTCCGAATTGCTGATTCTCTGAATCAGCATCAGATCTTCAGATTCAGATTCGGGCAAATCAAATCACTGTCCTCAATTTGGGCTGAATCCAAATTGAATAGGGCCCATTTTGCACAGCCCTACTGGGGATGTATAAACTGAAAGCAGTTTTACAATTTTAGAACACAAGGTGGGTTCTGAAATAGATCAGAAAAGATCTTTAGATTAGGACTTGGATTACTGCAAATGGGGGAACCAGTAGAGTTTAAGACATGGCAGACAATTATTTTGGACACAGGGCTGCTTACCAAGTTTTGGCAAGCTGCTGAGGGCCACATGGGTACCCCTTCACAGGTGCCCCGTCTCCTGGTCACCATTACGGTCTTGTAACTGGAAGTCCCACCCCCTAACCCCCAACCCTTGCCACCAGAAGTTCCTCCCCTTACTCCTGGAAGTACTTCTTTCAGGAAGGAGTTTGGCCATCTAGGAACCAGAAAAATACCAAATTATATTCTAAAAAGTGAACGTGTACAAAATTCATTAATTTGATTTAAAAATAAAATGTTTTCCTGGTTTACATGCATTTGTGTAGTGTACATAGAGGTGATTGCACCATAGCTTAAATTGAAGTCTTACTCTTGTATATTGGGGGCAGGGGGCGGTGGCATGGGAGGGGTGGGTATGGGTTTGTGGTGGCCTGTGGGTGTGTGGGAGCATATGGGTGTGTGTGTGGGGGTCTGCATATATGGCAGTGCGAGGGGGTGTGTAGGTGGCATGTGTATGGGGAGGTGTGCATGTGGGACTTGCCCTATGAACACACACATGCACACTCTGTCTCTCTCCCTTCCCCTCACTGCAGGGATGACACACCCTCCTGCTCTTGGCCCCAGGATACTGGCATGGCCTCAAGCTCCCCAGTCCAGCAACGCAGCCGGGCCCACATGGTACTGGAGTGGCAGGCAGGCGTGCAGGGAAGCAGTGAAAGCTGCAGCAGGCAGAGGCTTCCAGAGGGCAGGGGGCAGGGCTGGACTGGCTTTGCTGGCGAGTCCTGCCAGCTTCCCCTGGGTCCTACTGTCCCTGGCTCGTGTCATCTTTGACAGGAAGCCAGGAGTAGATAAATATATATTTTCTACATTTTTTAGGGGCCCCACAGGCCAGATATAATAGCCTGGAGGGCTGAATCCAGCCCGCGAACCGTATTTTGCCCACGCCGGTTTAAGTACTAAACATGAGTACTTACTGTTGTTAGGCTTGCTGCTTCATGCTTCACTAACTTTTGCCTTCTTGCAGAGATCTTACAGAAAACCAGGTAAAACAAGTTAAATTACTCAAATGCAGGAATGACAAAGAAGAGCACAAACCACCTAGATTACAACCTTGTCTGAAAGGAAAAGGTGTTACTTCTTGGCAAGATGAAAGAAGGGACAAATGACTGCTCATGACACAGGTGCCTGACCCTAGATGGTTCTGTTGTAACAGGCATATCACACCACCTTGACAGCACAGAACTTAAATCCTTCAAAGTCTGGAGAGGAAAATACCAGCAGTTTCCTCAAAGCAGCCCTCTACTTCCTACTAACACCAGGTTTGTTTGTTTGTTTGTTTGTTTTGGGAGGGGGGGTTCCCCCTGGACTTATTTCAAGCAATCTGTTCTTCAGGCTGATGTCTTCTGGATATCAGGATCTCTTAGAAATAGTATAAGCAAACTCTATAAAGTAGAAGGCAGATGACTGTCATCTGCATATTGATGGCATAAATCTGGGACCTGAAGATCACTCACAAATCTCACACAGACTGGAAAAGAAAGGGAAATAAATACTCAAGAGATATTGTATGAAAGCAGTCATGACTGTCACTACATCTGACTGTAATCAGTTAATCCAATACAGAGCTGCCCTGTTTATTTCTTCAGTGTCTTATAGTTTTGAGTGATCAACAATAATATATGTTGAAGAAAGATTTACCATTACAAGCAGGATCCTGATCAAGTACGAAGATTCTTACACTATGTTAATACAAAATAATAGTATTTAAGGCCAAGATACATTTCTTTCAGCTGTAGCAGGGCTGTTTCCATGCTACATATTGGTCCTAAGCTGACTGTGAAGGGCCAGGAGAAGGGACTACCATTATAGGTTGAAAGCCCTACCTCTATAATAGCTTTAAGAAGAAAGGAGTCACTGGAGATTTGTGGCAGCTGGTAGGGTTGCTGCAGTCAACCGCAGACTACTTTACTTCTTTTTGGACTACCAAATTATATAAAATGTTTTTTGCCTTTGAAGAAAGCATGAAAGATCCCTATTATAATGGATACCATGAGTTACTGAATTGCTTAGGATGTTCAAATGCCTCTATTCCTTCCTTATCTAGAATACTTTATACCATAATCTTTGATAAGATCTTCAGTTTTTCAAAATATAACTAGAAATAAAACCTGCCATTCAGCCCAGTCCACACATCAAGGCCAAAATCATATAGGCAATTCAAGTACCAGCTGGAAGAGTTTTGTAGTCTAAATGGCAAGATACTCTGACAATCTTTCTACCTCTTCCACCCTGAGAATCTTCAACATTGTGGAATGATGCTAGAGGTTATTCAAAATGAAAACACTGAAGGCTGAAACCATCTTTAATAGTTTTATGTCCCCTTCAGCTTTTGTTTAATACTCCGTACTACAACTACTGTTGTAAAGTAAGATGAAGAAAACTTTCACATTTCCATGAAAGCACCTGAAAACACCAATGATGTTTAAACAGTTTTTTTCCCCCAGAGGGGTGCTGGGGGAGAATCAAGAATGAATTCCAGCACTGAAAGAGGGAGGGGCTTTCCCACCAGAACAAGGGTGGGCAAAATTTCATATATTTCAGACATTCGGACTGGAAGGGATCCTGGAAGATCACTGAGTCCAGCCCTCTGCCCAAGCTGGGGCAGGAAGCCAGCAGGGATCATAGGATTCCAGCAAAATAAACACCCAAAAGTGTCTTGAAGACATTCAAAGTGGGTGCTTGAACCACCTGTGGTGGCAGTCTATTCCAAACCTTGGAGGCTTGGACAGTAAAGAAGTTTTTCCTTATGTCCAGCCTGAAATGGTCGCAGAAGAGTTTGTGACCATTCGACTTTGTCATCCCTTGGGGTGCTCAGGTGAACAGATGTTCCCCCAGCTCCTGGTGAACATCCCTAATAAATTTATACATGGCCACCAGATCACCCCTGAGCCTGCGCTTTTCCAAGCTGAAGAGTCCCATGGCTCTCAGCCTCTCATCATAATGTCTGTTTTCCTGACCTCTTATGCGCGCATGGCTGTCCTCCGGACTTTCTCAAGCTTTTCCACATCCTTTTTGAATTGTGAAGCCCAAAACTGGATGCAGTACTCCAGCTGCAGCCTCTCCAAGGCCGAGTACAAGGGGAGAATGATGTCCCAGGATTTGATTTAGAAGCATCTATAGATGCAAGCCAGTGTTTTGCTCATTTTACTAGCTGCAGCATCACACTGAATGCTCATGTTTATTTTGTGGCTAATCATGACCCCCAAGTCCCTTTCATCTGTAGTGCTAACCCGGGTAGCACTGCCGAGCCTATAAGGATGCTGCAGGTTTTTCCTCCCAAGGTGGAGAACCTTGCATTTTTCAGTGTTAAAAACCATCAGGTTCTCGTCTGCCCATTTGCTGAGCCTGTCAAGATCTGCCTGTATCACCCTCCTGTCCTCAGGTGTGGATGCTTTACCCCAGAGTTTGGTGTCGTCGGTGAACCTGGCCAGCTTGCTTCTGACACCAATGTCTACATCATTGATGAAGATGTTAAAAAGTAAGGGCCCTAGGACAGAGCCCTGAGGGACCCCACTGGTCACACGGCACCACGACAATTGACTTCCATCAACCACCACCCTCTGGGTCTTGCCGCAGAGCCAATTCCCTAGTCAGCGGATTGTGGTGAGGTCAAGGCCACAGTTAGCCAGTTTTGCCAAGAGGTGACCATGGGATACCACACTGAAGGCTTTTTTAAAGTCAAGATATATGACATCAATCTCTTCCCCCTTGTCCAGGTGATAGGACACCTGGTCATAAAAGAAGATGAGATTGGTCAAGCAAGACCACCCGCAACAAACCCATTCTGGGTATCCTTCAGGATATTGCTGTCAGCTAGCCTGTATATGCTGGCCTCTTTGATAATCTTTTCCAAGACCTTCCCCAGGACAGAGGTCAGGCTGATGGGTTTGTAGTCTACCAGATCCACTTCCCTCCCTTTTTTGAACACAGGCACCACATTGGCCTTTTTCCAATTGTCAGGCACTTCACCAGGAGTTCTCAAAGATCCATGTAAGCGGCTGAGTTACAATGCTTGCCAGCTCTTTGAGTACACTTGGGTGTAAACTGGGAGGACGGCTGACTTGAAAATACGGAAAATTTTCAAATTTGAAAATACGAAAATTGCCAGATCCAGCTCTCCAGGCAATTCCATCCAGCCCATGGGGCCCCTCCGTATGCCCTGGCCCTTGCTGCCCCTCTGCAAGCCAGCACATCCCTGCAGAAGTTACAGCTCTGGCTCCTAAGCAAATAACCCCCCTCATCCCAGCCTGGCCTCTCCCACCCCCAACCCCAAGCCAAGGGGAGCTAGAGACAAGAAGCTTCTGCTTGGCCATGCAAAGACTCCCTACTTGGGAGAGTGGGGATTCAGGTACGGCTCCACTGGGCTGTATCCAGGGACTCCTGCTGTGGGAAAGGCGTGGGAGCACAGGGAGCCATGTGCTACGAGGCTGGGTCAAGCTGGCCCCACATGCTGCCACTACATGCAGCAAGGAACTTGGGCAGGAGTTCAGAAGCTATATGTTATGGGGCTGGGTTGGGCTGGTCCTGCACACTGCCATCACATACGGCCAGGGACTTGGGTGGGAGCTGCATGTTAGGAGGCTGGGTGGGGTTGGTCCTGCATCCTGCCAGCACCTGCAGCCAGGGACCAGGGTGGGAGTACAGGACCTGGCCCTATACCCTGACACCTAATGTGACCGGGGACTTGTGTGGAAGCACTACTGGCCCATGTGGCGCTGGCCCTGCACACTGCCACCACATGCAGCCAGGGACTCGGGCAGGAGCTGCGCGTTATGGGCCTGGGTGGGACTGCCCTGCACACTGCCACCATCTACAGCCAGGGACTAGGGTGGGAGCGTGAGGAGCTGTGTTCTATGGAGCTAGCAGGGCTGGCCCTGCTTGCTGTCACCACATCCAGCTCCACAGGCTGGCACACTCCAGAGACTCTGAGGACTGCCCCCTCCCACACGCACACACACCCATGCGCTCAGACACATCTACCATCCCACACCCCACCATACCCACACACACCCACACCCTCCCACTCTCTACATCATAACCACACACACCCACACAGCCCACACCCTAACCATGTACCCTACACCCACACCCCTCCATATCACACATACAGCCAACACCCCACCGCATGCACACCACACCCCTCCCATACACAGCCTTACCCCCCACACACAATAGATCCCTGTATTTTGAGCTATTATGCAATTGCCTCTATATATACTATGAAAACACACATGAATCATGACAAAAACATTTTTTTAAAATAAAATTAAAATATGTTATAACAGATGCATTTTTTTTAACGTATGATTTGTTTTTTTTCCAGTTGTAAAATGCTAGCACCCTTCCTCCCAAAAGGAGTACTTCCAGGGCAAGGGGAGGGACTTCTGGTGGCAAAGGTCACGGATGTGACTTCTGGTCCCAAGACTGCAACCAGGGGGTGAAGCACCCTTCAAGAGGCAAGGCTACCCTTGCAGCCCTCCACAGCTCAGCAGAATTTAAACAGCCCTCCAGCCAAAATAACTGCCCATCTCTGCAATAGAGTGCATCCAATTTATCTCTCCACTGCCACCAAGCCTCCTCAATTCCTTTGAAATATGCACTCCATGGCATTTATCCTTCCATTGCCAGAAACCTTCACTATTCCTACCAGAATATGCCAGATCAGCAATGAATGCCTGAAGCCAAAAAAGCTCTCTCCTCAAGCAGCCTCTCCTTAATGCTTGAAAACTATCCAGCTCTCCAACACATAGTTCCTATGGTATCCTAGCTACCTATTGTCAATATCCTTCCCATTCCCAGATATGCATTTCCTCCTTGTTTGCATCTTAACCACTGGAAATCCTCTAAAGGGTGGCACTTTCATGCTATCAGAAACTTCTGAAGTGCTCAGTTGTCCCTGCTCCCAAAAATAAGTTGCTGCCTCCAGGCTAGAAAGCCTCCCCAGTTTGTAGTACTGACTGCTTATTCAAAGATCTAAGGCAGGGGTGACCAATTATTTGGGCTGGAGGACTCAGAGACTGGTCTGTGACCCCTGCAGGCAGGGAACACAGCTGGGCAAATGGGATGGGGCCACAGGCAGGCAGGGTGCAGCATCCAGGGCCAGGATCAGGACCAGGATTGTGAGGTGGTGATGACAGTATGAGGCCAAGGTAAAGCAGTGATCTGCTCCCCATACATCCTTGCAGCAGGTACTAGTTTCTCAGGAAGGGACGTGTGGGGAGTGGGTAGCAGTTCTGTCCAGGACTCCGACCCCACGCTGTCTCTGGTCCGCAATCCCAGCCCCAGCTGCCTGTCCCACTCCTGGACACCACTCCCCAACACCTGTGACCCCTGCCCCAGCCAACCACGCCCTGCCTGTGAGGGTCTTGGGTCAGCCTCCATGGAGACCCTGCCCACCTGCCCACCCACTCCAACCAGCAGCCCTGGCAGCAGGTGTGGGGCAGACAGCGTGCCCAGGCAGCAAGGCTGGGACCAGATCTAGTGGTGGAGACACTAGTAGCAGAGACAAGGAGCGGCAGCCAGGCAGAGTGAGCTAGTGCAGGGGCTACTGGGAAGCCAAGTCTGGCTGTCTCGCCACCCCTATCCTGCCATGCATCCAGGGGCAATGAGACTTGCTGCCCACACCACAGCCTGGGTTGCCCCCCACGCTAGGGCCAGGCAGGGCTGAGGGACCTACCATGGGTCAGACAGAATACTTGGGCAGGCTGGATTCAACCAGCAGGCTGCATTTTGCCCACACCTCATCTAAGGGTTGATCTAAACACACAGTTGTACCAAAGTACTCAAATCAGTTCTACTGCACACACTATTTCAGTGCAAGTCTGTGTGTAGACATATCTTGGACCTTTCAAAATATGCAAATTAAAGAGTGGTTTTTGGTGCAAGTTTAGGTGACAACTAGCCCTAAGATTTAAGAGACCACATATCAGTCTTCCCCCTTACAGATTTCAAATTCAACTGCCTTTTTTTGGCAAGGTAAAAGAACACTCAAGAAAAACACCCAAATTTGTACGGCTTGTGGATTTGGCAAATGGTTGACACCTCCCTGGACTCAGAAATTGGAATTCTTAGGAACATAGGCTAATAATTGCCCATTTTTATCATCTCTGGGAGGAATTAACAATTTAAAACCAGATGGGAGGCAAAGACATCCCCGTTAATCTATGTTCAGTTGCCCTTCATGGATCACATGGTTAAAACTGCACTGTCACAGCAGCTACTCCCAGGACCCATGCTAAAATCTGGGGGAACCCCACCCTACTTATGTCAATCTCAGTTGGCTGAAGGATCTTCCAATTAACACCAGATAATTGAGGCCACTAATTAAGACACTTGGCACAGCCCCTAATCATCTTGCAACAAAATCCTCTATAGAACTATGCTTGTATACAGTCCTTGAAACCACACTGAAAAAAAAGTTCAGCAATTAGTACTGCTCCATTCCAAAGAAAGCAAATCAAAGTGAATAGAAGGGAAGCACTTTGCTGTCCAAACCTCAAGTTTCCAAAAATAGTCTGGTTGGCTTTTGAAGATATCAAGTTCAGGAGAGAAGGCTTCACTGTAGCCAAGCTTCATGTTTGGTCTTGAATTTGGCTAGCTTTTTCAAGCCAACAGGTAACCATAATGTATGTCTTTTGCATGCATTACAATTTATAACCATTCTTCATATCCATCCATCCATCCTGAAGCAGACAAAATTCACACTCGTTTTTGGTGGCAAAACAAAAGCACTAAAATGACTAATTTAACCAAAGCCACAAACAAAACAATGGAAGAAACTTGAAACTTGAAGCTCTATATTCACACACCAGGCACCATAAGCCTGGCTCAGCCCAGAAAAGAAGACCCACTCCTTCCAGAACCTAGTCTGCATGTTTTCAATTTATCGTTTTCTGATAATCTGCCTCTTTTTGCTGCACAATCAAGCCAACTGACCTACCTTTGATCCATCAGCAGTAAAAGAAGTGTGACAGTGTAACTATAAGATTAAATATATTTAACAAATTATAGCCCTTTCCTCTAAGTGTTTGCAACACATCTTTCCATCTTGAAGCAGAAGAAGAAAGAATGTAGTTCACTTTTAAAAATCACTATTTGGAAAGAACACCAAACAAAAAAGCTACACGCAACCACAGCAGTCTCTGCAGGGAGATTTTATTGTCCGCCTCTGTTATATTCTTAGCTCCATGTTCACGGCACTCTCCCAGCTTCCATTTTGTAGACACAGGTTGGTCAGTCAGGCTTCTCTTTATCTCAAACCGTCCTTCATTCTCTCCTGCACAAGCAACCTTCCTTTGAGCTGATAACATATTCATCAGCCCAGAGGGTGACTCTCACATTCCCAGGCAGTACAGTTCTGGTATGCAGCTCTGTACAAGATTGCTATAAAGCCCAGCTGCTCACCTCCTTGCTAGCACAACAGGGAATCGTTTGGATACCCACATGGCAGGTCACCATTTCAAGCCCACTGATAATACTTCCCCACACATCTACAACTAAGCCATGCTTATACATCTTGCACACGAAACCTTTTTCAAGTAAGTTTCTATAGACTCGAAAACCTTAACAGATGCATATTATTCACACAGCCTGAATGCATGTGTATATACTCATCATGTACAAACCACCCCCCCTGCTATGTCAGAGAATCTTATTTAGGTTGTAAAGCCAAGCTCTAAATTAAGAAATGACAAACGTGCAATCTTTCTTGTTGTCCTATCCTGTCCCTCATGCATATGGAATAGTCACTTAGTTTAACCATAAAACCAACCCTCTTCTCTTCCAGGAAGTCCTGCCTCATTCACTAACAAGTCTTGCAACAAATGAAGCCTTCTCATTCCTGGTTGACTGATTTTGAGAGCCAACCCCTCCTCTGTACCAGACAAGGCAAGTCTCATGGAAAAAAATAATATGCAATTATCTAATTAAAAGACTTATTATAATATAAGCACCCAACCCTGACTATTCTATGTCCTAACTTTGGACAGCTGTTGGGAGACCTGCTCAGCTTCCCCAGCCTCCAGTAGCTCCCTCTTGCATCCCTGCTACAGCACTCGTTCCCAGCAGCAGGTAGGGAAGCTGCAGCTGAGTAGGAGCATGGGGCTGGCAGAAGTGCAGAGCCTAGGGCCTGCACCCAGTGGGGCAACAGGAGCATGGAGCTCGGGTGGGCAGGGTGTGGGTATGAGAGAGGGCAGGGGGTGTAGGGACGCCCCCACTTTCATGGCACGCAGGCCCTGCTGCTGGCGGCTGCAACAACAGCAGGCTGCAGGCTCCTGGAGTGCTCAGGGCCCATGCAGGCACTACTGCCTGGCAGTGCACGGTTCCAGCCAGTTCCTTCAGCTGCAAGTAGCGGCAAAGAGCAGTCAGGCCAGCCCACTTCCACTGTGGGGGGGCTCACGTGCAACTCCCAGGATTCACACGCCACCAGGGGGAAACGCCATGCAATGGAACCAACTGCCTTCTCCACTCCCTGCCGCCACATGCAGCTCATGGGACTCTGCCAGAAGTGGCAGGGAGACCTGCTCCCTGCTTCCCATGAGCACACTAAGGGCCTGCCACCTGATGCTGCTGCCGTTGGGGGGATCCTGCACCACACAAACCCTACACCCTGCCCAAACCCTTCCCATATATACACACCGTCATAGTCCCCCCAACATAGCCTATGCCATCCCCCCCACACAGCCACACCCTCTTGCAACCCCCGTGCACACACATACACCCCCACATACACCCCCTACACCCCACCATACACAGACTCCAGATACGCAGATTCCTTAATGCCGAGCAGAGGAATGCCGAGACTCAAACTTGGAATGGGAACAAAGATTTCACAGACAAGGTGTAGCAGGTACAGGACTCTCCTGTCCTGCCCACTTTTATCCAATCTTGTCCCCTTAAGCTCCATTCTCTAGACACCCCCACCCCACCTCCCTTTTCTCTACTGGCTCCTCATCACAATACCATTCTTTTTACCTAGCCAGCCACAGTCTCCATTCCTCAAGCTTCTCTACCAGCTTCAGGTCTCCTTGCTCAACAGTTTTTATTGCCAACTTTCTACATCCCCACTTTGAATCCCAGTTTCCCTGTCTGGATTCCCAACATGATCTCAGTGTTTTACCAACCCCTTCCTTGACAATGTAGCTCCTTATCCATTCTGCTTTCCTAGCCACGTGTTCCCTAGTACCTTGGCTCCTAATCAGATCTGACTTTTCCTTCTCTCATTTTTCCTCCAAACCTACTGGTTCCTAGTGGGGGTGGGCAAATCAGGGCGACCACCCTGGGCCCCACAGAGCTGGGCAGAGCAGCAGCAGTATGGAGCTAGGCAGAGTGGTGACTCTGAGTCCAGACACTTGCTACCCCTGCCCCTGCTGCCAATGGTGGCAGCAGCTTCTTCGGGTATGGGATTGGACTGGGGCCAGGGTCCCACATGGGTTGATTTACCCTGGGCCCTGCACCCTGCTTGGGTCACCTCATAACATAGGCTTCATTCTCAGCTCCAGCTGTATTCCCCTTCTCTCTCATGTTGACTCTTTGTTCCAATATATTTCCCCCTGGACTCCATCTAAACCCAATTTATTTCCGTTGGCAGATGAATGAGAAAACTTCCTTCTCCACACTCCCCAGACCCTGGTGGTGGTGGTGGGGTATTTCCTCTCATATTTTCAATCTCCCTTCCTGCTCCCAGCTCTGGAGTTCAGTCCTGACCCACCCCAATGAAAAGCAGGGCTACAATTGTTGGTGAAGTCCTTTTCAACACAAAGCTAGAGAGCACTCTGTACAAACAAGATGTTCAGAAATAGTAGTTGTAAACTTTTAGCATATCTTCCCTTACTCCTCCCCCCAATATACTAACAATTTGGGTCAGGTGAACACTGATTTTCAGGGGTATAAATTCATGACAAATGTCATCTCTCACCCAATTTCAGGTTTTAATTTCTAAGCAAAGGTGTGCTAAATTCCCAACAGAGAGATTGTCAGAATTTAACATGGGTGAAACAGTATCTGCCCTAGCTTCATCTCAGTCTCAACACAGTGAATGGATCCTTTTTGGTTGACAGACTGCCTGAAACAGACATCTGATAAGGAAAAAGAAACAAAACAAACAGCTTCAACAGTCTAACAACTCATAACCAAGAAAAAACAATATGGCCTTATAATGGGAAGTGTTATCACACCTTAGATAACCTTAACACCAGTCTTTCTAGAAAATGCAGCCATCAAGGGATACACTCTCTGCCAGGAAGGGCAAAATCAGGAACAAACCCTCTGGGCTCAGAGTAAAGTTCAGTTATAAAACACTACTTTCTTTCTGGAGAGGGTGTAGCAATAATATTATCATAACCATTTCCTAAGACACAGCAGGGGAAGGAAAGAGTCTGTCCTACTGGTCTCAGGGTATATTAGGACATTTCATTCATTCTGAACCTTGGGCAACTGCAATTAGATACCGAGATAAATGGCCTGGTTTTCTCAGGCACTAAATATGAACAGCCACTAGTGTTCAACAACGTTGAAAATTAGGTATTCAGATGTCTAATACCAAAGTGCCTACTTTGAGTTTAAAAAAGCTGGCCTTCTTATTTGGAAGCAAACAGCTAAGAGTCATGCAGGTGGGGTTCAGCTTCCAACTCTCCAACATATGTAAGGCACAGAAGCATTGACGGTCTTTCCAATTTATTTTCTGCATTGGTAAAACTAGATAACACAACACCCAATGTTACAAGGGTATCAGTAAGCAGCAGAAATGCCACCATGAAGCACGCTATGTAACTGTAGAGTACTGTGGTTGGCAACAGAAAAGATCTATGACCTTTATCACTACACAGTCCCGCTGCCATTTATATCAGAGATTCTTCTGCACCTTATTTACATCTTACTCCAACAAAAGGCAGTTTGAACTAATGATCCCTGCCACCACCAGCTCTTCCTTCATTTTATGAAGAGAATCCAAATCCCCTTATGAAGCTAACCCTTTGTTTCCCTATCTCCTTCAGGGATAAGACAGTTAAAATGCCTACACTTGAAATAAAGGACACTTTGGAGTTAATCAGTTACTTCTGAACCAAAAGATTTTTTGCAGGTATGCATGTGTGTACGCACACACATGTGCATGCGTGTTATTTGGCCACAAAACCACAAAGCCAATTATGTACAGAGCTCCAGTGATGTACAAGTTAGTAGCATTTATATGCATGGGCACCTCATTTGCATCTGCCTAAAACTTGTCAGCCACTAAGAATTTTTAAAAATGTATTTTAAAATATTTAGCGAGGATCCCTGTACTCAAAGGAACAACTAGTGCAGTTTTCCACGTCTTTCTCCCAATGTGCAGCCTAGGGAAACCAACACAGAGGACAACAGGTGGAAGCCCTTCCCTGGAGCAAACTACCAGCCTGATAACATATTTGGGCTTCAATGGAAGTCAAAACCCATAGACAAAACTGACTTGAGCTGTAACACACAACATACAGGAGAACATACTATAGCTCTGCTCATCAAGTTCAGTACACCTCTATCTGTTATCATGTCTAAAATGAGAAGCACTTCCTACACTGTGCAATTAAAGGAAACAAGCATGCAACTGAATCCAGACATCTCCCACTTTGCAACTCTACTTCAAAGACATTAAAACAAAATATTTAGTTCCAATTCAGAAGTTCTAGGAAGCCATTCCAAATGAAGCTAGAGAATAAACCCACCAGCTTTGTAGCTCAAGTTCTTGTTAACTCTAGAAAGAGCCTCCCAAAATCTCCTTATACCCTCTCCTATGCTATAGGTATGCTATAAGTAATTCATCAGTATCCAATGCTAAAACCACAAAAAAAAAACCCAACAGGATTTGATGGAAGAGAACACTAGCTTGGTCAAGTGAGCATGGCATCCTGCTGCTCTAGAGCAAACCATCTAGCCCAGTGTCTCACCTTTTTGAAGCAACAATCATATGAAAACACTGGCCCATACAATTATAGTATCTCCCTTCCTACTATAAGGAATTAGCTTATTGAGCCATCTGCTCCAATAACTAGCTAATCCCCTGCTATAGCCAATACTAGATATATCCAGTAAAACAGATATGTAATATTGCACATTATACCCATGTGCAATGTGGTAGAGGAAAGAATATGCTGCTAAAACAAAATAAGAGAGGAGTTCCTTTATGCAAGCATCCAGCTGTAACATTAAATACTATTACCCCTATTATGGCATTTGCTTAGAAAAGAGAACTCTGCGTCATTCTCTAGTCTGTCAGTAAGCCCATAACACTAGAATTGAGGAGCCAAATTCAAAACTATGGTAGTCCCACTTAATGTATTTTGATCTACACGAACAACACACATATAATCACAAAAGCATATTAACACACACAGTTTCCCCACTCACTACAAGGACTTGCAAATTAAAATACTGGTATTGGAGAGAGACAAGCATGCAGATGCTGGTTTTAATTCTAGTAACTGCATCATATCGAGGGGGCAGAGGCACATCACACACTATGGCACAAGCTGTTCACGTAATGAGCATAGCCAGCTTGAAAAGCTAGTCTGACCTATGGGTACACTACCTCTCTTCTGATCCCCAGGTAATCTATGGCACATTTTGTCTGCCGCTGATAGCAGACAAAACAAGCCATACCTAGTTGTCTGACTGGTCCAGACCCCTGCCTGCTATAATGACATTTTAATACTGTTTGTCACCATTTCAACTATGGAAAAGGTAGAGCCTAAGAAATACAGACTACCTGGCATAATTTTAGAGTTGTTTCCATTCAAGAACTCAACTGATTAGGGGTCCACCAATAAAGATTCTTTTGGCCAATACTGATGGCCCATTATTAAGCAGCCATATTGGCTAATACCAATCCGACAGCTGGCAGCCCGGCAGCTTGGAGAGCAGCATCTGACCAGTAAGTCCGTGGGGCAGAAGGGGAATGGGGGGGCAGATTGAGGTCCCCACAGTGAGGGAGTGGGGCTGGGGCAGGCGCTGCCCAGCTGGGGCAGGGCAGGGCATGGGATGCAACTGTGGGCAGCTTGTCCAGGCACAGGGGAGTGGGGAGCAAAATAGTCTCTTCCTGGCAGGGGTAGCTGGGCTGGGGCTGCACATGGGGCAGGTGGCAGTGATGCTGAGAGGGGACCCAAGGCAAATTTTGGGGTGACTATAGCTCACCCTACAGCCCCCCCTCCCAGCACCATTGCCACCCATCCCCACCCACCCCGAGCACAGCCCTGACCCAGCTCCCTGACTGGGAAGAGGCCGGTGCAGCCCCTGGCCCTGAGCAGGCATCCTGCCCTCACCCCGTGCACAAATCTGGGGGACACATACAGTGGCAGGGTGTGTGCAGCAGCAGAGAACTGCCTTCCTCTCCCCCTCCCCACCTCCCAGCAGCTCCATCCCACACCTTGCCCTGCACCAGCTAGGTAGTGTCTGGTCCTACCCCCGCCCCACTCCCCCACTCACCATGGGGGCCTCAATCTGCTCCTCAACACACCCCCTTCTCCCCCATACCCCTTCCCTCCGCCACAGGCCTAGTGGCTGGATGCTGCATTCCAAGCTGGTCTCCTGGCCATGTGCATGCTGTGGCTGCATGCAAACATGCAGCATTTATCAGTAACATTTTATTGGCTACACCAGCCAAAAAAAGCAGATTGCCAACAATGTCAATTTTTCTTTATCAGTGCCTATGCAACATGGACCAATATATCAGTGCACCTCTACAACTGATTGTAGAAACACTAAAAGGACAGTGTTATACCTCTGACTAAAGATTTGTGACTGCTTGTATTTTTTTGCAACAACAAGAAGGCAAAATAAATTAAACAAACACATATATGTACACTTTGCATACTGTAGTACACTCAGTGGTTTCCTCTAGGCAGAGCTGTCCCTGGGGGTGTGCGGGGCCCAGGGCATATCAGCTTATGTGGGGGCCTGGCAGGGTGGGGGTGGTGTTGCAAGCGGCTGGAGCTGGCAGAGAGGGGGCAAGGGGTGGCGAGTGGCTGGAGCTGGCGGAACGGGGGGGCGGTAGTGGTGGCCATGGCCGGGCCTGTGCAGCATTGTCCACAGGGCACCCCAAAGCATGGGGCCCAGGGTGGTCGTCCTGATTTGCCCACTCTAGTGATGGCCCTGCCTCTGTGTACCAGCCTTCATACACTAACAAGATGATGCAATTTATAAAACAAAAGTGTTTTAAGAACAACAAGGTGTCAGGGTAATTTAGAACTGCTGGATCTCAAACTACTTGCAATTACATTCCAAGTGTCAAACTCAGGGTGGTAAATAAATTCTTTGGCCCTTTTAACAGATGAGAAAAACTGAGTGAATCACTTAAAAGAGTCACTGCTCACTTAAGAGCAACAATTCCTGCAGGTAAAGCAGCAGCCAACCACAGCAATGCTCTGGCAATAGATTATACTTCCCTTGCCCATGGATTCAGCATGATAAAGTATATTTTGGATGCCACGTGACTGAAAGCATGCAAAGAAACAACAACTGTACCTGCAGCATTTGGCAGCTATTAAAACATTTCCCTGAGACAATCATGGAAAAGTCCAAACTGCAGCTTCTTTGACCAGGGACACCCTGAAATCTAGGCAGTCCGTGCTGTGGCTACTGCATAATTTTAAGCTTCCACACAGCTCCATAATCACCGACTCATGAAAATAGTACCCTGACATTTAACAAAAAACAGCTTGACAAGTTCTTGATTAAGATTAGGGAACATAAAGGACATGAATTAGTGGGATAAAACTTAGTGCTAGAAGATAAAGAGAGAGGACTTTTTAAACTATCAAGACCCAAGTCAGTGGTTGCAGGTTTTTTGTACTACTGTTGACATACCAGGCTACAAGGAATTGTACCCCACCACAGTACAGCTTTTGGCTAATTATCAGATTTTGGAAGATCATTACTGGGGGAGGGGGCGTGGAAAATCAACACCAGCTCTTACTACACACAGGTAAAAGAACAAAGCAATTCTCAAGTACTGGTTTTATACTTGAATCTTGTACATAATTCTGAATAACATTGGCATTTAAAACAAGTTTTTACTTTTTTCAGAATATAAACAGAGTTCAATCCAACACCAGTTCAAATTCAACTCAGCCTGGCAGAAAGAAAAGTCAGTCCAATCTCACTATGGTTTGGTGGCCTGCATGAAATGGACTACTGAGGAAATGGAGTTGAAGAAGCAGGACAGTATCATTTGAACTGATGGATGTCTAACTAAGCACTGCTGGCAACATACAGAGAAATGCAGAACTGAAAAAGCTCACAGGTTAACCTTGTTTTTTATCCCGAGGATGGCCCCATCAGCTCAAAGCTGAGGTACTTCGGCTGACAGGAAAGCAACACCCAAACATTTGTACTTTCCCTGTTCAGGATCAGAAAAAAGAGCTTGTCAGTTTTAAGAGGCTCCCACTGTATCACCTCCCACCAGCACCAAAGAGATTTGCTTTCTATTTGGTTTTGAGTACTCTGTACTCAGTACAATTTTTAATAAACCAGCCTCTACTGTAGAGTTGCAACCTCCCCACTGTCAGGGAATCAGCTTGTGTTGGATGCTGCTGCCAGCAGCAAACAACAGGAGATAGGTCAATTCTGCAGTGCTGAGCAAGGCACATCGCCAAGGCCGCTGGCCTCTGTTCGATCACTCCCAGAGCCATTTCCTGCAAACTGCAGGGAAGGCTCTCAAACAGAACAGTACTGTTGGACTAACAAATACCAGGAGGATGCTGAAGCAAGCAAAAGGTAAGCAGCTAGAAAAAAAAGAGGCGGCTGAAAGCGAATCAGAAAAAAAGATACCTATGATGGATGATTTAGGGGTGGCTCTTACAATTTTTAGAAGGACCATTTTAAAATTACATTAAAACCCTTTTCAACAATAGATCGAGTTGATCCAAGCACACTCGTTATGTTTTGGTGAAGGCAACACTCATCATTCTAGTTTTGAATTTCTTTTAGCTCCTTTTTATCCTGCAGAAATGACCCCAACATCCTAGTTCTTTCACTCCCATTGCCATGTTTGGCTGTCACCCAGGAGCTTAATGAGACAAGATCTCAGCTACATCTAACTGGTTTCCAAGTCAGTGGCTGAACAAGGGACAGATCTCATGATAGAAAATGAATTAGCTCCTACGATGTGGCTGAGAGCTAGGTCAGAGACCTGCAATGAACTGCAGTCTCATCATTATAGGTCTTAGTTACCAAAAAAATGAGTGACTAGACCAGGAATCCCCATTAACTGCAGACAGGGAACATTTCAACTTTTCTCTCATTAACTTCTCCCTGACAAATAAAACAAAACCAGAATCATTATCCAGTTTTCAGATGTCATCCAACAGACAACAAACAGGCCCGTTGATCACAGTTCAGATATTCTCCTTTATGCACCCACATTAGTGTAATTTCTTCCTATAGTCTTTTAGGCAGTTTGTTTGCTTTTGAATTCCCAGTATAGAAGCCCAGGAAATCCTATGAAAAAAACAAACAAACAACTTTCACCTTCAACAATATTTAGGACACTCAAGGTTCATTCAGTTCAGTAGTTGTTCCTGATTATGAAAGAGTCTTGTGTTGCAACCAGCCTCCACACCTCCCCAGCAAGCATCAACAAGCAAGAAGGAACTGGCACCCCCAAAAGACGAGCTGATAGTACTGATAATTAGAGAGCACAACCCTTAAAGATGAATGTGCTATAAATATAATGGGGGGATTCGAGGAGTAGTCTAGAGCTCATTACAGCTACCCTGAGCAGCAGTTATGCTTTGCACTCCATTTCTCCCTCTCACAAAAAAACAAGCAAACAAACTTTACTTGAGGAGACAACCATAAGGGTGTATCTTGTCCACTGCCCGCTTCCTCTCATAGCACTGTGTTCCATACAGTCTACTGTCCAGTTTAGCTTAGTTTAAAGGTGGCCCAAACAACAGAATCTCTCTCTCCTTTCTACCACAGGCCATGGAATCGTTTTTAGGGGTGCACCAATAGATTTTTTTGGCCGATACCAATGACTGATTATTAAACAGCCATATTGGACAATACTGATCTGATAGCCACTATGCAGCTGAGCAGCTTGGAAAGCAGCATCCGGCTGGCAGGTCTGTGGGGGGAAGAGGTGGGGGTAGGGGGCCAGATCAAGGCCCCCATAGTGAGGGAGGGAGTGGGACTGGGGCAGGGCCTGCCCAGCTGGGGCAGGGCGGGGCATGGGACAAAGCTGCTGGCAGCTCATCAGGGGGGCGCAGGAAGGATGGGGGGAGGTGGTGGCTCCCCATTCTTGTGTGCAACCCTGCATGTGCCCCCCAAATTTGTACATGGACCGAGGGCAGGCTGCCCACTGCAGGCTCAGAGCCAGAGGCTGCACCAGCCTCTTCTCACTGGGTGGGACTGGGGGCTACACTCAGTGTGGGCAGAGATGGGGCAGGCAGCGACACTGGGAGGGGGCTACAGTGAATTCTGGAGTTGCTGTAGCCCACCCCATAGCCCCACTTCCAGTGCCACTGCTGCCTGCCCCACCCCACCCAACCCAAGCACAGCCTCGGCCCAGCCCCCATGCTGGGAAGAGGCTGGCACAGTCCCCAGCCCCAAGCTTGCAGCAAGCAGCCCACCCTTAACCCACATACAAATGCAGGGGGGCACATACCCCCGCCTCCCCTGGGAGTGTGTGCAGTGGCAGGAGCCAACTCCTTCCCACCACCCAGATGAGCCACCTGCAGCTCCGTCCTGTGCCCTACCCCAGCTGGGCAGCCCCTGCCCCAGCTCCACTCCCTCCCTCACCATGGGGACCTTGATCTTGTCCCTCCTACACCCCTTCCTCCCCACAGACTTAGCAGGCAGCTGCTCTGGGCTGCATTCCTGGCCACATGTATGCTGCAGCTACATGCCTGCACACAGCATTTATCAGTGACATTATTGGCTACTCCAGTCAAAAAAAGCCAATTGCTGATAATGACAATTTTCCTTTTATCGGTGCTGATGTTATGTGGACTGATATATTGGTGTACCTCTATTAGTTTTCCCAAGGCCAAACAGAATTCTTACTGTTAGGACATACTTTCTAATATTTAGTCTCAAGTCTTTGCTTAAGTTCATCTTATTTACTTCTAATATATTCTAGACAGAAGTACCATACTGACCATATCAGAAAAGCAGTCCTCCTATCATAGAAAACTTCATACCCTATCACCAATAGTGCCCAAGGTACAAGAACCCTCAGGTTGGAAGACAGAAAGGAATTCTTCCTATGGGAAGAATAATCTCAACCAAATCATATCTGATTTATGCCTCGACTCATGGAGGTTTCCACCCCTTCCAAGCTTAACAGAAAAACAAAACAAAATAAACAAAAATCAATGCTTTACTTACAGTTGTTTCACATGCTCTCAATTTTGATATAAACCTACAATCCAATTTGATTTCTTTTAAGTGCTTGTCCTCAGTGATTGCATTGTATCAACAAGATCCAGGGGTCATACATAACAGTTACACAAAGTATTTCTTTGTATCAGTTTTTTTGTTTCCTGCTATACAATTACACTGAATACCCTCTTCCTAGTCACTGTTTCTCAGAAGATACAAGTAGCTAACTTTATACTACTGTTATTAGCCACTCTACACTTTTAATCTCACCTGTCACTAATTTGACTCTGAATTTCCAACCCAGGTGTATCACTGACAAAATATCAGACTTCCAACCTTAATTCTACTATTTCATATTTTGCAAATCTAACATGAGACAGAGAGAGAGAGAGAGAGATTTTCATTTGGAAATGTGGAACCATAAACTATCATCCCAGTTAAAAGACAAATCTTAGTTGGGACATTATACACGAGTCACCTTCAAACCAGAAATGGGTAAACCTGCACATTTACTCCATTTAACAACATAAACAGGCACAAATACTGAAACAATCTTTTTGGGAGACACATAGCTAAATGAAGGAGCTTGAGTTTACCACATTCAGATATTGGAATTCTAATTTCTGTTTCACCAGAATAAGCTTCTGTAACTTCTCTGTGTGGAGTGAGATCTTGTTCAATAATTCTGGGCATTTCACTGTATAGCAGTCAGGACAGAAATAATAATCTCCTGGCTTCTGTTTTAGTGTAACCTCCTAGGTTACATGAAACATTTTACAAGAGAGAGAAAGAAGTAAGACTGGAAGAAACAGATCCATTTTGCCTGTGTGCTGACCACAGATTTGGATCAGTACAAAGGAGCAACCACAAAAACAAGCAAGAGAGAAGAAAGTTCAGGAGACAGAACCTTGGTTGACTTGAGATAAAAGCAAGGCTGATAGCCTACCCAGCTAAGACAGGCCATAGCAAATTTCAATTCCCACCCCTCAAGAACATGCCATCCCACTCCCTTAAAGATGCTCAGTGGACATTATGGTATACTTATGCAGACATTTTGTACAGAGTAAATAATTTTTTTAAATCTTCACTGAATTTCTTCTTTTTTTTATTTGCTTCCTTCATGCCATTTTTCCTATTTCTCTACATCTCTACTTTCTCATTCTTTTACCTTCAGTAGCAGTGCTCTACATTGCATAATAATGTAGCTTTCCTTCTCTTTCCTCTCTTTCTTATCCTAAATTGTCCATTAAGGGAGCACTAAATGGTGAACAGCAATAACAGATTGTGTCAAGGATGCATAGGTGGTTTTCAACTGATCAGCACTCCAGGCTGTGGAGACCATACTTGGCTAAATTATCTATGCATCAGTGGAATAAGCTATTACATGCATAGATGGGGAGAAAGAAGAGATCCACACCTTAACTTCTACCTGAAGCCCCACTGAAAAGTCTAATGCCACCTCAAGGTTGGTGAGGTTTTTACCCTTCAAACTGAGTACATACAGGGTAGAAAAAGTCGGAAGGGTTGGGAAAGAAGAGAAGCCATTATCAAGGATCAGAGATTAGATCACATACAAAGAAAAACATTGAAAAAACTGGGATTATTTAGGTTGGAGAAAAAAAATGACTGACAGGTTATTTGACAATAATCTTCATATACAAGAAGGGGTGTTATAAAGAGGATGATGACTGGCTATTCTGTGTCTATGGGGAACATAATGAACAACATTGGTTTTAAATTGCAACAAGGAAAAAGTTATGGGCAATACTAGACAAACCTTTCTACCTGAAAGGATGGTTAAGCAGTTGGGGTGCTTGCAGACATGGAAAATCAAAACAAAACAAAAAAGTGCTTTATTTTAAATTCAGCATGCTTATGCCCAGAAAAGGCAACACATTAGTTCAACCCAGCTGTGCAGTGTCTGTATAGATTGGGTGGTTTAGTGGGCCTTTTTTGGCACTTACCTCTAATAGCTGATTGAATCAGCTATTAGATGAAAGCACCAAAAAAGGCCCACTAAAGCATCCAATCTATATAGATGCTGCAGAGCCAGGTCAAACTAACACACTGCTTCTTCCAGTAAAACACATTCTTCCCCCCTCCCCCCCACCATCTGCAAGTAGCCTAGAACAATTACTGAGGTCCTGGAATCTACATCAGTGAATGCACTTAAGTGCAAGATAGACAAACACTTGAATGAGATGGTTTAAATGGGGCTGATCCTAACTTGAACAAGGTACTGGATTGAATGACTTCCAAGTGTTCCCTTCCAGCCCGATTTTTCAAAAGTACATGTAGCTGCTTTAGCAAGATACAAGGAGACACTTTGGGAACATGCTCAGGGACAAGCCTTTGCCAACTCCAGGACCATCTCCCAACCAAATTACAAAGGCACAAACCAAGGAGCCAAATTAACTCTTAAAAATGGGCAGGAAAAAAACAACAATAAACATGTTGGGAAGATCATGATCATGAATATTGTACATAAATGTGTTGGGGTTTTTTTTAAAACATAATTTCCTTGCTGCTCACTCTATTCCAGACATCTTTCCATTGGGATATGTACGCCCATCGCATATTTTAAGAAGACAGGCTTTAGTCATCTCAAGTTCTCCTTCCAGACTCCTGACAGGTTATATTGATAAGTGAAATTCCCTTTCATTTTGTTTGCTGTACCTCAAGACTCACTTGAATATTTAACTGGAATAAGTACCTAGCCTGAAAATAAACCTTAGTGCATTTTCCTCAGAACTCCCATCTAAAACACAAACCATCTGCGCTTACAGAATGAACACAAAATGAAAAGAGTCACTTGTTCTATCCGGACACCCTAAATATGATTAATCTCATACCACACACAGAGAACCCCTCAATACAGTATGGTGAACCTGCCAAAAATGCAGAAATTGGATTGAATATGACTCTCAAAGGACAGTCTCCTTCCCCTAATTCTACAACTGAAGGACCAACGTAGTCCAAATGCAGGTTCACAAAAATCAACAATTTCTATTTAAAGATCACCTTAGATATAAGCACAATCAGGTATCAGAAGTGACTGATATCCCTATTAATTTAGATTCAATATGATGTGCTGGCATGTGTATGCATGTACACACATACACAATCTTAAAACAGGGGTGATCATGAACTGCAACAGTCTTGCTTAATAGATACCCGCCTGGCCCCCAAACTAAGCTAATTCTCACCAAGGTTCCCATCTTCAATGGTCAGTACTACTTCATCCATCACCAAGGCCCGAAAGTCTAGTTCCTCTTCACAGCACTTAGCCTTGAGCGCCCTCAGGATCTCCTGCTGAGGGTAGTCTTCTCTGATGCGACGGTCTGTTAAAAACCACAGCCTGGGAGCAACTGAGCTGCACATCTTGGACTAGGTCTTGCAACCTCCGGGGTTTCTTTTCAATGAAGCTTCTAGATAATAAAGAAGGTAAAAAAAAAACAAACAAACCCAAACATGTTAGTGTAAAAAGGTTCTGTCCTCAGCTCTCCTTCAGCCTCTAACCTTTTCCCTCTATACCACTGATTCCCAACCAAGGAGGCTTGAGATCCTTTTAAAAGTGTCCTGGGGTACCATGAAACACTAAATGTGCGAACTCATATGTCTGATTTGCAGCATAAACCCAGAGTTCAAATAGGAATCTAAAGCATCAAAAACATTCCAATCTTGTGCTCCAAGTTCTCTGCAACAGAGAGAATCGTGCTATTGTTTTTCCATCATTAAGACACAAGTAACAGCTAAATGCTGGCATTTTCCAGGGGATGCCTTGAGTCTAAAAATGTTGAAAACTATTGCTCTACACGCAGCTGTCCTTTCAGCATAAAAATGTATAACTTGATTCACAGAGGAACAGTACAAAGGCCAATCAGTAACAGATGTAAGAATAGTAGTAACAAAGTATTTTCACTAAGTGATTGCCTGGTAACCTGTGAAACAAGTTCTGGGTCTTCAATCAAAGCTCTAGTGCAGTGGTTTGCAACCTGTAGTCCATGGATCCCTGGGGGTCTGCATACTATGTCTAAGGGGTCTACGAAAGATAACTGTGATCAAAAGTATGTGAATACCCACACTTGGGGTCTGCACCTTCAGTCAAATTTTTTAGGAGTTTACAAGTGAAAACAGGTTGAAAACCACTACTCTAGTGCAAGCAGTACGCCCAGGACAGATCTATTACAATTGGGGTATCCATAAAACTCAAAGTATTGTCCCAATTTATTCATGGAAAGCAAAGGCAAAAAATTAAATGACTTGTTCAAGATCATAGATTCAGCTTACAGGAAAATCAACTCCAAGTACCAGTTCAGTTCCTTTGTCACAAAACCATCTCTTCCTTATACATGGAAAACACCCGTGGACTTCCATCTCCCACATACAAAAATTGTAAATTATAGCATGAACACTGTTAGTGGAGATTACAGCTAAGGAAGTACAGATGTACACTGTTACTGCTTCCTTGCTTTGACTATACAGAGAACTTTAGTCTCTAGTTTCTGACATGGTACATTTGCCATCTGCTTACAAAAAAAGCCTCTAACATGTCCAAGAAAGACTATTATGCAAACAAAAAAACCCCACCAAACAAACAACAACTTGTTCCTATTATGTAAATTTTCCCCAACATCTAGGACAGAGCATGTGTTAGGGAAAGGAATTCTTGAAAATACTGGAGCAGCCCATCTGCAGACTTAAACTATAGATTCGGTCCACTTACACTTGTCACTGATCAGCTACATAAGTGTAGCTGCACTGGCATAAACCGCTAACACTGACAACATCATCACTGTCAACACGGGTTTCAAGCAGAAGTTAATCTGCTGGTACAAGTAGCCACTTTGCTTGACCATACTAGAAACACACAAGCAGTGGTAGATTAATGGATGTAACAAGACAAAATGTATTTTAATTCATTTATTAGAGTTATATGGTATTTTTCCAAAAAGTAGAGGGTGGCTTACAAAATTACTTACGAAAAACAAGCAAGGACTTCCCGAACAGTAGATCAACATAACCTTGTTTCTTAAATGCCTGCCTAAATAAAAGATCTTACAGCACTTGAAACATGTCTAGGCTCAGACTCTGACAGGCCACAAGAGGCACAGAGTTCCAGAGCAAAGAAGCTACTTCGGAGAATTATCTTCCACGTGTTTTCACCAAGTAAATTTGGCATTCAGATTCATAGATTGTAAGGGCTGGAAGGGACCTTTCAAGATCCCTTGCAGATAATAATTGTAGGAAGGTGCTCTCAGCTGATCTTACGGATTGAGATAGGGCACAAGAGAGAAGGTGTATGTAGGGCCAAGACTGTTCAAGGCAGTGATTCTTGGTAAGGGTGCCATGAGATCCTTTCAAGGATGCCACACAATACTAGTACTTTTGGATGTGCAAACACGTACGCATGATTCACAAGATAAGTGCAGAGATTTCAAATAGGAATCCATATTGTCAAAAATATTTGGACCTGCTATGGTCTTTCTGTGTTCTTTGCAACAGAATTGCTTTATCCTTCTACAGTCAAAAAACAAGTGACAATTAAGAGCTGGCATTTTCTGACGGGTCCCTTGAATGTATTGAGGTCAAGAACCAGTAGTTTACAGCCCTGCAGGTCAAAAGTTAGCATGATGAATTGCATCCAAAAAGCAACTAGAATCAATGCAGACTCTGAAGCAGTGCACTTCTGCCTGACCAACTCCATCAGGTGAGCTGCCCCCTTCTGCACCAGGTTCCAAATGGTCAAGGGCAGTCCGACATAAAGCCCACTGCAGCAGTCTAGGCTCTACATATAGAAGGCTAGACTAAAATAAATCTAACCTCTAAACAAATTCCACATGCAGGCAGGCAGTTCTTCAGTAGAGAGAACCTACTTCAAATTATATTCAGAACTGTTTTGGGAGGGGCAACCATAAAAACAAATTATATAAAATACTTTAAAATTAAAGTTTTTGCTCTCTGCTGCTACTTAAAGCTATGTTAAACAGTACAAGAATCAAATTAAAAGAACGGTCATATTCACTCCTGCTATTTTGGCAGCAAGTAACTGTCAAAGATCATATCAACATTGCGCTGCTCCTAGTGCTTCAGAAACTTAAAAGCAGCAACAGGATCACCTCTTCTACCTCTTTATTCAGATGAAAGGGGAAAAAAAAACAATAAAACCCAGAAGCAAATAGGGTAGTACCTATTCCCTACAGCAACTAAAATGTTCATGTTTGAAGTAGGAAATGGAATGCTTTCTCCTTTCAGCTGCGGAGTGAAGTTTGCAAGAGAAACATTTCCAGTTTTACACTCCTAGTAGGGAGAGGCCAATACAAGGATAAAAAACTGGGTCCTGAGCACTAAGACTCTGCTGCTTTCTAAACACGAGAGAAGGGAAAGCTGAGCTTACCCTGGCTGGGAATTTGACCCTACCCACTTTCCTCTCTTGCATCAGATTCTGAGTAGTTTTTTTTCCCCTCTGGCTAGGTTATCACAGCTCTCTTTGCATAAAGTTAAGAATGAAGTGGAAGAGGATGTTTGAGCTTTACTATTACCAACAGTAAGATGTTCAGGAAGAGCCAAACTTAGAAGGTTTTAGGTTATTTGACCCCCTTTATGCTCTCTACAAACAGCTCCTTACTATTAAGGAAAGACAGAAGAGCATCACCTACTGTTCCTTTTCAAAAGCATGCTACCTGCTTGAAAAAGGCCAGCCTGCCTCATTTTAAGACCAACCATGAAATATTAAGAACATCCCAGAGAAACATTTTTATTTTAAGACCAGGTCAACCAAAAGCCCTTACAGATTCCACACATGTGCATCTTTTACCACTGGTTTTGACACTGGTGTAAGGGAACAAATTTGAATTCTCTCCTACACTACTAGTCTTCCTTACCAACAAAATACCCTTCAATTTCTCTACCATTACCATAGGGTCTGCTCCCTCTAGCTCTCTTTTTCTCAAGTCTCTTCTTCCTAACATAGTTCCATCCTACTGAAGGAGCAGAAGTTCTATTAATTCTCCTAGTCATTGGTTTTGCTGCCCTTTGACTTTTTCTGAAGAGCAAGAATGAAGCTGGAGAATATAATCCCTTTCTTAGCCTTTGTTGCACCACACAGTATCACAAGGAGCTGGAGCATGACCATGAAAGAGAGAAGTTATCTAGATACTGCCACCTACTTATTAAACTATAGGGCATTTCAGGAACACTTTGGGCAGATATCTGTCTCCCTAGAATAAAACATTCTAGAACACTTTCAATCTAAGAATAATAACGTATTTTATAAAAATTAAGATTGACCTCCCCCCACCACTGTGAATCAGGTAGGTAATACCCTCACTTTCTTGGCAGGGAAACTGAGGACAGATGACTGACTTGCTTAGAAAGTCAAAGGGCAGGCAGTATCATAAATGGGGCTAGGACTCCAAGGTCCTGTTTGCCAAATTCCCTGTCAAAAAGACAGACCAGACATGGCAGTTCCAAGATCTAATTAATATCTTCCATGGTCAAAATTCTCATTATTGGGGATATGCTAAAAAAAACAGCAATTTGTTGTATTAATCTGGACATGTCAAGGTTCCCTCCTATGTTCCTGAGAACATGGCCTTTTAAGGGGAAATGTTCCCTTAAAACAGCTACATACAGCATTAAGCTTTTGAGTAGAATGTGCTTTCCTAAACTCCTCCTCAAAGACAACTCCACCATATTTAATCTAACAGAGATGTAGCCCAAGACAATGCTGGGTATGCGCTAAATACTTCCCCCAGTGTCTACAGGAGCAAAGAATCCAAAACAGGTGTGTGCCAAGAAGGCAGAGGGCAGATATTTAAAAAGTCTTAGGAATCAGAAGTGGCTGAAACCCCTTTACTCTTAAGCCATAATGGCAAAATTCAGAACCATCTTTGAACAGATCCTCAAATCATTTAGGTGACCAAAAGTGAGGACTACAACAAGAAAAATCCATCAGAGATTTGACTCATGGTTGCTGCCTCAGCAAAAACAAGTACTGATAAATGCCAATCATCTATCCCTGCACTCACTCATATCTGCTTTGGATAAATATCACAAACCCTCCAGCAATTTGATTATAGATTAAATGAAAGCATCATCTGAAACTTTAGCTGCGGCATCACTCTACTACTGATGTTAGTTTTCACTGTGGCATCCACATACCAGTACTTTTTGCCCATTTACCTCTTCTCCTGCACTCCTTAACTGTCACTCTGCTACCTACAAATACTCTATACAGGCATACCTCGTTTTATTGCGCTTCGCTTTATTGCACTTCGCAGATATTGCATTTTTTACAGATTGAAGGTTTGTGGCAACCCTGCATCGAGCAAGTCTATCGGCGCCATTTTTCCAACAGCATTTGATCACTTCGCATTTTTTAGCAATAAAGTATTTTTTAATTAAGGTATGTACATTGTTTTTTTAGACATAATGCTATTGCACACTTAATAGACTACAGAATAGTGTAAACATAACTTTTATATGCACTGGGAAACCAAAAAATTCGTGTGACTCGCTTTACTGCGGCGGTCTGGAATCGAACCCGCAATATCTCCGAGGCATGCCTGTATAATAAAACTTGCATGATCTGAGGCAGTTTAAGTACCTAAGCATAAGGAGGAAACAGGCTAATCAAACTGGGTCTCTGAAGAATCCCTGGAAACATTTCTTTATCCCCAAAATGGGTATACCAAGTATATGCCTACTGATCTGTGCCCTACAGTTAAGGAACCAACTCCAAGATGAAGCCTAGGTTTCATGGACACCTCTATTCTTTGTCTTTTCTGCTTGAGCTCTTGTAGACAAGTATGGTAACCTGTACTTTAGTTTTTACATAGTACGGCAAGTTATCCTATGTGTGCTGGACTGAGAAACCCATTTTCTATGAGAAACTGAACAATTCTAAACTAGTAATGATTTCCCTCTCAACTAATGGATGATTTAGCAAATTGTTCTACACCCCTATCCTCTTAAAGTACAACTATCACAAAAAATCTCCATTAAAAAAAACGGAAAAAAAACCCAAGGGGAGTTCCCTCCATTTCCTCCCTCCAGGAATACCGAATGCAAAATCCAGAGGTTTCACAACATTAGGATTACATGTCATTTGGCCACCTTAGTAATCTGAGTAGTGGCACATTCTTGCTGTCTGCAGTAAGGCTAAGAACAAAAAAAAATTATCATTAGCCTCTCTCAGCAGTACCTCTTTCCTAGTTTTGAGTCAGATCCCAGTGCCATTTACAGCAGCATGTATCCAAACTAATTCCACTGATTTAAGCAAAGCTATTGACTGGAAGACAAGATCTATTCCCACCTTTTTAGTAAATTCCCAGCTCTGACTTTGAAGTCATACTGATAATCAAACAACATTCTGGAAGTGGGAGAAGCCACTCAGTATGGGAAGCAGCTGACCAAGGAAAAAAAACCCTATCCATGCACCTGACTATAAAGAGAATTGCATTCTTTTATTTATACTGTATAGTGAAACACCTATCCTTATTTTTTGTTTGTTTATGAACTGCATTATTAGGGTGGGGACAAGAATTTTAATTTCCTTCTTGAATTAGCGGATGCTTGAGAGGGTAGGATAGGTTTAAAACATAACTTTACTTATTCCATTACAGCAATTTCTGCAACCATGTTTTGGAAGCCCCATCAAGATAAGAGGATCCAAAGGCTTTCAAGATACTGTAATTGCAATATAGGAGACATCAGTCCATGACGGAACAGAATTATAACACCAATTTCAAGATGGGGTTGAGCTGTTAGCCAAGTAATATCCACCATGTTGGTGGGAAAACCTCTGAATGAATTTTGCAGTCATTATACATGGAAGACAGTAATACCTGGGCACATTACAGAAACATGACCAATCCCTATGTCATGGTGAGAACAGCAACTGAAAACTGACAAAAAAAATCATGAAAAATGAAATATCAAAACCAACCTTCTAGGCAAGATACCAAGGTAACAGATATCCATGAAAAACCTAACACGAGTAGTTGTACATCAAAAGAACACCCAAGCAGAAACAGATACATAGAAAACAAAAATAATACACTGATCGCTCATTATGACTGCTTTAAAACCACTTTGAAATAAATAATTGAAACAATACTCATCCTGGTCCTGACAACCCTAAAGCAGGCCCAGGTATTCCGAGCAGTTAGTTGCAGGTTTTTAATGGCATATAACTACTTATGGAGCTTTGGAGAGAATAAAAGACTTTAAAAAATAAAACAGTGATAGAGAGGATATAGAATAAATGCTGAGGTATCCTGAACAGCAGTATAGTCTTGTCCATTATTGCTGCATGCCATTCATCCTCCCTTTACACATGGTTGTCACTGTAAAAAGGTGATCCCAAAGCACATGCACTGAATTCACACCCCTCTCCTCCCCTCAGTACACAGACTCCCCCTCTGAGATTTGTAGAGACTGCAGCAGTCAATAGAGAAGAGAACATATTAAGTGCTATGTCTGAAAAACAGACTGCAGGATGGTAAACCATAAAACATTAGCCTTCACCCTCATTCCTTCTCAGCATGCCCTCTCCTGCAGATGGGCAAATGCACAACTGCATCCTCCCCTATGGATTTCATTGGCTCAACCCCTCCATATTGACAGTAAAGATACTAGCAACCCTTCTCAGTCTCAGATACAAATATCCCCACCCCCTTTTCTTTCCTCATCTATCTTCATGCTTGTGATTAGGTGATAAAATCCCTTACTCACACGCCCCAGTTCCAGATCTTCTGTAAGGAATCTATTCCCTCCCCTCCCTGCCTCACAACGCTGGTATTGGTCAACAGGAAAGATCAAAGGGATGGTTGAGTTGCACAGCATCACCTTTTCTTTCCCCTCCCCAAACACCCTCTCAGATACTGCCTCCTCCCTCACTGTGCCTGTGCGGGTGTGTGCAAGGTATAAATTTCCCCCATTCTCTGAGGACAGCATGCCTGTCCTTGTTCCCCTCCAGTGTGGGTATGTGAAAGCCCCCCACCCTTCCTGATCTGTGTGTATACTGTCAGTTTCCCCAGCTCCTTTTCCCCACCTTGCTCTTAATCTCTATGCATGCTCCTCTCCTAATTCCTAGAGTGGGGAGGGAAGGGAAAAGCACAGTGAATGAATGAGGGAAGGAATGAATGAATGAATGTGGTGAGACTTACCAGAGATTTGGGGAGCACAGAATGGGAGATGAAGGAATGCCAAAGATGGGTGCTTCTTTCAGTGTCCTCAGCAAATGCTGTTTTGATCTCAATTCTCTCAGTTGAAATGCTGTCTTTCTAGTACCTCCTGAGAAGAATCTGGAAATGAAGTCCTCTCAGTGTCTCTCTGCTCTGCACCCCAAAGGAGGGAAGATGTCTGTAGTGGATCCCACAAAGCAAATGAAGGGGTGATGAGGATTACGCTCGCCTGTTCCTATAATGGGTGATAACTAGCTGATGCCCCAAAGACCAAGGTGTGTTCAGGGAAAGAAGGAATGAAGGATTGTTAAAACTGACTCCCAACTCCTCCTCCCCCCAGGAAGAAGGGTGGTGGTGAGTAAGCAGACTGATGTAGAAACAGAATTGTCTGTGCAAAATAGTCTCACTCAGTGTCTCTGTTTTCTCAGAAGTAACCCCTTCACTTACAGAGACAGAGAAAGATTCATATTAAACACAAAAAACCCTTACCCAATAAAGAGGAAATTAGATTCCAAGGAGAACAACAGAGTGATGAATACAAAATGGTAAGATACACAACCAAAAGATCTCATGGACCTCATTCTGCTGAGGGGGGAAAATCATTTAAAATCAGGAAATGGTTTATAGAGCATACGTTCTGACATTTCCCCCAAAACTGGGGTGTTTAGAATGGAAACAAAATTAAAATGTGAACCACTTTACTACATGCATGTGCATGTATAATGGCAGCATGTTTAGAGAGAGAAAAAAAAATCAGTGCTTCTAAAGTAACACAGCTAGAAAATCCTATTCTCTAAAAACCTGAGAAAATTGTTTTCAGCATTGTATGTCTGAATCCCAAGACAAGTAAGGAAACGGGGAGCTGAGGAGAGGCGTGCTGCAAAGTGAGCAACGTGTTCCTCTGAAGGAATCACAGCCCCCCCCCAAATCCGCTGGCATTGGGAGCAGACTGAACCAAACGTGAACCATGGAAAGAAGAATGCTGGCGTGGTGTGGCGTGGCGTGGCGTTGGGCAAGGGCCGGCTTTCAGTGCGGCATCAAGGAAGCCAACATCTGCACTGATTCAGTGGGGTGGAAGGTGGGAAAGACAACAAAAGAGAGGAAGGGGGCCCCTGGTGCAAGGGGATGGGGGGGTGTCAAGGAGACTCAGCAGCAGGAAAATAAGCACATATAACCCACCCCCCATTGAGACACCCCTAATTGTGATGGGGGGGACTCAGCACATGAGTGTGAACAGAGGCTGTTTGGCTAGGCACTGGCTATCTGGCTGTGTGCTGGGGGGACTGGCTCTTAGCCAAGGGCTGTGGATTGGGGGCAGGAGCAGGATACGCAGAGATGAATGATGCAAGGGTGTGTGTGTGTGTGTGTGTGTGT
>NW_017728931.1:8634184-8674473 GCF_001723895.1 Crocodylus porosus
TGCGCAAGCTCCAGCCATCCGCTGCCGAGCGCTACGCGACGCGCTCCCGCCCCCCTCTCCCCCTTCCCGAGCCGCGCTCCAAAAGGCGCGAAGGCCGCAGGCGGGTGGGGGGAGGGGGTTGTAACGTCCTGCCACGGCGGCTCCCAACCGCCATGTTGGTTAGGGCTCCCCCACGTAACATATTGCCTCACCGCTGCCCCAGGCCTAGCCCAAGTATGGTCCTTTGGTCTAACTCTGAACCATAGTGTGTGCGAGTGATGTTGATGGAAATGCACCTGCGTATATGGGTTGCACACACGGAAACGCACCCACCGTCCCGAGCCAGCCACACGTGGAGGAGGCCTGGCCCCCACGCAAGCCTCACATGCCACCCCTCTGACTGGGCCGTGGTACATGGACAGCCTCTGGCCCCTTGGCAGGTGGGATGCTACATGGTGGCCCCTTGTGGGGCTTAGTATGTACAGGTTATACTGAGCTAGGCCCACACCATGTTGTGGGCCCTGTGGTACAGCCATGGGCCTGTGGCACACCCTGTTGGGTTTAATGCCTGATTCATATGCAAGAGCGTTCCCTCACACAGCAATGTGCAGGCCTCATGAGGCCTGGGCTGCTGGCCTCTGCCCTGCATGTGTGAAACGCCAAGCTCAGCGCTCCATGCCAGCAATACGAATGCAGCACGCACAGCTAGTAGGCCTCTGCAGGCGATACTTCCAACTCCCATCTTGTATGGCCAGTTCTTACCCTGTTTCCCTGCATGGAAAATGTCTGTGGCCTACATAGCCTCTTCCTCGTGTGTGGGATGTGGAGGCCCCACTGCCTGCTACATCCAAATCTGAGACACACAACACAGCGGGTACCATATGCCTATCATGTTTTGACATGTCCAAGACACAGGCTGTGTTGAATCATTCCTCGTTACTAACCAGAGTGTGATGCAAAGACAGTCTTCCCATATCCCTAAAACAATAGCTCTTTTGGCAACTAACGCTTGTGACATCCAACACACCAGCCAACACCTCTCTAGCATATGCAAAATACCTACCATTTTTCCTCTCACACCCTCACTTGTGACACACCCAATGTATCAGACACCCTATATCCACTATGCCAGTCACCTAACGTACTGACTGTACCTCTCCACATTCCCAAAGTTGAATACACCAAACACTTTTTGCCACCCAGTGCCATAGCAACAAAGTTTGGCACCTGGGGCAAAGCCCACAGTGTTAGCCCACCCTCACCCCACGCACAGATCCAGGGGGCACCCCCCCACACAATGCTTGCCAGGGAGTGCATGCCCTGCACCCACCCCGAAACAAAGGCTTCATGGCTTCGTCCCCTGACCTGCCCCGGTTAGCCAGTGCCTGTTGCCACCCCTTTGCTTCAGCACCCAGCACGGTCACCCCATTCACCCCCCCTTGCTCCAGCACCCAGGGTTCATCTCCCCTTCCCCTTGCTACTGTTGCCACCACACACCTAATGTGTCAGTGGATCCTTTGTCCTTATGAGAGTACTCAGCATGTCAACTCATATTTCCAACTTGTGACTCTGGGCCCATCTACACATGTGTAGTATTTCTTTCTGTTACCCTCCACCCCATGTATGATGCCTTAAATATGCACATTATTGCCTTTCATTTCCCTCGTGTGTGTGTGACATGCCCCAAATGCTAATTGTGCCAGACACCAGACACCCACCAGGGATGCTAGTCCTGTACCACATTTAATGAGCCATTATCATTAAATTTCTGTGTGAGATATCTAACATGCTATCAAATCTACACAAGCACAAGTATTGCTGGATACACAAGCACAAATATTGCACTCCCACCCCACTGCCGCACATTTCCACAGCTATTTCCTAGGCATGTGACACACCTAGCTGCTTGCTCAACATCACCACGCACCTGACACCCAACTTTTTGCCTCTTGCTGTCTCCTGCATGAAAATCTCTACTCATACATACCACAGAGATTGCACGTGCTTCCTGAGAAACACTCAACCAGTGCCTTTCTTTACAACACACATACATCCAACCTAGCTTTCACCAGCATGACAAACTCATCTCATTACTTTGTCCTTCATGTGTGGCGCCTAACCTGTCACCCACCTATGCATGTAATGCATCAAAACCAGCTTCCTTCTACCTCTCAGTCATGTGACAGACCTATCTCAACAAAGTCTTACTCTTCCATCTGAAGGGCAGCTGCTATCTCTACACCCTCGTGCATAACAAATATACTTAAACAACTATCAGCATATATGACACAACCAGAGCCATTTCAGGCAGGCTGTAAAACCTACAGCTACAGGAATCACTTGAATAAGAGTATATTGTGCACACTCCGTACAGAGAGTCCCATGTAGTCTTTCAGCACAATTTATGGAGCAAAACCTAATTTCTGCAACGATGGTGTTTTATTCTATTACCATGCAACACCCTTTACTTCTAACCCCTCCCTATCCCCCACCACCCCACCATAGCCTACAGTTAAAAGAAATCATAGATGTACGCTCTATTATTTTCAACAGTGACTTTTTTAAATGTTGTATGCAGAACTTTCCAGACAGTTTGGTTTTGCTCCCCAGGCCTGCTTCTGTGATGTTGTCCAGGCAGCTTTTCTCATAGGGGTGCCATGAAGGAGAAGACCTCATAGCTGACTTCATCATCCCATTTTCCAGTTGTCCTAGTATCATTTGGAGCACTGTCCTGACAGACCAGTTTGCCCCTCTATACTTTTGGTTTCTCTTTGTGCCATAACTCCCTGGCATCACATTGTCTTGTTCCACAAAACAGCGCAGGAAACATGAACACTAATCTGTTTAACTCCCCATTGAGTGAAAATCTAGAAAGCAAAAGATAATTGCAGGTAAGTCCTAGCAGGACTGGGATGCTGAAAAAATCCGGAAACAAAATGCTGAACACGTGGCTATAATAAAATGCAAATTCTGTGGCAAAACTGATGGATTCCATAAAACCCTGGAAAGAGTTCATAAATGAAAAAAAAATCTAACGGTTTTTTTACACAGGAAAATTAACCAGAAAATCTATATTTTTATAATTATACTGGCATAGCTGGTATAATTCCCCAAGTGGACACTCTAATTTTGGAATATTCTGCAACAGGTACCTTTTTCCCCTTTTTGCTTTTCTTGCTTTGAAAGCTGTATCAATTAAATTGAAAAAAGGCATTCTTAACTGGAAAAAAAGTGGCCACAAGGAAAATAATACTATTATAAATATAGCAGTACAATAATACCAGTACAGTTTGCCTTCTCCACATAGACAAGCCATAAGGCAAGCATCACAACAAGCATGTATGTTAATTTCACATTTCTGAAGATATCTTTGCATTCAGAAGGTCTAGAAACACACTTATTTCAACAGTGAAAGCTGAGATCTGAAACAACATTTTTTAGCAAGAGGAGAATTCCACAGCTGGGAAATCATGGTACATGTGAAGTCTATCCATATGTTTGCAAATCAGTTATGGGGAGTATGAGATAGCGAACAGGTGCAGCTGTCTGGGGCCTAGAAAGAATGGCAATATGGTGAACACAAGGCTACAGAGCTGTCAAGCCCGATGGAATCCTTCAACCCGAACAAAGAAAAGAATCCAGGTCAACAAGTTACTGCTGAATTTGTGCCTATTACACCATCCCTCTTCTGTCTACTTCTGTCTCTTAAATGAGAAATGGAGACTTGGATCAAGGTGGAGTCTCTTATTAAAGGTTATTAGTCTGCTAACCTGGAGTATATTGAACACACACAATACATGCCTTGAATACAAAGTTGAGAGCCTGCTTACTGGTGCTGAATGTGGTTGGGGTAATAGGAAAGGTAGCATACGTTCAAAACAGTTTCGGTTATCTGACTGCTGTAATCTAGCTGAAAGAGGGTCTCTCCCATGTCTTTTTGAGCTGTGTTAGGAGCATATCCTACTCCCTGGGACATGCCAGCAATTGGAGAGACCCTGAGGAATCTGCTGGTTAGCTTATTATTATTGGAGCACCTGAGATGGATGTGAGTGTTATATTTTCCCTCTTGAGGAAAACAAGTATTTTTCTGATGATGAAGATAGATATCCTATCAACTGTAAACCTGGTCCTGAATCAAGATATAATAATGGTTCAGACAGACGGTTTGGTGCTAATCATGACATTCTGGGCAAATGTACCAGCAGATGATGTCAGCTTTATCATTCAGGCAATAAATATAACCTTATTCATATTAACTGGCTGATAGCTGAATGAATGATGGTAGCTCAATAAATAATAGGCAATCCTATACACTGAGCATAAATGGCACCCTTCCTTCATGTCCCCCTCCCCATGCTCAGCTTATATCAAGAATAAGAATCATTACAAGTTTAAAAAGCATAATATAATGATACAGGTACTGATCCAGAACCTCTGTATATCTGGAATCTGATATCATAGTTGCTTTCATTAAACATTTTTTGACACTGAACTCTTAAAAATGCAAAACAGCTGTTTGGCCCCAGCATGCAAGCTTGGGGGATCTGATCTGCAAGTTACAAAGTTTCATATACAGTCTCTTCTCAACATGGATGGTTGAATATAGACAATATCAATAAGGACCATTGTGGAAAGTCTAGTTTGGAAATGCTGCTAAGGCCAATGGTTTATAACAGTGGTGTTCAATCTCTAGCCCACAGGCCAGATCCAGCCTACAAGGCCATGTCATCTGGCCTCCAAGGCTCCCCATGGGTCTGGCAATTTGGTGGCAGAGGAGTGGGGGAAGTGTTAATTGCCACTCCACTCTGTGAAATTTCTGGCCTTGCAGGGAGCCCTGCAAGCTGGATGACATGGCCGTGAAACAGCTCCATGCTACACATTTGGCCCAGGGGCTCAGAAGGTTGACCGCCACTGGTGTATAGCAATATATTTCAGCGTATGAGTTGGTCATCTAATTCATATAGCATTGTTTCTGCTATCTACTTGAGTGAGTGAATAATAAATAATAAATATAAGGCAAGGCAAAGATTCCTGTTCACGCATGAATGCCTGTTTTCACACATGCATGTGAGTACTCCAATGGAGAACAACTGTTTATGGCTTGTTTTCAATGAGAAAATACCCATTTCATCAATGTTTCACATAAAAACAAATGGGATTGTATGAAATGGTGCAGAACTATTCCAAATTTCTCACAAACCCAGGGTTGGGCCAGTAATGACTGCTCTAATTATTTCAGTTCAGGATAAACTGCCATAAAATAACATAAAATGCAAAACTAGCTGCTTATGCAGAGGTGTCCCTAACCAAAGAAATTTGCTAAACTACCCCAACTCAGTACTATCCATGTGACACACTCAACTGCCTACCCCAGCTCTCCTATAAGATGTGTCCACATTAGTCATGAAGCATTGTCATGACATCAAGGCAGCCATATTACCTGAGTCTCAAAATGGGACATTCTGCTCCCCCACCCCTCCAAACCAGCATGCTCATTTGTCTCAAAGCTCTGGTTTCAGCTACAAACATGGGCATGTGTGTGCCCGGGGGTGAGGTGGGGGAATCCAGAGTGCTGGCATTCTCTGAAAATGGGACAGTTTGACCAAACTGCCCGGATGTCCAGGGCAGATGTTTAAAATGGGACTGTCTTGGGAAAAACAAGATACATGGTTATCCTACATGACCTCCAACTCAGTACCCCAGTCTTCAATGCACATAACACAACCATTACTGTGTGCCCCATCCAACACCCACCTACTTTGTGAAAAACCCCATCTACCCCCATCCTTTCCATAGATCCTTCTGCTGCCACTCCTTGCCACCTCTGCGGGTGTGACAGATGCTCCTAAATCCCCAACCTAGGCTCACAAAGGGGTGTGTGTGTGCGTGTCACTTCCATCTAATGCCTGGTGTTTTTGCAAATGACAGGCTGGCTAGGAGTGGCAAAAGGAAGGATTCATGGAAGCCTCAGGCTGGAAGGTGAAAAGATAATCCTGGAAAGGGATGTGGAGGAGGCAATCTCATCTCAACCACTGCAACCCAACAGCTCCACTTCTCTATGATCTATGATAGGAAAACATTTATTTTGTTTTGGGCGGTGGGGGGGTGTCTTGTAGCCCCGTGCAAAGATGTATGTGCATATGCATGTGGCTGTGAGAGTGCAGAGCTAGTGCAAGGATAGACAACCCCTGGCACGAGTGCCAGTGTGGCACATGAAGCCATTTTGCTTGGCATGTGTGCCTCTGGGTGGAGGGTGGCGAAGGGGCCAGGTCTGCGCTGCCACAACATGGATCAGACCCTCGTGGCTCCCATGCCATCTGTCCTGGCACGCCAACATCTTACAAGTCAAGGCTGCAGATGTTTTGGGCATTCTGCCCCAAAACATTCCCTACCCCTGAGCTAGTGGGAGAGGGGGGCAGGGGGCAAGGCCAGATTAACCCTGCTTCTCCCACTGCCTGGCCATGGGCTGCAATGCAAGTAAAGACCCCTGCTTTGGCCCTAGGCAAACGAACTCATAGGGCCCTACTAAATACTATATATTTATACTACTCTTTTTCACCCAATAATTATAATACGTAAAATAAGCACAACTGGGCCCCTTCTTCACTTAGGGCCTGGTTTGCCTATGTGTTGATCTGGCCCTGGTGGGGGGCATCTGGCTCTGAGAGTAGATGAGGGGCTGGATGAATGCCTGGAGGTGCAGGAGAGGCGGGCACAGCGTGTGGCTGCACGGCATGTGCTATGTGACAGAAGTATAAATGTATGGAGCTGCACGGGTGTGGGGGGGTGCGGGCTAGGAGTGCAGCTGCGTGTCTCTGCGGGAGACTGCATGGGTGCGGCAAGGAGCTGTGGCGTGGGGCGCGCCACCTGCTTGCACGGGCACATCCCTGCAGCAAAAGTAGCAGCTCCGCTCTCTGCAGCCTTCCCAGCCCTCCGTGCCAGCCGGCTAGAACCGGCCGGCTCCAGCAGCCGGCTCTCCGCAGTCAGAATGGCTCAGCGCCTTCGCGCTCCCCCGCCCATCCCTCTTCTCCAGCTCTCCCCTGAGCTCGGGCCACCGCGCAGCAGCGCTGAATTCACTCCGAAAATGCCTACGCGGCATAGACACGCAGGCAGGGTGGCTGGGGCCAGCTTGGGGGACACGAGACGGGGGCAGGGATGGGAGAAGGAGGGAGAAAGAGTTGCTGGGAGAGATGCTTGCAAAGAACAATTTTCCCAACTGTTTACTTGGTCTAATAAAAGATATCACATCTGCCCAAAGAACCTTGTCTGCCTGTGTCCTTAGACCAACACGGCTGCAATCAACAACCCTGGGAGAGATGCTGATCATTTATAACTGTTTCCACTTCCTCCCTCTCTTTTGCCCCCATTTCTTTCCCACCCTGAGCTGAAGAGATTCAAGCTATGAAGCTATGACACATTATAACTTGCCTAACCCCAGGAAGAGCACAGACGGACTGCAGATGCTTCCTCAGCCTGATGAAGGGGGTCTGTACCTGAAAGCTTGCAAAGAAGAATTTTTCCAACTATTTTAGTTGGTCTAAATAAAAGATATCAGATTTACCCAAAAAACCTTTTCAAGCTATAAAGCTAAAACGTATCATTCGTCAACTGATGCATGGGCTGAGAGGGGAGGGGGCCAGGTATGACTTAACCTATTTGCCAAATTTGGGAGGGGTGCATGCTGAGGGACCATTTGCTGTGGATTGGGAGTGATGAATTAAAAACTGAACCAGGAGGAGAGGGTTTGTTACACTGCAGAATACTGTAGTTTTCCCAGAAGAGTGGGATCTCTATTATTCACAGCATTTCAGAAACTAGGGCTGAAAAAGCCCAGGAGTGTATACTCTGCTCTCATGATGCACCATCCTCTGAGGATGTGGATAGATGAACCATAACAGGACTTTCCTGCCTGATTTTGAACATTTGAGGGTTCATGGTATGAATGGTAGAGAGTACCACCTCACTTGCAAGTGACAAGTAGTTTTGGGGGCACCAGTGTGGGCATATTAGAAAAAAGAGTGAGAATCTGCTGGAATTACAAGCAGAAATATAAGCAGGGAAAGAAGCGGGGATAGAGAACGAGACAGCTGCTGTTCAGATGGCACCACAAGCAGGAGACAGGGAATAATACTTGGGAGTTAGAAAGGAAGAGGGTTAGGATGGGCTTTGAAGGAATGGATAATTTGTAGGGCAGAGAGGTGGGCTGAGGCCAAAGAGCTGGTGGCTAAGGTGTTCCAAGAGCACTTGGGAGAACTTCACTGAGGAGGTCTCTTCCACCAAGACAGAGAAGGCAGCAGGTAGGATTAGAATACAGCGTATCCTCTCTTATCATCTGCTTTGTCCTCCTTTTAATTTCCTGCACTCCCCTGCTGTCTTCCATTTCACTCCTTCCCTTTTTCTTTTTGCTCTCTTCCCTATTCCTTTCTCCCTGGTGCTTCCTTTCCAGCCCTTTAGTCTATCAGGTCTTCTCCCTTTCTAGTTCCCTCTTTCTCTCTTGCCTCAGGAAAGTTCCTTTTCTATTTCTGTCTCTTCCTCTTTTGTTCTTGCCTCCTCTTCTGTGACTCTCTCATTCGGTCTATCGATGTGTCTCCCTATTGTCTCCTGCTGCATGCTGTCCTGTGATGATGACTTGGGGTTTTGCAGCGTGGGGAGGAAACTGTGATGGAGTTGCCAGGGGCTGTGTCTTTAGGGCACTGTTTCCAAAGGCCTGAGAAGGGGCGATTAACATACGCTCTGTGAAATAAAGATCTCTACAGGGAGGGTTAAAGGAGAGCTCTCGTGGTGTTTTATACCTGCGTGCAAATGGCACTAGGTGGTTCGTTAGCTCGGGGGTTCTTTTGAAGTGGGTCTCATTGTGGAGCACGATCTCTCCATCAACCCTCTTTAAAGCTGCCTCCTTTCACCAAGCAAAGAGGGCTATATGTTCAGTGCCCCCTGCCTGCACTAAACAGATGGAGATGTGATGGGGGCGGGGTGTCTTTTAAATCCCCTGTTCCCTGTGGGAGCAGCATCACGTAAGCAGTGATTGGGGTGGGGGGAGTCACTGGGGTACAGGCCAACGCTGCTCCCTTTTCCTTTGGCTGCAGTTAATGCAGGTGCAGGGGAAAGGAGGAGGGTGCCTTGCAGAGGCCAGAAGTAGGTCAGCATAGCTGGCAGCTGCAGCTGGTGCAGTGTGATGTCGGGAAGGGATGGGGGAGGGAGGAATGACCGGAGGGGGGGAGTGGGAAAGGAGGGGGAATTGTGTGGGAGTTGCTGTGAGGAGTTGCAGGGGAGGGGAAGCCTCCGGTAGGCTGATTGCATGCATGCCAGACACACCCCCTCTCCCCATGCCTCTCCCCCAAACGAACACACCTTTCCCACCATCTGAACCCCCCTCTTCCCTGCTAAGAGAAAGTATGGACGAAATTCTGGGACTGCTTCTCCATCTCCTTGAGCTCCTGGATTGTTCCTTCTATACAGACAAAGTGCAAAGAGGGGTTTAAAACTGTCACACAGTATATTCAGTGGAGAATGAGGCCTGAGGGGAAAGAAAGCAATCAGTAGAAGAAGCAAGAGAGAGGTGAAGGGACAGAAAATGATGGATGGATAGAGGAGATGGAGCTGAAGAAGTGAGAAAAGGCATTGGAGAGAAAGCCTAAAAGAAAGAAAAGTAGATAAAAACATATGTGGAAAGAAATCTGGACACAAACAGAAACAGATGGAAAAAAACAAGGAACTAAGAAAACAAAATAAAGAGGAAGATAGGAATAAAGGGAGGAAGAGAAAGGGGAGGAAGGAAGGGAATTATATAGGGAGACAGTTACATCAATATTACAACTGTCATTTCTAAACACGCCCAGTTAAAAGTGTACATTTTCATTGCTTCTACCCACATTCATGGAGCTATAGAGCTTCTGCAGCCAGCTCCTCTCCCCATAGGATCATGCTAGCTTCAAAGAAAATCAGCTAATCCTGACCTTTAACACCAGGTACTGCAGTCTTGAGAACCCTTCCCAAAGCTAATTCAGTGCCCTTCTGGGCTGGCTCATAACATCTGCTGCTATTCCAGACCTGTCTCAATTTGCCAGCTCTTGTGATGCACCTCAGCCTTGTCATACAGCCCCACTCTACTCTCCCCGTCATGCCTTGCCACTCTTCACGATTCCCAATATCTCTGCAGATGCCCTTACTCTTGACCTGCAGCACCTGCTACTCCAGCTACAAGACCCTGCATAGCTCTGCACCTCACTTCTGCCTATGGATCATACTGTTATCACCCTTAGTTTGCAGTAAAAAAAATGCGTTGGACTATATTAAGCAAATCCTCATTATTTGCCCTTTTCCATTTATGACGTAGCCCTGCCTTCTGCCAGGGGAAAGATTAAAAAAGAGACCTAGCGCTGTTGTGTATTATTTTATAGTTATTGCATCACATGAGAACACACTTTCCTTCCCCATCATTTGCCTCTTTGCCTGTCTCTCTAGTTCTCCCTCTCTCTGCCTCTGTCCTGGTGTCCTTGTGGCAGCCACCAGCCCTTGCCTTGTGCCAGGTTTCTGGATCTCCAGGCTGCTTAGCCAGAATCAGAATGGTGCAGTCTGCAGGCAGATACGCCATCCCAGATGTCCTCTCAATCCTCCACCCCTCCCCTGCTATACTCAGTCCCCACTTTATCCTTTCCTGTCCTGACGCTGGCAGTGTGTCTCCTCCCCTCCCCTGTCCCTCCCCCTCCTCTCCCTGCAGTGCTCTCAGCCCTTACTGCAGTGCAATCCATCACTCCCAGCCAAGGTCTTCACGTGGGAGGGGGATCCAAATAGGGTTGGGGGTGGGTATGGGAGTGTAACCATCTCCTTTGCTAAGTAGTAAAGAAAGGCTCTCAGAATACAGACCTTTCTGGAATCAAGTCCTGCCTACTCCTAGATATTTTATTTATTTATTTATGTAGCTGCTTTGTTTTCAAAGAAAAAAATGTCCCTGCCAACATTCCAGTGAAGGTGACTGAGAGGAAACCAAGGAGACAGAGAGAAAGTAGGAGACAGAAAGACAAACCAAGAGAAGCAGAGAGCACAGAAAGAAAACAAAGCACGTGGAAAGAAAAGAAGATGAACAGAGGGTGGAAAAAAGCAAGAGAGAAAAAGAAATAGGTACAAAAAGGAACAGAGAAAACGCAGGAAGGAAAAGGAATGAAAGAGGGGAGGACCCAAGAAATGACAGACAGCAAGAAAGAAGGAGCTGAAGAGGAGATACGCATAAAGAAAGAGGCAAGGAGAGAGGGACAGATTGATGAGAGCAGATCTTTTGCATTTTCTAATGTTCTGTTAACAGGCAAGTTTTGTCATGGATGTAAATACTATGCACAGCCACGTTTATATAGGATTGAAGTATTTTTTAAATTCTAAATGCAAGTACAAATTATGAATCAGGAAATTAGTAGCAGATGCTAAAACACACCTCTCTGTCTCTCTCTCCTCCACTCCTGCAAGCTAGTAGGCACTTTAGAGACAGCCACAGTGACAGACCAAAGCTGTGACTGACCAAAACACCACTGAAGACTGCATTTAGCTTTGATTCCACAGGCATGTTAGTTATCAGCTTCCCTCTACCAATGCAGACATCTTGTGGAGATGTAGTTTGTGTTGGTGCAGAAGGGCTACAACCTACCTCCGTTTCAAATCGGGGTCGTTTACATCATTGCAGACTCCTAGTAGATGGACATTTTACATAAGCACAGGGTGGTTTTCACCAATGCAATCTGTACAGGTTTCAACTACTAACATACCAGCATGGTTGTGTTTTACATTCCTTTTGTACTGGTGCATATGACTGTACACAATGAAGGGCAATAAGGAATCAGGTCCCAGTGTAAACTCCATTTATACTGTTGCACAGCAATATGACCCAGGTCAACTACTCCTATAAGAGGGGTGTGAACTGGTGCAGCTGCATTGGTCAATAAAATCTGGGTGTAGACAAAGTCTTAGTGCCTCCTACAGCAAGGATTAGCAACCTAGGGGCCCTGGGTGAGATCCAGCCTATGGAGCCATTCTGTTTAGTCTGTAAAGCCTGGGCTCCTGCAGTATTTTGGCAGCAGCAGGCTTCAGCAGCATTTCAGCACCAGGGGGGCTTTACTTGCACAGCAGCCAACAGCTAGGCAGTGGGAGACGCAGCCCCTGCCAGATGTGGGGAAAGTGGTGGAAAGAATGGTGGAAAGATGACAAGCAGTGGAAAGAAAGAGCAGCAGCCAGGTCAGACAGGCTAGCCTGCTTCAGACAGAGCTGGGTAATTTTGGCTCGCTGCTCCTGAAGTGTTGCTGACCCCTGTCCCGCAGAATAAAGCATCATAAAAGACCTAAAAGATAGATGAGTCTTTACATAGCTTTACTTGTGTCAGGACAGGGTATAGCTGGGTAAAAGTCAAAATGTGAGTTATTACCAGGCTCTACCCACAGCACAAACCTCACCCATTATTGGTACCAAGCAATGATATTTACAGCCCTTTGCAGAAACCTGTGCAACACGTCTGTACCTCTCCTTTCTCACCCTTTTCATCAGCAGGGCAACAGTTAACAATATCATCACTAAAAGGGATGTTGCCAGCTTGGCATATTTTGAAAATGATCTGTAATGGTTTATGAGTACATAATTTTCATATGGAAAATTTTATTTTTTGAATGTGGGTCTTTACATTGTTAGCTGCTGTGGTGATACCCCAATGGGATGGGGAGGGAGCTCACACTGCTGTTGGAAGTACTGAGATGGGGAAGGGGAAGGGATGGAGCATTAGATGTCAGCCTTTCATGTTCCTTCCCCAGCCTCCATTGTGCATGAGTGTTGCCAAATAGTACAATTTCATTCCAAATCTTTTGAGATGTAATGTTTTCCTTGAAGCCCTTGGTACTAAAGTCCTGGGGTTATATGAGACTCTTGGGACCAAGCGTACCCGAGAAGCTAAGAAATTTGAAAGGTAAACAAAACAGATTAAAAAAAAATCTTCCAGATTTTTAAGCTAGTCATGATCTTTGAGGTGTACGTCATGATTTTTGAATGATTATGGATGGCCAAAACTGCAAGCCCCCTCTTCTTGGAAGGAGTAGTTTGACCCTGAGTATGAAAGAAAAAAACAAAATGGCATAAAAGGCTCCCACTCAAAGTAGACAGACCAGATAGTAAGATGTAACTCCATCCTTCTCTATGCACAGTACTTGCACCAGCTTGGGTAATATTGTTCTTTACATGACTGTCTACCCCTGTGCTGACATACTTTAATTGATTTACAACGAGGTTAGAGCTATTGATTTAGCTTAAGTTAATCCCAACTTTTTTGAAGCAGTGGGCTTGGAAAGGAAGGGTGTGTAGTAGAAACTACATTTGGGGACAGCAAATCAAAGACAGATTATGTCAGAAGATTGCTTTCCTTTAGGATAGGAACAGCAATGGGATGGTTTGGGTAACCTCAGGGAGGGGGCCTTGCTTACAGCAGAAGAAGCTACCAAGGAAGAAGGCAGGAAGAATATGGTGCAGGGAGCTAGGACAGGCAAAAAGTCACTGATGCTCTTTCTTCAGTTCTGAGAAGCTTGAGATACTTGGCAGCAAGAGAAAGATGCATGAGTCAGTGAGTCCATACTCAAACCTTGTATGGCACGTGGAGATGCAGGAAAGATAAGGTGAAGGTCCAACTAACTCTCATGGCCTGTTTGGGCTCCCTGTGTCCATATGTTCTGCAGCCTGTCAGAACAGTGGTTTCTGAAGCAGATATCAAGAGGGGTGGGATGAGAGAAAGTTCCATATCCTCAGGACCAGCACTGCAAAGGCATGACCCTTGTCAAACAGAGAAGCATCATGTCCTGAACATTACAATCATTCCCACATCTGCAATGAACTGAACACAAGCTCAGCTTCAAACCCCCTGAAACTGAGAAATGATTGGATCTGGCTTTGAATTGGCTCTGAACCTGTCTTTGACAGTCCATCCTCACTGCCAACCTAGGGAACAGTATAGGAATATGTCTATCTCTGATTTAATTAGTCTGTAAGGTGCAGATCTACCCTGCCTTCTGCCTGACTTCAGACTAACACTACTTCTACCTACATCTGTCTACTCGAAGGGTGGTGCCAGGGCTCAGGTAATAGAAGGAGGATGAATCAGCTGCGTGGGTCCCCAGAATGCTCACCTTGCTTGCCTTGACTCAGATGAACACGTTGTGTTACATTATTGAAATGATACACTCAACATCTCACAGCAGCTCATTAATTTCTCAGTGCTGAAATGTAACTTAATGCCTGGTTACTATGAGCCTATATGAGAGCTAAGAAAACAAAGACATAGCACGAGTGAAATTAGCTAGCATTTACAATATACCCCAAACCTTCATAGGCTCTATATTCACCCACTGAAAAGCAACCACACCTGAGGTAGAAAATATCATGGGATTTTTGTATTGCTAGAGCAACTGGTTTTGTGTTGCATCCAAAATCTGATGCTGGCAGCACTACCATGTCCCTAGCAAAGAACTGGAGCATTAGGGTCAGAGTGATCTTGGAAGGAAGAAAGCCCCCTGCTGACTTACTCACTGCCACATGGAACCCCCTGGTACCATACCGGGATCAACCATCACTGGAAGAGAGCATTCCCTATTGGGTGCTGACAGACATGCAACTCCCCCACTCTAACTCATGGTGCTTTACATAAAGCACCATAAGTTAGAGCAACCCCCGTGACCCAACAGATGTTTGCTGTTTGGTTGGAGGTGGTGGGGGGATTGACTTCTATTTTAGAGTCAATCCAGCAGAGAGAGGCTGCTTGCATGCAGCCTCTCTCCCCTAGCCCCCTCCTCCCCCTCAGCTCTGGTACTGTCTGTAGGGTGGAAGGAGGACAAGGGAGGAGAGGAAGCTCAGGGCTGAGGTTTACCCAGCCTGAACTGGAAAGGTAGAAGGATGCAGGGTGGGGCACAAGGTGGGGGGACTCCAATCCCCCCCCCCACCCTTCATAGTTCAGGCTGGGCAAACCCCAGCCCGGAGCTCCCTCCCCTCTCTTCTATCCCTCCCAACCTGCAGACAACATTGAGGGTGAGGCTGGGCTGCATCAGCCCAGCCCCAATCATGCATATGGACTGAGACAAGTTAAGAAGGCACTCTGCTTTGGAGCACCTTCATCTGAACCTTCGTTAGATGAGGGTTAATTTGCTCTGTGATCAGGCACTCTAAAGCATTCTGCAGCTGTGCACTTCTGTCAGGGCACAGCTGTAGAGCACTTTCAGGGGGCTGATCACTCAGCAAGTGTCACTCTGTCAGCACACATTGAGTCTCCTCCATTATTCCCTCTGACACCATATTAGATCACTGGGATCAGAACTTCAGGGAGAGATTACTTCCTTTTGAGTCTTCTATATCAATACAGCACCTGTACCCAGGACCATTAAGTAGAGATCTTGCTACCAACATCGCCTTTGCTGGGGAAGAATGACTGTAGCTGAGTAGAATAAAGAAGAGTGAGAGACAGAGAACTAAGTGACAGGAAGTGAAGTGAATCTATGCCTCTCTTGGAAACGACTAATTCTCCTGAAATCTCTGAGAGTTTCATGGGGAAGAAACAGGGAGAACAATAACAGATTCTTTCCCCCCACCAAATCCTCACAAACAAAATGTTGTAGAACTAGGTCATTTAGAAACAAGATTTTGAGGGAGAGCCATGAACAGTCATCCAGGTGATAAAGTGCAGAAGAACAACTCTGGAATGATTGAGGCTCAGCATGCTGGAATACTGTAGCTCCCTCCAGTGTCCCCTGAGTGCAAGGGCGGCAACCCCTGGATTTTCTCTTTATATCATGTACGCTTATAAAATGTTGAACTACCTCCAACCATAATTAAGATAAACAGCAGTGACGCATCCGTCTTGCCTGACTGATAAACCAATATAGAGACTAGGGATCCATTTCCCTGGCCCCTGAGTATGCTGAGTAAACAGCTGGGCTCTACAAATTACCCTGACTTGTTAAATGCTGTAGGCCTTGTTGGACTAGAAAAGGAAAAGAAACTGAATTCAAACTGATGATCCTTCACTAAGAAAGGTCTAGCAGAAGCTGCCCTAGATCTTTAGACAGGATAGTTGTTAGCACACATGCCATATCTGTTTATAACTGCTGTGACAGGCTGTTTTAAAGTTACAAAGAAACTCAAACCACAAAAGGGTTTCCAAATCAGGGTTTATACTGATTGCCAGTAGAGGCCAGAAACAGCTCTTTTCCTCCCTCCTGAATGCTAATGGCTTCTGAGGATTTTTTCTGCCTTTCTCCGAGCATTGGTACATTAGCAATAGGAAAGTCTGTAGGGTTTTGACTGGGGTATGTTGATGCTTCTGTTGGTACTTAGAAAACCCAGAGGTACTTAGAGGGTTTTGCTCTTCTGGTCAGGGTCACGCTGATTGCCAAACTTGGAGTCAGGAAAGCACTTTTTCCCTTAAATCAAAATGGCAAGGACCTTGAGGGTTTTTGCCTTTATCTGCAGTATGGTCCCTTGCCCAGGATCTTTTGAGAATTTAAGAACTAATTGAAGAGGCAGAGCCCTGGCCATGTCTTTCTCTTTCCCTTGCATGCCTGTGGCATGTTGCAGGTTGTTCTTGATGTTTTGGATCGTGTGCGTTGTAGCATGCATGAGGGTTTGAAGTAGCAACTTTGGAAATTCCTGTCAATACAGGGGATGGGATTTGGCCCAAGTGGCCTCCTCCAGTCCCATGTTAGCTCCTAGAAATCCAGACTCTGCCACTGTGATATAAAGGATATTGGACTAGATGGCCCAGTGGTCTGTTCCAGTATGGTATTTCTTTTGATGTTCCTGTGTTCCTAACCTCCCAGTAACAAAAAACTGATTTATCCAGGTAGAGATGAAACGAAGTTATTTTCCCCACCCTCTGGATATTGGGAAACAGCTGATTTGAGAAGACCCCCCATTGGATCCAAGAGGATCTTTCCATTCAGGAGGCAGAAACCTCTGCCACAATTTCTCTTGGTTACTTCCTCACCATTATAGTGCCTCCTCTGAATTGCAGGTTAGCCAAACACCTATCAGCCAAACATGAATCTTGGCCAGATTGTAGAATCTGCATTTTTTGGCTTCAGAGACACAGACTGATGGCACTGCAGGCCATAATGTCTAATTTGTTCCCTTAATGTCCAGGGGACTCCAGTAATACCCTGCACCCCCTGTCCTCCTTTCACTTCCTCCTGAGACCAAAGGCTGCTTTCTTGAGTTTCCGGGAGGGCAAGAAACAGGAAGAAGCCCCTAGCCATTTCCTTTATCTGTTTTTTTTAAGAATCTGCCGTGCCTGGGATAAAGGTTGTCTCAGGGGCAGAAGAAGCAGGCTCACCACCAAAAAAAAAATAAAAATCCTACAGTGCCAGGGAACCCTGTGCTGAGATGTACTGTGCAGCAGTCACAGTTCTCCAGTACTAACTCCAGCCTCCTCAGTGAAATCTGTGGATCCACCCCCAAGCCCTGCCAGCTGTGGCATAGTACTGGGGCACACTGTGGATTTCTCTAGCAACCATCCTCTGGGAGTTACTGGGCTTTATTCCTAGAGTACCACTGAGAGGTACCTACTACAGGGTTAAGCCTTATGGGGCACTGCCCTCCCCTGCCAGGCTTCCATCTGCTGCCTGATGAGGAAGAGAGTTTCCCTGAACACCCAGGGGATTGGCTTTGGGACTAAGAGCAGGGCAGTATCTACCCAGACCCAAAGGAGGAACTGTCAGATTCAGGAGCTGCAGAAGAGGAAGGAAGTCATCCCTTGCTTCCCTAGCTCACCTCAAAGGGAGCAAAAATTAATAGGAGGACCCTGGGGGACTTGTCAGAGGGGTGGGAGGAGGTAGGGTTGCTGACAAGCTGGGAAAGGAGGAGGAGGGTATTTGAGGGGGCATGAATTTGCACCCCCAGGTTCATGAAAGATGCTGAACTCTAAGGCAAAACTCTTAATGCGGGTTAAGGGTCTGATACCAATGGCTCATGCAGCTCTCGCTCTCTCCCTCTCCCTTTCCTCCTCATTCTTTCCCTTTCCTTGCTCTCTTTGTTGCTGTCCTTGCGCTCCTCCCCTGTGTCCCCCTTGTTTTACTCTTTCCTTCTCTTTCTGTGCCTTTCTTCCCTCCCTGTGTCTCTGACAGTAGCCAGCATGGCAAAAGCCTCACCAAACTCCCCCTTCAACCCATTCAAGCTGATCCCTGCACTCTACCCCCTTGTTCCCAGGAGCGAGCCCCCTCCCACAGCCCATTCTGCCAGAGTAGCTAGCAAAAGGAGGATGCTAAGCTCTCTAGCTTTTGGCGCACAGACGCTAGGTGATGTCATCACTTTCTCTGCCAGCTGATTGGCTGTCTGCCAGGACCTCCATCTGTCTGGGAGCCATGGAAATCGTTCGTCTCTGTTCTGGGCTTTTTCTCTCTTTCCTTTTATCTCCCTGTTCTGTTTTCTCATGTCTTTTGCTTTTCTCTTGTAGCACATCTGTGGCCACTTAAGACTTCACCTTGCTCCACTCTTCGGCCACTTGGAACGTCATGCAGCTGCAAAGACAATGTTTCATTCTTCCCGTTCCAAAAACCCAGAATCTGACTGCTTGAACTAAAGAAGAATCCACATTAGCTCCATAATGGTACAGGGTCTGTGATGCAGCATTCAGGACAGTCCTGTGTGAGCAGAGAGCAGTGGTGCAAGTCCATCCAGTCAGGACAATAGTTTACAGGCTGTCCCCACCCACTGCTCGTGTGCTAAATTATGTTAGTTGAACGATCCAAAATTCCTCCTGGACTCATCACTTGCTGCCTATTTGTAATAACTAAGCCACAGAGCCAGGGTCCTTGGAAGCAGAAATCCTGGGAGATACCAATGGGGGTGAATATAATTCACCCTCTCACTCAACAAGCTGAGCTTAAAGGATGATACACCTAGGTCCCCAGGTGGTGGAAATAAATATTACATGTGGGGATATTCAGGTATGAAAAGATGAGGGAAGGAGAAAAAGGAGGAAGAAGGAGGAGGGAAAGGCATGAAATCAGACCTTAAAAAAGTTTGTAGAAAGAAGGGAAGAAATATGTTCAGAAAGGGGAAAGGCAAGTGGAAGAAAAAAGAGTGAGATCACAACAGGAAAATAGAGAAATGGTGATAGATGCATGCTTCTACAGGGATATGTTTTAGGCAGCACTGTACCGAGACTCCCGGTGGCCCTGGGTGAACTTTTAGTTTTGGGCCCTCCTTTGCTAGAGATAATGATAATAACAATCAGACGATGAAAAAAAATACTATTTTCAGGCCCCTTTCTGTCTGGGCCTCAGGTAGCTGCCTGGTTCACCCATGACTGTGTCACTGGTTTTAGACCAGTAATCAGCAGGGTAATCATTTCTGAGTGTAATGCAGGTAGTTTAATTAGAACGCAGATCCCTGATGTTTCTCTTTACCTGAGACCAGGCAAAGCCTGGGACATTGTTGCAACCAATGCTCTAAGCTTCATCTATGGTTTTAAATCCAGAATTAGGACAGAATGGTATATTAGTGGGTTGCAGGAAGGCTGTTCCCCTTCAGCCAGGTGAGAATGACCGTTGGGATCTCTATGCAATTTGGAGTTTTTACATAACATTTAAATTGCAGTCAGGAAAATCCAGGTGAGTACTTTGCAGTCCTCTGACATACGAGAGAGCAATAGGCAGGCAGTGAGAGAGGCACATGGAGGAGATGGATAAGAGCAGGCAGCTCAGCAAGGAGAGCTGAGCAGCGAGAGGAGGGCCAGAGGGAGGGAAAGGCAGGGAGGAAAGGACGTCTGTACTGGAGGGCAGCATGGAACAGGACACAAGGGTCTAACACAGGCACTGGAAACCCGGCCCGGTGCTGGACTGTCCAGAGGGAGCGGGAGGAGCTGGCTCCCTCTGGATCCTAATAAACTCTGGAATGAGGGTGTGGGCCTCTTCGGCTCGCTCCCCCCTCATTCCATCTGCATTATGACACCAAGTCCTACTCTTTGGCTCCACTTTTCTTCAAAATTGTATTTTGAAGACAACTAACAGTGGAACGTTTTCTGGGAGTGGCTGCCTATGACTTACACTCTGGCCAAATGGGGGACCAGCCAAAGCAGGAAGAGACAACGTCTGCAGCTGAAGGGAGCAGAGGCAGTGGACAGCACTCAGTGACAGGGATCCCATCCCTTTCCTTGCTAGCCCAGCAAGTAAGTTTTTTTGTTTTTGGGTTGGTTTGGTTTTTTGAGGGGGGGTTATGATGAAGAACTTTTTTCTTGGCTCCTGTTAATAAAATAACAGTATAGGCAAGAAAAAGAGAAAGGTTAGATGGCTGGTTAGGAGAGAGAGAGAGAAGTGGGAGAGAAACAAAGAGAGGAAAGGAGGATGAAGGATAAAGAAAGAAGGTAAACAGAGCACTCTGTCCAATCTCAAATGCCTGGGCAGCAGCTGAGGATGTGAGAAGGCAGAGATAGTGGGAGATAGCTGGAGGGAGGGAGGATGAGAAGGCACACATGTTTGAGGTGGTCAGTGGGTGAGAAGAGTGTCCATGCTGCTGGGTATAGACCTCCCTATGGCTTGTGCTTGACTTTCATTGGATTTCTTTTTCCTCTGCTCTGCAGTGACGATGACCCTGGGAGCCCGTGTGCTGCTGTGCATCCTAGCTCTTTCTGTGCCCCCAGGTGGTGAGTGTCCCTCCATCCCCCCTGGCCCCGGAAGTGACTTCAGGGCTCTTTCCGCTTTCCTTGCTCCTTGGAAACTCCCCAGGGACCACTGCCGCACACTCCTTCTCTTGTGTGGGACAAGAGAAGACCCACACCCTCCAAAGGAAAGTGAAGGGGAGGAAAAGGGAAGCGTGCAGAAGAGGAGAGGGAAGGGAGGAGGGATTGTGAGGCAGTGCAGCCTGGAAAGCAGTGAGCAGGGCCAGTGTTCTCCCTTCCTCATAAGGTCCAAGGAGTAAGCAGTGGGGAGATGCCAGGAGGCAAGATAGGGCCACTTTGCCAAGTAGCTACCACTCTGCCCACCAGTTGGGAGGCATAGAAATTGGTAGAGGGGTCCGCAGAGACGAATCAGTGGAGAGCCCCTCTTGATAACATGGGCTTAGTTTTCCTCTCATATGGACAGGTGCCCCTTGGCAGGGATGGATTAAGAATTCTTGGGGCCGTGGGCCCAAGAAGTATGGGGCCCAAAGAAGATTGCTTTGATCACCACCCACAGTAGAAAATAGCCAGTACGAAGCACCCCCTGCAAGACTGGGCTGGCATTGCCCCCCTTTCTGTATGGCGATGATAGCACAAATCATCCAGCAGCCAACAGACTGAGCTGCATCTGTAGAAAAACAGCAGTGGTGGGAGCTCCATCAGTAGGGTCTTCTGCTGCAGGGGGTCATGGGCCCAGGCCCTCTAGGACTGCACATGAATCCATCCCTGCCCCTTGGAGTCCAGAGCCAGTGTTTAGGGAGGGGGTCAGCTGCAATATGTGCTTTGTGGTGAGCATGCTGCATCCTCCATGGGAGTTGACAGGGCAGCAGAGACATTGGTAACCAGTGCCTGCCAGGTGCTGCCTATGGCAGCGTCTTGGATCTAGTCTGCAGAGCATCTCTAGATGGTCCATGCAACTTGTTCTCACAACAGTGACATGCCTGCCATTCTTCAGCCTCCAAAGCTTCTTCCTCATCATTCCCAATTCCCAGCTGCTGAGTTCCTAGTTTTATTGGTCAATTAAACCTAGTTTTTCAGCCCTCTTTTCTGGTGACTTTGTATCTGTGCTGGCTTATCCTGTGTGATAAATTGAAGGAGGATTAACGTCTGCAGAAGAAACCAAATTTGGAGAAGGCAGCCACAAAGAGCAGAGTTAACTGGTGAGATTGGAACAGAGACCAAGGGACAATTCCATTATAAAAGAGGGAGCTGCATCTAGGGTGGAGAAAACCAGGGACTGGATATGGAAGGGGAGGTAGGGGGAAGACCATCAGCTGCATCCACATCTATTACTTTCTGATCTCCTTTCCTCACTCATCATGAGTACCCAGCTTGTGTTGAGAGGGTGACCTTCAGAGGAAAATTTCCCTATTACACTTGTGGATCTTGGATGCACCTCAGTCCTGTTCCTACTCCAAATAGTGCTTTGTCCCATAAGCAGGCTCCACAGAAGACACAAAGCTTGTGGCCACAGTGCAGGGAGGAGAGGCATCCATAGCACAGAGATGTTGCTCTTAAGGGTGGTGGTTTAAGAAATAGGAAGGGGAAAAGGTTATTTCTTTTTTTCTTTTTTTGTGGTACATAAAGGAGTTAGGAAAGGGATTATTCCTGCTTGGTTTTTATTTTTGGGTTTTTGGGGTTTTTTTACCTGCAAATGACTATGGAGTTCCAAGCAATGATCTGATTTGCTAAAGGGCTAGTTGGAGATCTAGAGAATTCAAGTAGGAGCCTTCTGGAACTGAGAACAGATTTAACAATGTGCTCCTAACATTTTGTTAGCCTTATGCATCCCAAACTAAAGGGATTTAAATAGCCTAATACAAAGTTCCTACCCTTCTCAGTTGCTCAGGGGTCTCAGTGATTTTACATCCAGACCAGATGTCCTTAGAGCCAGGCCATCAGACTTATTGGGTCCTGTGGACTAGATTGTGACTGTGGGGCTTCTTCTGGATCAGACCTAGATAACAGGGCTTCTTGCAGGCTGGAGGACCCATGGACAGTAATCCCTGAAGCTGCCAGAGCTACTGTTACGAGGCAGCTCCAGAACCAAAGAGTTAACATTGCTGCCATTCCCCTCCCCACACCACACTCTCCTCTAGTGCTGATTTTGGGGTGACTAAAATCTCCATTTTAAGCAAAGAATAAGGTGGGGAGGGAACGCGTCAAGTGACTCCCTGGGTTCTGGAGCTGTGCTGGAACAGCAGGGATTAACACCACCCTTACAGGGGCCCTGGCACCCATGGCAACAAGCTCTTTAGCCAAATCTGGCCTGTAGAGGTGAGTGGTTCTGCCTTTTAGAAGCCCTGTGGGGTGGATGACCTACCTCTCCAGGCCAGATGTTTGACACCCCTCCTTAGGGTCTTTTGGAAGAACAGGTGAGAAAAGTCCTGAATTCTTAATGAAAAATAAGCAAAATTTAAAAAAAGACAACAACAAAAAATATAAAAACATTAAGAGATTCAGGTCTTCCTTTCACATCACAAAGAAAGCAGAAAGGCTACAACCCCAGTTCTTCCATGGACACAGAGACAGACTAGGAAATGAAATGGAATATTTGGACTCTGTACAGGGTCTTTACATGTGGGGGGAAGGGGAAGCTTTAATTGAAGTGGCTTTCAGGAGCTGCTCTTGTGTATTCAGTGTCCCATGCTTCGAAAGGGATACTGGGGGTGCTTTAACTAAATTTTGTTTGACGAGCTTTAGTTAAAGATGCAATTTTGAAGTTCAGGGACACTGAATACATGAGATGCCAAGGCTGCTGGAGTGTGCTAATTAGCATGCTTCAGAAAAGTTGATTCATCGAGGCTGCAGCATGCATCAGAGGTGTCAGGCACACGTGTAGGTGCCCTGTAATGCTGTTGAGTAGAGCTGTGGCCAGGCTACAAGTGTTTCCTTGCAAGATACAAATAACTGCTATTGTATTGGGACTTAAAGAGGGTTTTACAGACCTAGTTCTGTAGTCCTCACACATGCAAAGCCCCCAGTTGCTAGCTAGAGGCAGGCCAGACAGGCCAAAGGCAAAGACAGGATCATCAGGGCACCCTCTACAGTGGGCTACTGCAACTCTTCCCAGCCTTTTCCTGCCAACTGTGTCCTTTTCCCAGAGCAGTGATGCAGACATGTTCTTCTTCCTATACTAAGAAGAAAATATTTTCCCATTTCTGACTGCCTGAGGCAGTACCAATCTCACCCTTTCCATTCTGAAAAGCAATGAGGCTAACTCTATTTCAGTTCCATGTCTGTGTCACTGGATGCACAGTCAGCCTCTGTCATTCTCACTATGCAATATGCCAAGGGAGGGGGTAAGTGGGACCGTGGGAGTCCCTACACAGAGGGAAAGGCTAGCCACCTGCAGACTGCATTTGCCTGAACAGCTAATGGCTTGTTCTGTGGCTTGGGAAGTCACATCCCCTGCCTATACCTTACTGCCTCTTCTGTAGCTTGATCCTGACCTGCCTAAGAGAGGGCTGTGGCATGCAATTTGTTAATGTTTGTAAAATGCAACCAAGTCCTCAGATGGGTGCTGGAGAAATTCAGAATCTGTGAACAAGCCCAACCACAAAGGAGTATATGGCTTCTCCTCAAGAGTCCCTGTCAGGCGCAGTGCTACAGTGGTAGCAGTGGCCCCAGCTAGGGCAACCCCATGCTAGTCCCACCTGAAATTCAGCTGGAGAAGATGGGACATCCCTCTGCAGCCACTCACAAGCCCTCGATGTCCAGTGTTTGAGACTGGCTGCTGGAGATGCCTCCTGAAGCAGCCTCACCACTATATTTCCAGGTTTGGAGCATGCCACTAGGCCCATGTGGCTGGGGAGTGCTTGCTAGTGTCCCTCCAGGCCACACTGCCACCTCAGATGTTCACAGGTTCAGCAGGAGCAGTGTCCAGATCTGTTCACTCCAAGAATCTGGGAAGAACAAACAATAATCGGTAGAGTTGAGTGGTTCTCCTCCCCTCCAGTAGAGGGCAGTGGCCTCACATACACCATACACCAGCTCCAAGTATTTCATAAATGTTTCTAGCCTGGTGGTCTTCAACCTGCGGTCCACATATCCTTGGGGGTCTGCAGACTATGTTTAAGGGGTCTGTGAAAGATGACTATGATCAATCAAAAGTATTTGAATATCCTCCTTACAATTCAAAGGGGTCTGCACCACCATTCAAAATTTGCAAAATTTACAAATTTGCACCTCTTTGCAAAAAAATGTTAGGGGTCTGCAAATGAAAAATGTTTAAAAAAAAGTGTTCTAGCCTATGCAAATCCTGTACTCTGACCTCTGCCCTGTCCCCTCTTCTCTTGCAGACTGGTTTCCACAAGTAGTCAATGGACAAGATACAGAACCAACACTCCCAACAGTCAGTAAGTCTTGCTGTCTGGTCTGCCCTAAATGGTGTGCACGCACATACAGGAGTGTGTGGGTCATGTGGTGGAGGGAGATGCATTGTAATTACACACAGTCAAGCTGCAGTCTCATTAGAGATTGGGCCTGGCTGGTCCCGAGCATTGGAGAATCTGGGTGCTGGCTGCTCAGTGGGAAGCACCCTAGTACTCCTTCATGCTCGTAGGAGGCCCTTCGGTATCAGAGGTGCTTCCTTTTGGGTGAAGCTTATAACAGGGGTTAAACCCCAGGGATCTTCATGCAGGAATAGGTTCTTTGGTCCCAGTGTCTTGGTCAATATTCTTGCTCTCTGCAAATGGCATTCTATTTCCTGGCCTCAGCTGCCATGAAGCTTGGCTCCACAGCATCATACAGCTTCTAGGATCCACTCCAAACAGGGCTGCTATTTTTAATTACATGGACATTGAGATCATTGTTCCTATGTGCTAGGTGCTGTACATGCATGGGGTAAGAGACAGTCCTTGCCTAAAACGCTTACAGACACCACAGACCTGTGTCATAAATAGAGGGAAGAGGGTAGGAAAGACATAGGTGCTGCAGCAATAGCAGTTACATGGACTGGCTCTGTGTGCAACTAGTCTGTTCGGAGTCACCAGGTGTATTATGATATGAGATGTGATGGATGAGCAGGTAAAATGCCATGCTACCAACCCAGAAGTGTGAATTTGAGCCTCATGCTGGGGGCCACCCTCCACTGACTCAACTGTAAATTAGCACCTGCCCATTTGGGCTGGGAAGCCCAAGGCTGCCAAACGTGATGCTGGCCCCATCACTCACATGTGTGCATTGGCTACAGAACTTGACATGCCCTAAACCAGTGGCTCCCCAACTTTTTTTGCTGTGACCCCAAATCCGGGTCACGACCCCCCCCCCACCGACTCAGTTATGCCTGATGGCACCAGCAGAGCCTGGGCTGGGCTGGGCTGGGCTTGCAGGGGGCAGCAGCCCCACAGGCAGGAGGGGCAGACCTCCCACAACCTTGATTTGGGTCGCAACCTAAGGTTGGAAGCTACTGTCCTAAACACACCAGCCTGATGGGTTTGCCCAGGCTCTGTCTGATCTTTAACCTTTTCATTATTTTAAATCCCTGCATGAGTAGTGACTGTCATCTGACAGTTTGTGACGGTGGAAGTGAGTGCCAAACAGGAACTCAGGAGAGGAAAAGGTAACAGTTTTATGGATTAATTGAGGAAGGAAGTTCCTGGTGGATGGGGTGGCCTAGAAGAAGTTACAGAAATGCAAGATGGAGAGAGGTGCCTAAAAAGGGTGGTGAGGCTGGTGTCCTGGACAACTAAAAGAATGCAGGAAGAGACAAAAGGCATTTACAGAGGATAAGGGAGCACTTTGACAGGCCTGTAATGGCAAGGACATGATTCTGATTTGATTCAGGAACCACAGGAGGGATCCGAAAAGGGGGAAGGTGTAGTAAAGATGGCATATCATGCCCTTTGTGGCTGGAGTCTGAATGGATGGGAGAGGGGTGACAGGCCTGTCAGAGAGCTAAAGAAGAGGTGACCGGAGGTGAGCTGGACAATAGCTGTAGGTGAGTAGGCACAAACCAAAGGCCAGATCTCAGAGAAGGAGGTAGAAACTTCAGGAGACAGACATGGCCTGGAGGGGCAAGGCTAGGAGGGTGCAGTCAGAGGTGGAGCTGGGCAGGGTGTTGATAGATCTGAGTCACTCTCTAAAATCTAGAAGTGAGGGGAACCAAACTGTTGCTTCAGTGAAACCCAATTGTGCAGAGCAGGAACATGTTGCTGGGGACAGAATGAACTAGTGGTGGAATCACGCTGAACTATGGAGACCCAGAGCCTGTCCCTGGCTTGGCTACTGACTCACCCTGGAGTTTTGGGCAAGTCATCATATAGCTCTATGCCTCAGTTTCCCCATACTTACAGTAGGATGATGATAGGGACATACCTGCCAAAAGAGGCAAGAGAATACCTGAAGTTGTGCTTGTACAGTGCTGTGGAAACACAGGGAGCTCCATGACCATGCCTTCCCCTCAGCCATCTGCCCCATTCCTGCAATACACTGTGCCTGGGGCTGCCTTGGAGGCTGCTTGGCTGATACAGGGCTGTGAAACTGTGAAACTGTTCTGTAACAGGGCTGTGAAAATTTTGTGTAGAGCAGGGGTACCTGAGATAGCCCAAGGGGGTATGCTTGGGTGGGTGGGGACAGAGTGTCACCACGCACTATCCTGCGCACATCCAGCTGTGTCCCCTGCCCAGCCTCGGTTCCATGTCCAGTCACCCCCCCTCCCCAGTCCATGTCTAGCCACCAGGGGTACACTGCTCCATGTCTGGCCGCTGGGGGTACACTGATGCAAAAAGGTTGAAAACCCATAGGGTAGAGCAAAGAAGTGATGGTACTTTGCTGCCACTTGTTGCTCCTTGCCTGGCAATCTGTTTTGTTCTAGAGGGGAATTCCAGTGGCTAACAACCTAGGCTAGGGAGCAGTCCCCTGTCTGACTCTCAAGGGCATGCAGCAGCATGGGCTCCTGAACCTGAGGTTGTCTGCAATCTGGCCACCCAAGATAGCCCAAAGCTGGGAAGTTGGTAGCTGGGTCCAGAGTTCAGTGCAGTTTTGCACCTAAGAGTGCAGCATGTACCCTAGCATTTCTCAACCAGTGGGGTTGCAGCCCAAAAGTGGGCCACAAGAATATATGAAAGGGTCATGAACAAACATTAAAAATAGATAAGCAAACTTTAAAAATGGATTCTCCTTTAAAGGTCAAAAATGTGGGAAATTGTGTATTTCCCCTTGCAGGCTGGCAGAGTTCCAACCTGCAAGGGGCTGCTTGTCAACATACACCCACTCCCCGCCCCACACACTGGGGAGCTGGAGCCTGGGGGCAGTGGGTTGGGAGTGAGGGGCACTGGGTTGAGACTGGCCATCAACATTTACAAATGGGTCCAGGTACAAAAAAGGTTGAGAACCACTAGACTAGGAGATGCCAGCCCAGTCATTGAGACTGGGCAATGATACACCACAAGTCTTTACTGAGTCATTAGCACTCTCTTAAGGGCCTGCCTTAGCTAACTCAGTAGGAGACTAACAGGATCATTTACAGCTTTCTCTCTTTTTTCCAGAGGCAGATGAGCAAGGACCCTCCACTGCAAGATCTAGTGAGTTCATCTCTTTGAGCAAAGCAGGGAGGGTTCAGAGCCTCTTATTCCTGGCTTGGTGTTGTTCCCAGCTGTATGACCCTTCAGAGCCTCCTTTCCCCTCAGTGCCTCCATAGAGGCACATTACATTGCAGCTCTGGATCGCTGCTCTCACTGTGTTCCTCACAAGGAGGAGGTGTTTGGGGTGGTTTCCTGGGGGGATGCCATTTGGTGCTTGATCTAGACAATGTACACAGGACATCCTGACCTCCTGGGGGAGGGTGAGATAGGGAGCAATTAAAAGTGAAGTTTGAGCAGGGGAACACTGCAGGGAAGAAGGGCAGCACAACAGAGGCAGGATTTGGCAGGACTTGCTGGCATGTGGGCTGTGGTGACACAGATTACTAGTGTGCGTTTGCTGACAACTAGCGGCCACTTTGGGGTACAGCAAGGACAGTGTGAGGCACTGCAGGCAGGCTGACCCCTGTGAGAGTCTACAAATGCCTCCAAATGCGAGGATATATAGGCTATGCAATTTATGGTGATGGGGAATTACTCTCAGGCTTTCCCTCTATGTTGCTCCTTCAGCCTTTTGGCTAGAGGCAAGTAAGACTAGAAGACACCTGAACTCCAAGGCCTCTGGGTTTGGGGCTTGCATGTAGGATGCCTGCCTTGAATTTTGGAGTATGTGAAGCCCCAGAAGAGTCTGGGAGGGAGGATACTTGCTGGTGGTAGCACTACATAGATCTGAATGATTGAGCTCTGCTCAGTCAACAGAATTCAGAACTGATTTGGATGATTTGTCCCAAGACACAAAATTAAAAAAAAAAGACATGGGAGGCTGTGATTAGCAGCCAGGGAGGAGACAGAGACATGAATTCCTGGAGGAAAAGCTTCATAGGTGGGGACCGAAGAATGAGTAACACAGAGGGATGTGGGGTGAAGCTGGATCAACACTGGCTCGGTGAGGTGGGCAGCATGCACTGCCAAGGCCAGCCCCTAGAGAACTGGTGGGAGAAGGGAGGGACACAGAGTATGTGAATCCACTGGATTGGCCTGGGGCCCTACCATCCGGCTGCGGCCAGCTCTGTAGGGGAGCAAAGGCTTAAAGCAGAACTGTCTTTCCTTTTCCAGCTGGGTTGTATCCAGCATCTCCGACAGTTAGTCCTGGTGAGTTCACTCTTCTGATTAAAGCAGGGCAGCTCAGGGCCTCCTCTGACTTCTCATCCCATCCCAGCTGCAAGACACCCAGCTTTCCCCTCCTCCCCATGCTCAGAGTCTCCCTTTGCCAGGCTCAGCCCCTTGCTCCTTCTGCAGCTCCCTAAAGCCGTGGTTTTCAACCTTGTTGGTCTCAAGGCACCTCTCAGAAAATGCCAACTCTTAGCTTTCACTCACTTGTTGACCACAGAAAAATAATAGAGCAATTACTCTGTTGCCAAAAACTCAGAGGGACCAAAGCAGGGTAGAATGGTTTTGACACTAGATTCCAATGAAAATCTCTAAGTTTGTCTTGTGAATCATGCATAGATTTTTTTGCATACTTAACGGTGCTAATGTTCCACAGCACCCTGTGGCACCCCCAAAAGGATCTCACAGCACCCTGGTTGTGAATCGTGCCCCAGAGATTCTCCTCTCCTTGTGCTCACCGTTGGTCTGTGGCCCTGGCTGTTGACAGCACTGGTGGCTGTTTGACACCAGGGCAAGGGAATAAGATGACCTCAGCTCTCATAGCAGTACTTATGGCAAGCCATCTCTCACAAGGCATTTGAGCTCCCTTTTGATGCGTCTCTGAGTGAATACCTGAGGCAGACTCCACAAGGTACTGTTTTATCAGGGTCCAAGGTGCCCCAAGTTTTGAAGGAGCATTAACCAACCTTTGCTCTGTACTTGGGAAATACCAGGGCCAGTACCATAGGACATTACTGGGATGCTGCACGGTCAGAGGTAGTGCTGCCCCTTGGTTTGAAGGCTACCCTACTTGAGATTCCCTTCTGCTCACTTTTTCTTTGGGACTGATGGCAAATAACCCATAACTATGCAAATGTCTTATTTTCTATTTCAAGCTGACTTTGAGACCCCAACAAAGCCGCAAGGTATGTTCAGTTTTGTTGTTTGTGCCTCCTTGGCCCCTCCTGCCTGCTGCCCTCCTTGATGTGCAGGGCCCCTGGCAGATCCTTGGTGTGGGGGAACTATGGCAGAGAGCCAAACTCTGCAAATCCTTTGTCTTTTTCTAGTTCTGGCTGACACTGACAGTGTGACAGGGGTACAAGGTAGGTTTTGTTTTTCTGCTTGCCTCTGATTGGCCCCTTCTGTTCATTTATTGCCTCCTTCTGTCCAGTCCTGGGGTTAAGGGGATGTGGGGTGGGGGGAGGCAATCCCTTGTTAATGAATTAATTTAAACTTAGGCCTCAAGTCAGGGGTTCTGACTGGCCTGGGGCCTCAAATATATGACATGGAGCCTTTCAGCTGTCTGGCATCAAATCCCATCCAGCCCTAAATCAAAGGGAAGCTACTAACTCTCAGACTGGATCAGACCAGAACAGAGTTATGGTATAGAGTGAGGGGGATTTTCTTCCTCACCTCAAGGGACAAGTAGTTGGTTTGTGTCCTGAAGCACTGTGACTTCATGCCCTCTACAAACTTGCATTTTAAGTAACATGCCAGAAAACTTTATTTCTAAAATTATTCGTACAGTATGTCCATTCTGAATCGTTCTCCACTCCCTGGGTAGTGTCAATCCTGCATCAGGAAATTCCACCGGTTTAGTCAAGCTCGGTTCCCCAGAGTCAACAATGTTCCCTTGCTTCTCCATGGGGATCCTGGAGGAATAAAAATGTCCCTCTCTAAAGAACCCCAGTCTCTCATAGGTATCAGGGAGCTGGGTATGCAACCTTTCATCACCTAGGCTGTGGGCCAGATATGGATCTGGCGCACAGAGTCAGGTGACTTTGTCCATGCTGCACCATGGCCCATCTTACGCTGCAGTGGAAGGTAGAGATGATTGCTATGCATAAGGCAGCTGCGCCATAGCCAGGGATCAAGGAGTAGAGAAGAGGGTTGCACATACGTGATGCTGCAGCTGGGAGGGCTTTGCATGCTGGCACTGCATAGCAGTCCAGTGGTGTGGGGAGGTATTTACATACTGGGGCTGCTTTGGCCAAGCAGAAAGGGAGTTTGCACACCAGTGCTGCTAAGTGGTGGTGAGAAATGGTAGCAGCAGACACCTGGGACGTGAGCCAGTTTGATAGAGCCCACAGCGCCAAAACTTTGTGGAGCGCTGACATAAACAGTAATTTTGATGCAGCCCAAGTTACAAGGTCTTTGCAAACTGAATTGATGGCTGGTGTCCAGTTCTTGGGGACCCTGTATTCACTTCAGACTGACCACAGCTGCCTTTGGCAACAGTTTGCATCTGTGTTTGTATGTGTTTCCAGAATGCCGGGAGGAGCAGTTTCCATGCACACGCCTGTACTCTGTTCACAAGCCTGTGAAACAATGTATCAGTTACCTGTGTGTGACCAGGTAAGAAGTCTGCAACCCACAAATAAAAAACAAGTTAGCTTCAGATCCCCTTGGGGCCACCAGCCTGGTTCTGCCCTCTTGTGTGAGCAGTTGGAGGAGTGAGACCTAACGGTGCCCTGTTGAGGTTACTAGTTAATGAAGCATAATTTAATATTCGTACCCTCCTGGAAGTGGTGAAGCATTCCCTGTTGTTAATTATTATTTTATCTCTTGGGCCATGAAGACTGCATGAAGCCCCAAAGGCCAGGCCCAGAACCAAATTGTAATTATAGATGCCTAAGCAGGACTTAGGTGGAGCTGAGGAGCCTGAGTCACAAAAAGTGACACAGATTGACCTTGCTTCGACAGCCTCAAAACCACCAAGGCACCTACATTTAGGAGGCATCTCCCTTTTGTCCTGAAGAGTTCCCTTCAGGTATAGCCTGAGGCTGCTACAGTCACTTGTAAGTGATCCAGACCAAGCACCCTGGTGTCTAGACTGGCTACTCTCTGCTGAAACTCAGCTTGCAGCTAGCCTCTGCCTGCCCCTTAGTCCATTAGGTATCCAAAGAGCATGCATAATGCCCGGTTACCGCTGCCAGCAGCCTTGCTCCTGCAGAGCACAGTGCTCAAAGCAGCTTTCTTTCTTGCACATGAGTGGTGGTGGCAGGGCCCACTTTTGGCACCATTGCCTAGTAGTCAGAGCACACCCCCATAAAGGAGAGTTCTTGTTTTAGGTCCTTCTCAGCCTGAGGGGACCCAACACTACATCCCCCCAACTCCTAGGAGAGCACCATAACCCCCAGCCTACAGGATCAACTGTGTGAGGGCCCCCTTCATTTCTGCTCTTGAAGCTAGGCCACTGGGCAGGGCAACCAGAAGTGCAAGATTCATGGGGTCAGAAAGAGACCATGTGAGAGGGAACCTGATTGTAACATGGTTATCACCCAGGAGGGGACAGTCCTGGGTGCTGATCCCTGCTGCAAGGCTATTTCTGTACTTTAGTAAGTGACTGTCCAACAGAGGATACACAAGCAGTTCTGGCAGTAGTGATAAAAAAACTGTTTCTTCCTTCCCAGGAAGATGCGCTCAGCACTTTCACAGTAGGTTGATAAGGACCCATTCACTGTAAAAGGTGACAAATGGGCTTAAGCTCCTCAGGTAGAAACAGGTCTTGAACTCCTATCTCCCCCCACCCGAGTATGAGCTATAACCAGTAGGCTACAGCACAGCCAACAAGCAGTGTAAGTACTGCCTGTGGATGTTGAAATTTGCAGAGATCTCCATGCTGCTGTTGGTATCAGTTTGGTACCTTCCCCCCTGCCATGCCTTGATGTAATCGTTAAATTAGGAAAGGGAAGATGCCTTTTCATCCTAGAAACAGTCCTCATTCTTCTTTCACCAGTGGATCCCCTACCAGGCGCCACTAACCCAAATCCAGTCTGTCTGTAGTTGGGCCTTCCTGGCCTGTATGTGCCAAGGTACCCATTGCCTTAGGAGCTTATTACATGGCTCCAAACCACCTCTTAACACCATTCCCATGCCTTGCAGATGCCTGTCCAGACAGTCTCCCTTGTTAGGACCTTGGCCCACTTGGCTTCTCCCCCTTTTCCCTTGTGGCTGACTTAGCTCAAATCCACTCTATTCAGTCCAGCTTCTAGGCTCTAGTCCAAGTCTCAAACTACTGGGATCTGGCTTAGCCCTCTTCAGGCTTTGGGCCCCTGGCCCCAGTTCTCAACCCTTGTGGGCATGGGCTCCCTGGTTTCTACCCTTTGCAGGCACTGGTTCTGTCCTTGGCAGGCTTCGGGTTCCTGGCCCTGTCTTAGACCCTCTCAGGCACTGAGCCCATTTTGGCTCTTGCTGCTGCCTTGGCCCCCACCTCCACCCCTTCCAGGCACAGGCCTACTAGGCACTAATGGGACCTTCAAAACTGCCCCTTAGTCTTTTCCACAAACCACCAGTTGAACTCAAAGGGAGAAAGCACACCAGCTGTAACAAACTTAACCTGCTTTAGGTATAGCAAATGACCACAATAGTCCACTGTCTTGCAGCAAGGCCCTTACCCAGGGTTGTATTCCTTCATAAGGAACCAGTATTCTGCTGGCAGTCCTTAGAGCAGCTCTGAAGTCTGCCTAGCATGCCACCCCGTCTTCCTGGCCAGAAGTTACTCATCCCCTGGCTTGCAAGGCTGAACTCCCAGTATATATGTGGCTCAAGCCGGGCCCACCTTTGATCAGGCGCCCTGTCAACTGACCCACCCCGGGGCTGTTTATTAACCCCAGCCTTGCCAGCTGCTCTTGTCAGTTCACAAAAAAACCTTTGCTTAAAGGGGCCATTTTGTTTTTCTGTAACAAGGTAAGGGGTCTGCATTAGAAACCCCCCCTTCCCTGGGGGGGTTAAACTCCTTTTTAAATCCTCCTCTGACCCATATCTCCATGAGAAGAAGTTGGCGCCCACATTCCAAGTCCCGTGTGGATGTTCTACTGAAAAATAATATGGTTGTAGACTGAGGGTCAACCTCATCAATCTTGTATTGTTAGTCTTCATATTGTGGCGCCAATGTAACAGGGTATGGTCTGCAATTAGTGTGAACTGGCAACCTAACAAATAATAACTGAGCATTTCTATCACCCACTTAAAATTGCCAAACATTCTTTCGCTATTGTGGCATAAGTCTTGAGGCTGTAGTTTCCCACGTATGTATACCACTGAGAGTTCTTCGTGTCTCTCTGCATTAAGACTGTGCCAATAGCCACATTTAGTGCATCTATTTGTAGCACAAATGGTTTATTAAAATCTGGTGTATACAAAAGAGGAGACTGACAGAGCACCCTCTATTTCTTAGAAGGCACTTTCTGCCTCTGGGGTCCATCTCACCTTGACTGGGGCTCTGACTCATGTGAGCTCTGTCAAGATACCACTCACTCTGCAAAGTTGGGTATGAGCAACTTTGGATCTTGGTCAGGAAACGAGACTAGTATCTGGTCTCCAACTTGGAAGTGCCTCATCCGGGCTTCTTGAACATAGGTGGCCATTTGCCACTCTTGGACCCCTCTGAGATTGTTTAGGGCCTCCTTCTGTGCCGCTTCTGACAGGGCACCTGATCAAAGATGGACAGGGCTTGAGTGGAATGAGCCTGGAGCTCAGCCAAGCCAGGGAATCCAGCCTTTCAAGCCAAGGGATGAGGAACTCCTGACCAGGAAGACTGCAGGGCGGTTCCGAGCTAACTTCAGAGCCTCTCTTTTGGCTGAATTATATACTGTACAGGATTTCTGCTCCTATACCACTGGTCTTCCGATCCAGGGCTCCCCCCACCCCCGCAAAGGCCATCACCCATATAACTCAAAGGGTAAAAACTCAAAGGGGTGCCTCCTGCATTGCAAGCAGCAGGAGAGGGTAACATCTGATCCTATTTACGGGGGGGTTCTGTCACAGTTTTTAACATACCTTTCAGGGTGTGATTAAACTATTCAGCCAACCAGTCAATTTGAGGGTGGTATACTGTACTGAGGTTTTCAGGTGCTTAATTCCTAGTATTTTACTTACCCCTAAAATACATGGGACAGGCAATTGGTTCCCTGGTCTGTCAGTAGTTCTCGGGGGAGTCCTACCCAAGAAAACAGTTTCAGTAAATTCTTCTGCTACCTTCAGTGCGGACAAGGTCCACATGGGTACTAGGTCACATAGTCCATGATATTTAAAATATGCTGGTACTCTGTACTACTGTTTGGTAGTGGGCCCACAGTGTCCATGGCCACCTGTTCAAAGATGTCTCAAATCAGCAGGAAGGGAACCAAAGGTGCCCTGGACAGGTAGCTGGGCACTGCCTTCTGGCACATGGGGCATGAGGTACAATAGTGTTTTACTAAAGCAACCCTGGCCAATAAAAGTCTCTCCTGAATTCTAGTCCATTTCATCTTTCCCAAGATATCCTTCCATGGTCACCTTGTGGACAACTTTTAGTAAGACCCTTCCGTACCATGACGACACCAGTAGCTGTTCCACCTCCTCTACTATTCCTGCCCCCCATCCTATAAAGGAGGTCATCTCAAACATTGAATCTCAGGGTTGCCTCCATCAAGTCTGGATGTAACACCTCCCCATTACACTGGGCCAAGTGCTAACAGAACACATGCTGAAATCCCTCCTCTTGGCTTTGTTCCACTTGAAAATGTTTGTCTTTCAGAAGGGCACCAATATCCACCATTGGTGTTGAGTCAGGGGTTTTCCCGACTAACCTCTCCACTCAGGGTCCTTGAACCTCCTCCCTTTCTCCAAAACCATCTCTTATTCCTTTCCACAAACCACAGTTGAATTCAAAGGGAGAAAGCACACCAGCTTTAAAATAAATTTAACCTACTCTAGGTATAGCAAATGACCATGATAGCCTGCTATCTTGCAGCAGGACCTCCGTAAGGGACCAGTATTGTGCTGGTAGCCCTTGGAGCAGCTCTGCAGTGAGCCTAGCATAAAACCCCTCATCCCCTAGCTTGCAAAGGTAGACTCCCTGCTTGGCTGAGCTCCAAGCCCTGCCCACCTTTGGTCAGGTGCCCTGTCAGCTGACCCACCCCCAGGGCTTTTAATTAACTCCAGTCTTGCTGGCTGCCTTTGGCTGGTTCACCAAAATCTTCCCTTGAAGGGCCATTCCACTTTTTTTTTTAACAGGGTAAGGGTTCCCTGTTATACCTGCCAATCTGGATTGCCTGCCTGGGCAACTGCCCTTTGGCCCAATTTAGAATTGGCCCCAAATAACTGCTGACACCAATGGGGGCTTTGCCTTCTAAGGGCTTGACTACTGGAATCTGCATTTGCCCTGTGAGTGATGATGATTTCCCTGTTTGTTGTCCCATCTGCTCTCCCTCCCATTCCTGATGTCTCTGGCAACCCCACAGCATGCGGCGCATATACATGATCAACAAGGAAGTGTGCTCTCGCATCATCTGCAAAGAGAATGAAGTCATGCAAGGTGAGAGGTTGGGGTGAGGCAGAGGTCTCTGTGGAGGGGGAATCGCCTTATCCCTGTCTGCTCTGCTGCATATGAGCCACTGAATAGAACAGGAGTTGTCAAAATACGCACCATGTGAGACCTGCCTGGGACCCCCTGGAGACAGGGCATGTTCAGCTGGGCAGATGGGATGGGGCCGTAGGGCAGGTGAGGATCAGCATCTGGTGAGGCCCATACCACCCACCCACAACAACTCATCCTAACTCCTCAAGTGGTCTCCAGCCCAAATAATTGCCCACCCCTGGAATAGAGTCTGCCAGGGACATTTCTAATTGGGTGATCAAGAGGGTTCTGTGATGTTGTTGTGGGGGAAGCTGGCCTTCACGCAGCCTGGGACTCAGCTTCCAGCCCTCCTACCAGTCCTTTCACCTGCCCACTGACCTTAGCTCCTTACCAGGTAACTGTTTGGTGGACCCCACTCCTGTCCTCTGATCTTGGGACTCCATCCCAGTAGCCTAGACTGCCCTGCCAGCAGAGAGGGACCTGCTGCAATGGCCTTTTTGTACAATCATGCCTTTCCCTTTGTTCCCCACCACCCCAGTGACAATCTGTCCCTTGGATACAGTCTAATCCTCTCAAGTCACTGTTCTTGAGCACATTTCCAATCTAGAAGTATATGACTGACAGGCCCTCCCCCATCCTGGCCCTACATCCAGCATCTGTTTCCAGGCGTCCTGTCACCTGTCAAGCTGCCCTGGGCTATCGCACCATGTTTTCATCAACTTGGCTGCTCCAGGCAACCCTCTGGAGCTGGAATCTGAGTCTGACTACTGAGTCTGCTGCAGGCCAGGCCTCAAGGATTGTAGACCTTCTCTGCTGACAGTTCAGGTCCCAGGGCTTGGTTTGATCTCTTACAAAGATAGGAAGCAGGTGCAAAATCCAGCCATGGGTCCAGGTCTTATCTACCCTGGGGACTTGTCATCACCACTGCCATATTAGCAGGTCAAGAGCCAAATATAATTCATTTGAGCAAGTTCTTGCAATAGATTTTAAAGGCTCTTTACCCAGAATTTCCATGGTGTTCCCATAAATAAGAGATCAGATTGTTTAAATTCTGGGCAAGTTCTTACTTCAGAGCAAGCTGGATAAATCTACCTAAACCTCTCTGAGGGTAAAAGAGGAGCCCATAGCTTTCCCAGAACCTAGCCCATGGTTTTATCCCAGTCTTTACTCTGACGAGGCTCCTGGCAATATCAGCATGTATTGATGGCGGAATGAGCTTTAGATGAAGGCTTTGGGGTCTACTCCCTATCTCTTTCTGACCCAGACCTGTGCATATGAGCAATGCAGATCTGTAGGTCTTCTGATTTTCATGCTGAGGCCCTAACTTGATCTATGTGTGTGTCTGTTCTGTCCTCAGAGGAGCTCTGCCGCCAGCTGGCTGGTCTCCCACCACGACGCCTCCGCCGTTCTGGCCGGCCCCTGGGCCCTCCCTGTCACCTGCCCCAGGACCAGCAACTGCGGAAGCTCAATGCTGTTTGAGCCATCACTGCTGGGGGAGAGAGGAGGGTAGGGAGGAAGGAAGAGATGCCATTGCCCCACCCAGACCGTCCACTGCATACCCCCAAAAGAAGCTCCCTGGCCTGCTGCAACGGCAGCCCCCACCCTCCTCTCCAGGTGCTGCCACATGGAGTCTCCTCCCTGCTGGCCACAGGTGGTGGCTGCCATCACTTCTCAGGTCAGATGTGGAGAGAGCTGGATCCTCACACCTCTCATTCCACGCTTGATCTCGCAAGCTGTGAGCTGCTCATTCCCCAGAGGTCCTTATTAACTGCACTTCTCCTGCTCCAGCTGTGCCTCTCCATTTTTGGGTGTATTTTCCAATGACCAGGGAAAACTGCTTTGCTCTCATGAGGCCCTCAGTTCACTCTTGCATTACAACCCCTGCTGTACTGAACGCAATTCTCCTTGATGGGCACAGTGCTCTGATCCATGGGGCCCAAGCAACACAATGTAGGGGGCAGATAGCCAGAGAAGGGCAGATCTCTGCTGTTTAAAGGCAAAACTGCTCTATAAAAAAACACTCAGATACCTGCTACCTACAGGGAGAAGCTGTAGCACCTCCCATATAGGGGAAGATACCCTATGTGCTGGCTGATTTGGCCTATATAGGGGCAGGATGTACAGGGGCTGAATTTCTCTAGTAAGAGCCACTCTGCAGAGGAATATTCTAAGGTATAAAAGGGGGTGGAGCGCCAGCCTATACACAGGCATAATTTTCCTATGGAGAGTGCAGCCTTTCTCTCTGGGAGGAGAGGGCCTGTAAGAATTGATCTGGCTTTCCATTTGAGTCAATGGCAACTTTCCCACTGACTCCTGTGGTAAAGGATCAGTGTCTTGTAGAGGTTCTAGCACAAGCAAAGGAGGGTGGGGTGGAAATCAGATATTAGAAGGAGCTCTTGGAAATCGAATGAGACCAAGTCTCCACTCTGCATATAGAACCAAATGTAAACGTATATAGGTACAGAAATATATCACATAGGTGCTGTCCAGCATATAGAAATCTAGGACTCAACACAGTCTGAAGAAGTGAGTTGGGAACCTATTCTGCTGCTTGAATCTGTAGTGAAAGGAGTCCCCTGGGAGACACTGTCTGAACACTAGAGTCCATATACTGCACGCAAAAAACCATTAAAAGAAAACTTTATTTCCTGTTATTCTTAGCAACTCTCGTGTGTGGATTTATTTGTCTCTGGCTTTCATTTTATCTGATCCTGACCTACAGCTTGTCCTGGGTTCTACACACAGCTCTGCCCATACCCCTCAGTCCTGCCCTGCAGACCCTTCCTCTCTGCAGCTCGGAGAAACCCATTCATCAAGAATGTACTGTACCTTGCTGATGAGGATGTCCCATAGTCCAGCTGAAGAAAGGGAGGGGGTGTTACGCACCCTTTCACAGTCTGAGCAGAGGTCTCTGAGCCATTCCAGATGGCTGTCAGGAGAGTGCATATAAGCACAGTTCCAGCCAGCCCTGGTTCTCCTGAGGTTGGGTTGTGCACAGTGAGAAGTGGCAGAACAACAATTAAACAGGTGTCCCAGAGCTCTTAGCTGATTTGTTTTCAAGCTGGAATAACAGGGTGTGATTTGGGGCCAGAGGGCAGATACCCACCTCCTGCAAGCCAGCTGAACTTGCTCATCCTTCCCCTGAGGTCACTGGATGCCACTGACTAACAAACCCCAAGGTAAAACTGCTAGGTTATGAATTGTGGCATCTCATTCCTTCCATGCAGCAGCTGCAACATTTTGCCCTGCAGAGGGAGCCAGTGTCACTAGTAAAGCCATTGCTGGAAGGAAGCCATGGCTTTTTTCTGCTGGCATTGATGCCAGCTGGGATCTCCTCTTCTGCCCTGAAGAACACCAGGATTCCTATTTCCCCTTCTCCTTGTGTATCTCTTGCTCACTCTCTGTCACCCCCCCTCCTTTGTTCTGTCTCTGACATTTTTATTCCAGAAATGGCTGAGAGAAAAATGAGGGGAAGAGGAGGAGAATGGGCTGGCAAGGGGAGTAAATCTTGTCATGGGACAGGCGTAGAGCAGTGCTTGGCCAATGCTACTGCTCTTTTCATAGACTTCATAGATTTCATAGACATTAGAGCTGGAAGGGACCTTGGAAGATCATCAAGTCCAGCCCCCTGCCC
>NW_017728931.1:8675278-8682958 GCF_001723895.1 Crocodylus porosus
CCAGTTTTGCCAAGAGGTGATCATGGGATACCAGATTGAAGGCTTTTTTAAAGTCAAGATATATGACCTCAAACTCCTCCCCCTTGTCCAGGTGATAGGTCACCTAGTCATAAAAGGAGATAAGATTGGTCAAGCATGACCTACCTGCAACAAACCCGTGCTGACTATCCCTCAGGGTGTTGCCATCAGCTAGCCTGTATATGCTGGCCTCTTTGATAATCTTTTCTAAGACCTTCCCCAGGATAGAGGTGATGCTGATGGGCCTGTAGTTTGCCGGATCCACTTTCCTCCCTTTCTTGAAGATCGGCACCACATTGGCCTTCTTCCAGTCTTCAGGCACTTCACCAGAGCACCAGGAGTTTTCAAAGATCTGTGCCAGGGGCTGGGCTATGATTCTTGCCAGCTCCTTGAGTACCCTGGGGTGTAAGCTGTCAGTGCCAGTGGACTTGAAGGTGTCCAGCCTCTCAAGGTGTTCCTCCATGAGGTCAGCATTGATGGAGGGCAAGGAAACACCCTCGTTCAGGTGTCCCTGTCCTGTAATGTGCCAGGGTGTCCCATGGGACTTGTGAAAGTACGACACAAAGTACGCATTTAGTAAGTTGGGTTTTTCCTGGGCATTGGTCATCAGTTCTCGTTTCTGGTTTAGCAGGGGTCCAGTGATGCCCTTGCATTTCCTCTGGCTCCCCACATATCTAAAAAGGGACTTTTTATTATCCTGGATACTTATAGCCAGTTGGAGTTCTGTCACAGCCTTGGCTTTCCTGGTTTGCTCCCTGCAGGTCCGGATCAGTACAGTATATTCCTCCTTGAAGGTGGATCCCATCCTCCATCCTTTGTAGATCTGTCCTTTTAGACACAGGGGGACTGCTAGTTCCTTGTTGAGCCAAGGGGGCTGCTGTGCCCTCTTGCTGCCTTTCCTCCGAGATGGAATAGCCTTAGCTTGTGCGTCTAGGATCACTCCCTTGAGGAGCAACCTCTCTTCCTGGACTCCCCTCCCCTTGGGGTCGTGGTCCCTTATGGCCTCACTTACAAGTCTCCTGAGCTTGTCAAAGTCAGCCCTCCTGAAGTCGAGGTCCTCTCTACTGCTTTCCACCTACGCGTAGCTCGCCCTGGAGTTCCAACATAGCTTGACTCCCCCAGCTTTGCCAGTGGGAAACTGCACTTTTATGAGGTTCAGACATGAGGACTCTCTGTCATGGAGTGGCTTATGTTATGTTCTGTCAGATCTGCAGGCAGCTGGCCAGTGCCTGACCCCTTGACTGCATGATGGCTGCACAGCATACAGGTGACTCAGCTACATGAATTCTTTGTTGCAGAGACAGGAAGCTCACAGTCCCAGATGGTGCTTGCATCATCTCATGGTGTTCATACCTCAGCATGGTTTTGGGCAGAACCATTTTGAGATGTCCATGCACAGAAAGGCTTTCCTCAGCTGTGGGGAAATCTCGGAAATTAGCCCTGTTCCTGGAACCAATGGCTCCCAGGGAATTTCAACATGTGACTCATGGGACAACATTTGGATCACCTGCGACCTCCACAATGCAGTGGCTTCCACTCCAGTGGGTAAAATACAATGGCAAAGGGCACTGGCTCTGCTGGGCCTGTTGTATGGCTCCTTTGATCCATGTCTGTAACAGGCTAAGAGTGACCACAACCCTGCTCAGAAAATAAATGATATTTGCACAAAACCATACAGGCGTTGCTGAGTTTCAGGGTATGCTCCCTGCATTGGTTGTCTGTGGTATATGACCTGCACACTTGTCAAAGCATGTGCTCTGCTTGTACCTCTCTGCGAGAGATTGAAGTAAAATACAAGGTGCTGTGGTGGAGTGTGTGTATGCATTGCACTGGGATGAAGGAGATGGGGGTTCCAATCCTGGCTCTTACACTTTTCAAAAGCAAAATATTTAAAGTGAATTGTGATATGATGTTTTTAAGATTCATAGATTCATAGATGTTTGGGTTGGAACGGACCTCAGTAAGTCATTGAGTCCAACCCCCTGCCCTGGGCAGGAAAGAGCACTGGGGTCAGACGACCCCAGCTAGGTGCTTGTCCAGTCTCCTCTTGAAGACCCCCAAGGTAGACGAAAGCACCACCTCCCTTGGAAACCCATTCCAGATTCTGGCAACTCTTACTGTGAAGAAGTTCTTTCAAATGTCCAATCTAAATCTGCTCTCTGTCAATTTATGACCATTGTTACTCCAGGGGGTACCCTAATAAATAGAGCATCTCCTATTCCCTGCTGCCCTCCCCTGATGAATATATCGGCAGCAAAGGCTGAAGAGTTCTAGGTCCCTCAGTCTCTCCTCGTAGGGTCTTGCCTGCAGGCCTCTGACCATACGAGTGGCGTCCTCTGAACCCTCTTAAAATTCTCCATATCTCTTTTAAGGTGTGGTGCCCAAAACTGGATGCAGTACTCCACCTGTGGCCTGACCAGTGCCGCATAGAGGGGAAGCATCACCTCCCTGGACCTGTTCATGCATCTGCTAGTGCACAATAAAGTGTAGTTAGCCTTGTTGATCACTTTGTCACATTGACGACTCATGTTCATCTTGGAGTCAACTATGACTCCAAGATTCCTTTCCACTGCTGTGCTTAAGGTCTGATTGGACTTTCAAAAAAACATTCAGCAAGGTCTCTTACCAAAAGCTTTAGAAAAACTGAATAGCCACAGGACTGTGGGGAAGCTTGTTTCATGGACTGAGAGCTGGTTAAAAGGTAGGAAGCAAAGGGTAGGGCTAAATGGTCACATTCAGGATTGAGGAAGGTCAGAAGGAGGTCATGCAGAGATCTGTGCTGGGGTCTATTTTGTTCAACATTTTCATCAATGATATGGAAATGCGGGGGTAGGTCAATAAATCTCCTACTTTGCAGATGATACCAAATTATTCTGGGTAGCCAAATCCCATACTAACAGAGATGAGCTGCAGAAAGACCTCACCAAGCTAAGTGATTGGGCAAAAAAGTGGCAGACGAACTTCAGTTTTGACAAGTGCAAGGTAATGCACGTGGGGAAAAATAACCTCAGGTCTACTTACATATCAACATAAGCTGCTGACTGTGCAGTAGCTGAGAAATATTGTGCAGTAGCACATCACAGCACAGACAGTGCTAATACACTACTGCACAGTAGCATCACGTAAAAGACGTTTGCCAGTGCTACTGTGCAGTAACTCTGGTTTCTGCGCATTTACTTAGTACTTGCTAATGCAAGTACTAAATAAATGCCCAGTTATGATTGTGCAGTAGTGTCTTGTGTAGATGCACCCAATGCTGGGTTCTGAACTATCTGTTACAACTCAGGAAATTGACCTTGGAGTCATTACACATAGTTCTTTTAAACATCAGCTCAATGTGCAGTGGTAATCAAAAAAAGCCAATAAAATGTTGGGCATCATTAAGAAAGGAGTTCAAAACAAAATGGAGAATATTATCATGCCATTATATATATCCATGGTGCACCCACATCTTGAATACTGTGTGCAGTTGTGGTCTCCACATCTCTAAGAGGAGGTAGTATTATTCAAAATGGCACAGAGAAGAACAACCAAAATGATCAGGGGCTTTGAGCAGGTCTCGTATCAGGAGACACTAAAAAGGCTATGTCTAGTAAAGCATGAAAGGAGTGGACAAAGTGACCAGGGAACTGTTATTCATCAAATCCTGAAATACTAGAACTAAGGGGCACTCACTGAAATTAGCAGTACATAGGTTTAAAACTAACAAAAGAAAGTACTTTTTTGCACAGCACAGTTAACTTCTGGAATTCATTGCCACAGGAGATGGTAGAAGCACATAACATAGCCAGGTTAAACAAAGGACTAGGTCTATTAACAGCTGTTGAACAGAGTGGTTGGAGATGTTTCCTTTAGCATCTCTAAACCAATAACTGTGAATGCTAGGGAGGGTACTGAATAGGGGATAGATAACTCAAGACAGATCTGGTTCAATTCTCAAAGCATCCACTCCTGCCACTGTCGGAGACAGGATACTGGGCTAGATGGACCAAGGTCTGACCCAGTATGGCACTTCTGATGTTCTAACTTTCTCTAATCTGTTAATAATTTTTTTGATTATAATATTAATAAAAAAATCAACAATCATGTTTGCCTCTCCAATTTAACAGGAGGTCAGACCACTAAACTGAAGACAGTGACTGGTTCAGCACTTGGATCTAGGGTCTGTTGAAATGCCAAACCAATTTCTCACAGCAGTAGCCTCTTCTGCAGGGCAGAGAGAACTCTAGTTCAGCCAGCTCAATTCAATGACTAGTTAATTCAGAGTTTAGAAACCGGTTTGCGAGTGAAAAAGTTTGCTTTCGTTTTCTAATTTATGAATAAAAATGAGACCTGAAAAGCTGAGATCTACTGGTTCTAAAATCTTGAAAGATGGAGAGCACATCTCCATGGTGCCCCTGGGGGATGTCAGGCACACCTTGTCTGCCCACTCCAACTCCTCTCCAGAGTGCCAAACTCAAAAAGGAGGTAATGAAACTATGCCAGAGGCCCTTTCAGTGCTGCACTCTAGATCTGTGTCCCCAGCTTCCAAGACAGCAGCCGTGGTGGGGGCCCCTAGACCAGTTTCACCCCCTCATTTCTGGGTTTGGTGCAAGGGAGTGGGAGAGGATGGGCAGGGTGTACTTCAGGTTGATGGCCCCTGAGACCTCCACGGACACAGAGTGTTCATCTTCATGACGATTGGAGGAGATCACTTCCTTTGATTAACAAGCCAGTTCATTTAAAATGAAAAGCATCTCTTAGTAAGTTTTTTTTTCCTTATGCGTCAAATAAATCATAGAATTCTAGAGCATGGGAGCTAGAAGAGCCATCCAGAGGTCACTTACTCCAGCCCCCTGCTCAAGGCAGGACCATCTCTGCACAAACCATCCCAGCTAAGTGGTTGTCTAACTTGCTCCTAAAAAATTCCAATAATCACATGCAGGTCTTCCCAACCTCTTTAGGTAATCTCTAATGGTGCTGTACTATCCTCAGACATAAAACAGATTCATTTAACAAATTAATAAGTATAAATTAAAAATCCTGTTTTTATGCATTTTCACTAGAATTCCAATATCCATCCAAATGGGGCTTGACACAGTTCAGAAGTAAAATATTGCAGTCTAGGAAATCAGAAATGGGCCATTCCACCATTTCCTAACACAATATAGAAGGTAGAAATTAAGAATTGGAATAAAATATGTTAAGTTTTATAATTCCTTAAACAAGGATGCACATGTGTAGCATGTCCTCTTTCTTAGCAAAAAGAAACACCAATTTTAGAATGACAGAATCACAGAACAGTGGGGCTGGAAGGGACCTCAGGAGGTCATCTAATTCAGTCAACTACTCAATGCAGGATTATTTCTATTCAAACCATCCTAGACAAGTGTTTATCTAACCTAGTCTTAAAACTTTACAAATATCTGTCTCACACAACTACTAGGCACAGTGCCTAAAATATCCAAAACACCCAAGCTTGCTACAGGTCAGGCATAGGGAAAAGGGTACTATTAAGGTCCTAACATTGTAAGGACAGGAAGTAGTTGTTAAATATGCGCAAGAGAGTCAGGGAAGAGGGCCATGTCCCCCTGCTACAGAGGAAGTCAAAAGCTCCCACAGTTCATGCCAGTCTGTCTGGGGTAATATTCCTTCTGGACTCCAAATGTGGTGATCAGTCTGGCCTTGAGCAGTGGAGCAAGACCCTCTAGCCAGGAATCTGCATTTTTTTAAGTCCCAACAGGAACATCAGCACTCTTCAGTCAAAATCTCCAGCCTTGGCTGCAGCCAACACCGAATGCTTCTGAAGAAGGCAGAAAAAAAATCTGACATCTGTGGCGTATGTAGACGAAACAAGGGGCATGTATGCATGACACTTTAAAGTGGGTTAAATGCTTTTGCACCGCTTTGATGGCATTGGTGCTTGCACACATTGGCACCATATTGTGCTTTAATTCTAGCCACTCTAGCACATTCATTAACGTAATGAGCTTTAAATGACTTGGGGGCGCAGCAAACTAAAACACCACGGCATGAAGCACTGGGCTCTGTGTGGCTCAGGGGCTGTGCAGGCAGCCTGGCAGCAGCCCGGGAAGGCAAGCTCCACCAAAGGACAAAAAAGCAGCGAGCCTGATCTTTTTTTTTTTTCCCCCTGGAGCCTGCCTGCCTGCATGAGCTGCGCAAGGACCCAATCCTTCCCTCTGCAGCTGCCCAAGCCGGATGCCTGCAGGCGGATGCCACCTGGGGGGGGGGGCACCGCTGCAGTGGAGGAAAGCAGCAGCCAGCCCCCCCCACCCCCAGCCCAGGGACCACTCCACCGACCGGCAGCTCACTCTCCCTCCCTGCCGCCCGAGAGGCAGGTAAGACATGGGTGTACACGACACGGGGGTTTACTTCGCCCTAAATTAACTGATGTTTTTAAAAAAACCACTGCTTCAATTTAGGGCAAAGTAAACCTCCGTTTCATCTACACACGCCCATGTAGCAACAGGAGGGAGAAAACATTCTTGCCTGGCCTCATGTGGCAACCAGCTAAGCCTAGAAATGAGAAAAAACAAACACCCTCCACTCTGCTCTACAACCTAGGGACAACAAACTTTTGCATACATTGTGCACCCTGACCGAAGAACCAGAAGTCCCCTTCCTATCATCTTATCTGCCAACCCCATCTTTTTCAGGAAGAGTGAGACACAATGTAGCTGTTGAGCAGCTGGCTTCTGTACATTTCTATTAAGAGCTTACCTTGACTATTCAGCAGTAGGCCTAAGCCTTTCTCAGTTGTTCTTTTCTGCAAATCAACAAATCACTGTGTTTCAATGTTTGCCATGGGAATCAGCTTTTTTTAGGACAATAACAAATGCATGACAGTTCAATTTTCAGAGCTTCCCATCAGCCTGCCCTGCAGTACTATGTCCTTGGGGCAGGGATCCTTGCTTTTACAGAGCATTGCACAACAAGGGCCCATCAGATTAATACAAATAGGTAGTAACAGGGACAGTGTGACTTTGCCCAGTCATGTGTGATTGTATACCCCTGCTAGTGATGGGTCTTAGAGGCCTGGATTGGTCCTCATCCGAGATCACTGGGCATCATTCTCTAAGGGTTTCATGCAATGACGTGCTTGCTCTCAGGGTCTGCTTCAAGTCAGGCTGTGTTACAAACCACATTAGCTGGAGCAGTATTTAAAACTCAGTCCTGTCACCAACCGGGGAATGAGGTAGGCCTCCCACCGATGACAGAGAAAGTGTAGTAAACAGTGCAAGCTATCAGCAAAGGTTAACCACAGTGAAAACCAAACACACTTCCCCCAAGTTCAGATATAACCAGGGGGCCCCACTCTGTCCTCCAGCTTGCTTCCTGCGCGCTGTGGAAATGGAGTGGAAGCAAAGGGGGCTGCACAACACCTTTGTGCTTGTGTTGAGGTGAATGCTACAGGACAGCAGCCCTGGAGGATCGTATCCCTCCAGCTTGCTCTGCTGCCACTCCCACTACCTGTAGCACAGCCTGGGGCTACACACACCCCATGTCTCCTCTACTGGCTGAATTCTGCTCCTACAACCCCTCTACGGACACAGACCTCCGTATATAGTTTCATAGTTTCATAGTTTCTAGGGTCGGAAGGGACCTGAGCAGATCATCAAGTCTGACCCCCTGCCATGGCAGGAAAGAGTACTGGGGTCAAAC
>NW_017728931.1:8683810-8707218 GCF_001723895.1 Crocodylus porosus
TTTTCTCAAACAGCTTGCCTAGGATCGAGGTGAGACTAACCGGCCTATAGTTTCCCGGGTCCTCGTTCCTGCCTTTTTTGAAGATGGGGACCACGTTGGCCCTCTTCCAGTCCTCTGGTATCTCACCAGAGCACCACGAGTGCTTGTAAAGCTGTGCCAGGGGACTTGCAATGACCTCGGGCAGTTCCTTTAGAACTCTAGGGTGGAGATCATCCGGGCCGGCTGACTTGAATACGTCCAACCCCTCCAGAAGCTCCCTAACTAAATCCTCGCTAACCCATGGCCCAGGTGTGCCTCCTCCTCAGTCCATCAATTATGTCTAGCCACTTCTTCACCAGGAGGCTGGGTCAGTCCTTTGAATCAGAAATCTTGGGTGTCTCTCCTGTGTGAAATCACTTCTGCTTACTAAGCTCCCAGGTGACTGCAGGCCAGGTATTGACAGGGGTCCCTGTTTTGAGCCCGGCCATCCCTTCTGCATCGGAGTAAATGACATGGTTCATCACAGCAGTGTCCTGACAGCCACTGGGCTGGTCTGCCAGCTTGGTGTACTGCCTAAGTGGAGGACAGTGTGCGCACATCCCGCTGGGGCACTTTAGTGGGTGCTGACAGGAAGATCACATTGAAAAGTTCATAGAGACCCCATGATGCCTCCTCAGTGATGATGAGATCATGTAAGCCCATGTTGTGGCTACAGAGCTAGAAAAGTCAGAACATTTTTGCCCCGTGTTACCTCTTTGCCATCCTCACACAGCATGTGTGGAGTTGGGGAGGGGGTCCTTCCATCTGATTGTGCTAGAGGTGATGCTGTCTTCAGGGACCAGTCCAGACAAGCACGTGAACTTACTGGTGACAGGAGAGACTTTGCGGGGAGGAGGACGAGACTCTGAAGATAGGGATGGGTTCCACTTTTTGCCCTTCCCTCCCTGACTTCAGCAAATGGGTCGCCTTTGCTAAGAGCCCTGGGAGAAGGAGCTGGGTATCAGGAGAGACTCAAACTATATTGTTCCTCTGCCTCAGTTCAAGGAGCAGAGATGGGGCTTGGGGTGTCACTGGATCAGGTCTTCACTGGGATCAAGTAGTAGTGGTTTTTTTTCCATTGAGGGGAACTGAACTGGTGTGAAAAGCTGAAGATTTCTGGAAATGCCCCTCCATTTGATAGCAGCAGAGACAGGAGATGCAGGTTGGTGCCTCTGAAGCTCTCACAGCCACTCCACTCCTGGCATCTCCTGGCAGGAGGAGGACAAATGTTCTTGCTGCAGGGGGCTCTTGGCCAGTCCTGTTCTGGCTGGGGACACTGCAAGGAAAGGCTGAGGCATACTGTCTGGAGAGGGCTCCCAGCTACTCCAGCCAAGGCCTCTTTCTCAGCACAGGGCTCGGTAGGAAACATTTCAGGCTGTAGGAAGACAGTGCTTTCTGGAACCATAGCATGTGAGGACCACACTGGCCAAGGGCTCTTCTTGTGCTGCTGCCACCCTACAAGCATTGCAGCCCATAGCTCCACTGCTGCATGAGCCTCAGGACAGTGGTAAGTCAGGGCTGTGAAACCATAATCACAGCCCCCTTGTTCTCATTCTGAACAATGCTGAGACTATATTGTCTCCTCAAGTCTAAGAGCTGACAGCAAGTGGATGGTGCTGGTGACCTCAAGCTACTAGGTACCACCATGGGAGTAGAGGTTACTTGGAACAGGGCCAGGGAGCAGGGGATCAACAGCTATGGAGTGGAGATGGAAAACTTTAAGTCCCCCTTGGACAGGAACTAAAGTGGAGGGAGCAGTGCTGTGGGATAGGAAGGCTGGGCATGCCAGGTGTAGTGGAAGTGAAGCATGGAGAGCAGGAGGGACAGTGTCCTATGCTGGAGACTGAAGCCCTCACCTTGCCTGTGCCATGAAAGCAGGGCAGGAGTGTGCAGGGAGGAGTGGCGAATGCTGCCAGGCAGACTGTGCCCTCTGGACATGGTGGAAGAGTGAACCAGAGCAGGGCCAGGCCAGGGGAGAGGTGCCAAGTGCTGAATGCTAAGGTCTCTGTAGATGCCCTGGGCCAGGTAGGAGGTTGAAGGCAATGGGCAGGCAGTGCTGGAGCCTGGGGCCTGGGCATGAGGGAAACAGGGCTGGACAGCCTGGTCGGTGCCGCCTTTGCACTCACCCGAGCTCTCCATGCAGCGACGTTTGATCACTGACTCAGCGTTTTCCTTACTGTAAACGTGACGCGCTGCCGACCGCACGCTGCAGCACTGAGCTGGAGAAGGCATGCAGGAGAGTCACTTCAGGCCGCCAGGCACTAACCACATCCTCCCCACCTGTGCTGGGTGGATGAACCTCGTGGTGGCCCTAAACTGCTGATCCTTTTCCTCCAGTCAGCATGGGTGCCTGTCATTCCTCAAGCCTTAACACCCTGCATACATCAGCTTTTGGATTACAAGGGCTGAAACTGTCACTCTGGAGGCACTGAGAGAGAGGAATGAGGCAAAAAGGGGTGAGGGACCTGGCTGAGCTGCGTGGGGAGCCCAGGGCTTGGATACCGGGGCAGAAGTGAGGGACACTGGTAGAACTGTGTGGGGAAGACATGTACTGCTTCACAGCTCTGCTTCTGAGATCACACATCACTATTGCTCTCTCTATTAAAGAAATACAGTTGATGCAGTTTGCAAGCCTGACCATGCATTTATTTACACATTGATTTAATAGAGAAAAGCCCTTGCACTGAGCCTGAGGTTCTTGTGCAGCGACTTTGCTGCAGCAGTTTCAGTGTCTGCCTTCGCCAAGCAGAGAAAGTTTTGCACCTGTCTGAGGTTTTCACTTGAGAGGAGGGGCAGCAGGTGGCTGTGTTTCTTGCATTTGGCCACTGCACTTGCTGACTGGAGCTGCTGGCGCTCAGTTCAAAATGCGATTTCTGAGCAGAGGGGAATGGAAAAAACAAACAGATATTTATATCTTGCACAGCCAGATCACACGACTTCCTGTTGACTAAATAGACCTCCTGGCCCTTGTTTTGGGCTGGATAATTGCTTTGCAATATCTTTTGATTTTTTTTTTCTGATTTCTCAGACTCCTGCTGCCTGAGCCTTTGCAGGCAGAGAGTGGAGGTGATTCTTTTCCCTCAGATTCCTTTCCTCTCTTGTCTCCCTTTACTGAGCTTGCACCCAGCTCCCAAGAGCCCTGATTTATACTCAGAGTCCCCTGCAGAGGTGGAGCAGTGCTCCTGAGGACCAGCACACCCTCCAGAGCACCCTCACCACCAACCCTGTAAGGTCTAAGGGACATAGAGGGGTCTCGCCGTGCATCTAGGTTACCCACAAGCTGTGCAGGAACAAACTAGATGTGGCAGGACCTTCAGTGCAAATGCCCTCTTGAGTGGAGAACAGTTGAAAATGCAGTATGTGGCACCACAGACATGTCTACGGCACCACATACTGCACCGCTGCACTCATCTTGACACGGCCATCCTGTGCATAAATAAAAATACTGAACGCATGAAAAAGGTACCCTGGCTGCATCTACATGAGATGCTGACTGCGCAGTAGCCCAATACTACTGTGTAGCAGTGTCGTGTGGCAACAACCATGATGCAACCCTACCGCACAGTCGTATGAAGCTACTGCACAGAAGCGCCACGAAAAAGACATTTGTCGGCGCTACTGTGCAGTAACTCAGATTACTGCGCAGTAAACAAGTATTAACTGACTGTGCAATTATGACTGCACAGGCATCATCTTGTGTAGATGCAGCCCCTGCTAAGTAATTCAGTATCAACAAAGGGCTTTGAAAGATGCTTATAACTATAATTATTCTAATTTTTTTTCTTCCGTCATCATTCCACAAAGACCAAACATCCTCTGGCCTACTCTTTGGAAGTAGAGACAGTACTTTGACTCTTTGAGGGCATCTCCCCTTCAGGGTGGATACTCTAGTTCAATTTTGTATGAAGCATGATATTTGTTCAAGCTGAAGGGAAATGTGTACTCTAAGACTCTGTCCAACCAGGAGCGTAGGCTGAGAGGCAAAAGATAAAGGTTTCGGACTGTTTTCAGGGTGGAAAATTTGAGGTAATGTTTGCTGCAAGCATTTGGCTATGAAAATTAGGAACCAGAAAAAGAATGCAACTGAGACGTCCTTAATTTACCTGATGAGCCACTGACAGTTGTGTTCTTGAGAAGCAGCAGTTTCTGTGGTATCTCTTGATATTTTTGGATTGTCCTGCAGAAGGATCCTTTTGTCTTTCTTAGCTTACATATTAAAAGGCTGAAGGCAGGGTAGAAATGCACCCTATAGAATAATTGAATCAGAAATGCATAAGTTTTCCTGAGCAAGAATTCACTTCATCAGATGCAGGGTGCAGATGAACAGGCTAGCAAAGAGAGAGAGTGATTTGAATATGAAAGAAAGGGAAAGAAAGAAGGGATGGAAAACAGAAGGCAGTTGCAGTGCTGAGAGAGGTAAACAAGTAATAAAACCATAGGGACAAAGGGCTGGATCACAAAAGCAAATCCAGGTAATGGGATAAGAATCCATGCTCCCTGTCTAGACTTAGCACAATCCAGTCCATGGATGGTTTCTTGTGCTGCAGTTTCATGCTCACTTATGCTTTTAATGTTTTGCTGCATAGAAGGCAACATACGTAATGGTGACAAAGGGATCTAGGGGTATTACTGGGACAAAAAGTTTAGAAGGATTAAAATGGGCATATATGTATATGCAAATATTTGGAATATTCTCAGCAATTATATTAGCTAGAGGACATGTTTATAAAATGTATAAATGCTTATGGTCTAGGACATTGATGAGACCCTAAGGGTCATCAACAGCTGTAATTGCCATTGTCCCTAAAATCAGTAGAGCTGTGACTGTTTACACCAGCCCCTAATTATGTGGCATGTGGCAGAACTCCACGGTGGGCACATTGCTTTGGATGTGTCCGCTGGGGAGATCCTTGCTCCCACCTCTGGAGCATCTGGGGCTGCCTGTTCTCAGAAGCTGGTGAATGTGCCTTATAGACTCATTGGAGGAAAGAGCCCCACGTTTGAGCTGGTCTGACATTTTGACTGTCCCTTATCTTTTTGCATAGCCTGGTTTCATATGACACTGTCAAGCTGAAAGCCTATGAAACAAATACAGAAATGCAAACAAGCACAGACAGCTGGAGAGTTCACTCCAGCATTGCAAAGAACATTTTCCTTGCAACTCTTCCGCAGCCTCATCCCATCTTGTCCTTCCACTGAGGATGCTCCTCCATCCTCAGGCAGTGGGTAGGACTCGGGATGCTTGGCTGGGAGAGAAGGAGGAGGAAGAGGTATCATGTCAGAGAGATCTTCCAACTGGCCTCTCCACATCCTCCCTGAATTGGACTGCTGTCCAAGCCTCGGCTTCCTGTGCTGTCTCCAGGGTGAGGCACAATCCTGCCAGGTGCTGAGGCCCTTCTGGGGGAAGCGGACATGGCTGGGGACTCGAGGCTATAAGACATCAAGGCAGGCAACTCTGGTTGCAAAGCACAGAGTGGATATGTATGGTGCCAGGGCTGTGATTCCAAACAAACAGAGTGGTCAACAGACTCATCCACCATCTTCCTGAGATGTGGCATTGAGGCTCTTGGCCCTGACCCTGCCCTGAATGGCCTGCAAGCAGATGTCTCCTCCAGCTGTGGTGTATGCACACACTGTAAACAAACGGACTGGGCCCTTAGCCAGGAGACATCCCTTGGGCTTTTTTGCATAAAGCTGTGTAATTTTGAGTCTTATTATTTATCTTTCATATTTATACTGTTCCCACGAGCATCACGTCAAGGTGTCATGCTGCAGAGTAAACTCCATCACTGCAGACTGCACTTTGCCTCACAGAAAGCACAGATACACAAGCAGGTTAAGGGAAAGCAGAAACCTATCACGTCCGCATCCTGCCTGCTCTGACTCTGCACCAGGTGTGAAGTAGCTTGCCCCCTTTTCACTGATGGGCTTCGATCTCGCTTTTACCTTGAGGAAAACCTAGGAACATGCCCAGTTACTGCACAGTTGCTAACACATTGCAAATTCAAACCCTAGATTACCTTATGGGAACTTTTTCATGTCCCTTACTCTAAATCTCTGCTGCATCCTACTTTGGAGACAGCTCCTGTGCTTAACTGTAATACCACTGTGTGTTGTGACCCAGTGGGTATGTCCCACCCCAGAGGCAACTGCATCTCAGCATCTGGGAAGCAAATTCTACCTTTGGTCTGAAAAGCCCTTCATGCTCCTTTTTGGGAGCAGGGGGAACACAGAGGAGAACAATGCAGATCAGGAACTAGTTGGGAACCAGTTCCCTCTGTTCTTTCCATGAAAGCTTTTCAAATGCTAGTGAATGACACTCTATGATGCATCCCCCACCATCCTCACGAGGTGGGTCAATGTCATTGCACAGATGGGTAAACTGAGGCACAGAGAGTTTATATGGTTTTGTTCAAGGTTACACAGTGAGTCTATGGCTGACTGCCTCCCGGTCCTCTCTAACCACTAGACGATGCTTTCTGACTTGTTATATTATTAATATCAACTTATTATGGTCTCTCAGAGGTGGCAGGGGACCAATGATCAGCACACTGTGGGGAAGCAGCCAATCAGGGTTCAGCATCTTTTAGAACTGATGCCCCTTTAAATTTTAACTCTTTCCTCACCCACTCCTGTGGTCTTGAAGACTGCTAGCTCCTCCCCTACCCAAACCAGGCTGAACCTGGGGGGAGATGCTGTGTGGGGGTGGCAAATGAGGGAGGGACACCCAGGGCAGCTCTCACTTCTGTGTGCCAAGCCACAGAACTGTTCAGACGAAACAAGTGAGCAGGGTCATTCCACCATCCTCCCCGGGTCCCCCCGCCACCCTGAGAGAGACCCCCGGCAGCCATGGACAGGTAAAAAACAGTGCTCCAACCTCTTGCTCATAGCAGAACTCAGGACTTTTCCCTCTGCACTAAAATCTGCCTTGTGCAGCTGCCTGCCCACTCTCCCTCTCTTCATCTGACTCAGGCCCCTGCTCCCCACACCCTCTGTCTGTCTTACCCTCATTCCTCCGTCTCTGGGTCTCTGTCATTCTTTCTCTCTCTGACTGTCCCTCATGATGTGTTTATCTCTCTCTCTTTCTATCATTTCTCCCCACTCTCTGTCTACCCTGTTCTGTTGCTTTCTCATATTCTCCTACAAAACTCAGACAGACAGAGAGAAAGAAACAGAAGGTGGCAAAGATTCAGGGAAGGATCTTAGGCACCTGCTGTCTATCACTCAAGCATCTCAGCCCCTATCCCTCTGGTCCCTCTCTCTCTCCACCTGCTCTGGCTCCTGTTCTCGAGTTCAGTCCATATGCTGGTGCCCAGGCACATGCCACCCCAGAATCCCATAGCCCTCTATGACCTACCCATTTTCAACTAAAAATATTCCTTTCTACCTTGGAGCTCACATCAGCTCTTTCTGGATTCTCTCTTGCCTTGATTTCCCAGGGGATTCTGCCAGAGGAAGGGGTTCAAAATATGCATGGAGGTGACCCAGGTAACCCTGGCAGTAACTAAGAGGTTAAAGCCAGGGAGCAAGTTACCACTAGATGTGGGCATCTCTTAGGATTACTGTCAACTGGGTTCAGCAAGGGCAGGGGAGTTCTCCTTGGTCATTAAAGAACACCCATGCACCAAAGGTTTGAAGCAAACTGCATGCACCTGTGTGGAGGAATGCCGTGCTAGGGCACCAAAGTAAGTAGCTGCTCTATTTGGGGGCAGAATTGTTATAAGGAGAAATAAGATGAAACGGGGGGGGGGGGAAGAAAGGGGGAAACAAAAAGGAAACAATTTGAAAGGGAAAATTTTTACAGAAAGATTCACACACACAAGTCAAGTGAAAAAAGACTCTCCTTCCTTTTCAAAACCTGCAGAACTGAAAATTTTCAGGTTCTTTATACAGGGCTTTTTTCCACAAATTGTTCATGTTTTTCATGATTTTTCACATTTGTTTATAATTTCCTTTTTTCCCCCCATAAAATGTTCCCATTGGCCATGGTTTTTCACAATATTGTTCACAAAGATTTTTTTGTAATCCACTCAGCTCCTGTGTTCTGCCCCTTGCAATTCAGCATCGTAGTCAGGGGTGGGCAAATGGGGTACCAGCCCCGGGTGCACACTTAGAGGGGTATAAGAACAGCAGCTGCTGCCACTGCCACAACCAGCCCAGCCCCTACCACCCTGGTAGTTATGCCCCTGTTAAGACTGACCTCAGCTAAGACCTCAGTCCTATGTCCTGAGTGTTATATCTCCCCCTTCACAGGTAACAGCAAAGGTTATGCTCCTTGGGCACCTGAGCATCAGTCACACAGGAGGCAGGGTAGAAGGGGCATCCCCTCCCTGCCTCCTTCTCGTATTAAGGGGAAAAATTCCACGCACACGCACATATACACCCCCCCTGCGGTAACCCACAGCTGAAACTGAAAAATCCTGAAATGAGCCATGGGTCATTTAATTAGTGCTTTGTAATCTAGAGCTAGAACATCTGTGTGTGCGTGCGTGTGTGAGTGCGTGTGCGCATTCCAGGGAGAGCTGGAGGAGGAATGTGAGCAACCCGAGTGAAAGAGAAACAAGTAGGAAAGAAAGCAAGAGTGATAAGAAAGGGGAGATGAGGGAAGAGAGAACAGGACAGGCGAACAAGTAGGAATCAAAGAGTAGGGTACAGCAGAGACAGAGAAGGGGCCATGTAAGGGTTGATGGACCTTGTTAATTGAGCAGTGTTGGCCTGGGGCGGTGTCTACCTAGGGAACCCCCAAGAACCTCCCTGCTGTGCTGGGATTGATGTCATGTGTTCAGTCGCTTAGGTCTTTCCTCTGGCCGAGTGCTGGCTGCAATTGTCCAGGGTGGTGCTAGCGGGTGCTGTGCTGCAGGGGGTGGGTGGTTTAGGCAGGGCTTCTTGCTAGGAGGTGCTGCACTAAAGGGAGTGGGGTGGGTAATATGATAGAATGTGATATCGTTTATTACACCGAGTATCTAATAAAAGATATCACATCTACTCAAAGAAACTTGCCTGCCTATGTCCTCAGAGCGATGTGGCTACAACCACAAACCCAGTAATATGATAGAAGGCACTCTCCCCTGAGTCAGTGCTGACTGCAGCGCCTCAGGCTGGTGCTTGGAGGTGCTGTGCTACAGGGGAGGATGGCATGGGCAGAGCAGCTCAGTTGCCCTCTGAGTAGAAACATATGTCTCCTGACATCTTATTTGTGTCACCATAAAATTTTTTATGGATGCACAAATGCTGAGCAAATGGGTGTCGATAACATTTGTCACACTGCATGGAAGGAAAATTAGTGGCACCACAAAAGCTAGTAATAGACTCTGCTGCTTTATTGCAGTGGATGCATGTTAACTTTGTGGAGGAAAAGTACAAGAAACCGGAGCTGCTGTCACCCTTCTGCCACCCTGGGCACATGCTCTAGGGGCTTGAGGGAATCTCAGTGTGCCTCTCCATAAGCAGGGAAGCCGGGGTTACCTGTTTAGCCAGACCCACTCCCCCTTGATCATGGGACAGCAGGTCCAATTGGGCAGGGAAAAGCCCTTCTTTCCACACTCAGTCACACCTGTCCCCAGTGATCCTGGGGGACAAGTCTTGCTGAACAGGGAAATTGGGGAGATCACATCTCTTCTTATCCTGCACTATCAAGGGTGGGGCAGAGAAGATATGTGTTTGGCCCCATGAAGCAGATCAGCAGATCAGCTGTGCCATGATACATTGTGACAGCTCTGATCCACTTCATTTGGAGACATCTGTTATCTAGCCTCTGGGTTCAAACTAATGCCCTGGAAGAGGAAGAAACAACTCCACTTGCAGCTAGCAATAGTTAGGTCTTATCTATATCTAAACTAAATAACACAATGCATTCAGTGCTTTACACGTGGCTATGAGTTTAAGGATATAAAGCAGAAACTGGGATACATGAGCATGTGTGCATGTTCTACCTGTAATGTATGGTAGTATCTTGCATGTCAGACTGAAAATTGTTTGGGAAGAAAAAAGGTCATGTGTGAGGGAGAGTTGCGTGCATCTGTGAGACAGGGTGTGCCCAGGGAAGGATGGATTTTTGTGTCAGTATGCACAGGGGTGGCGCTGCTGTGTCAGGCAGGAAACATGACGGGGTGAAGGCAGGTACACTGCGTGCAAAAGAAGGGGATGTGCATGTGCATGCACTGACATTTGCAATGGAGGGGTGAGGACTGTGAGAAGGTGTGAGGGTGTGCAAACAAATATGTACAGCATGGCTGTTCCCTGTGTGTGTGGTGGGCAGGAATGCTTGGATGTGCTGGCAGAAAAGGATTGTCATTTTGATTTCAAACGTAGATGAGATGCTCAGAGATTTGGGTTCAGTGGGCAAAAAAAGTGCATGCATGCATGTGTGTGTGTGTGTGTGTGTGTGTATAATGGTGGGATCTGTCCTTGTTGCAGAGACTCAAACTGTCTTCAGGCAGAGACCCCCCACTCCAACACAGTGAACAATAGACACCGGAGCTGAACTGCCCTCTCCTAGATTTTGTCCCCACCCACTGCTTAGTGTCCCAAGCCCAGAAGCAGATGAACCCACATGGGCCCCTTTTAGAGGAAGGAGATGACAGGCCAGGATTATTTTTAACCCATTCACTTCTGTTTTGCATTGCTGTGGGAGAGGCAGACATCTCACCACAGCAAGCACAGCTGTGTAGAGCTGCTGCTGCACCCCCACATGGTGGCTTTGACTTCCTCCTCTTCCTGGGGTGTCCTCACAGTGGGGCCTACCCAGGGCAAGGGAACCCTGCAGGTAGAGGCATCTTCAGGCATTTGGTCCCAAACCAGTCTCCCCACCCTCAGTGGGCTATCCCAGGGGATCTAATGGGAGGGCTTTAGCCTGAGTGCTGCTACTCCCACTCGGCCTTCCCTGGATGCCTCATGCCACGATATCTGCTTTTCCACTGGGTGCATCAGGGTGTGGCCAGGTCTGGTTTGGATGGATGGAGTCACACAGTTCAGAAACATCTCTGCACTCATGGACCCAGATTCCCCGGGCTCTGAGATACATCCCCATTTATTCCCCGCTTTGCAGGTCCCTCCTTTCCTGCCCACGCCCTCTGGACACATGCAGGCTGTTTCAGATCCCTGCCCTCCCCCTCTTAGTTTCTGTTTGACTGAATTCTACACACTGAATTATTTCCATTTCCCCTCAAAATTACACCCCTCCCTGCCCCTCACTTCCATCTCTGGACCAAGTGCAGGTCAGGACAGCATTGGGGCACAGCAGGGCCTCAGAACAAAGGTGCAGGGAGCAGAAGCGCAGTCCTGCCAGAGCACTGGACAGAGGTACAGTGGTCTCCTGCTCCAGGATGTGCTGGTATGGTTCATCTTCCTTCCACCCCCACAGCCTCCTGATGAAGCAGAAGAAATTTCTTTATAACTTCAGGAACCTGCGCCGGGCCAAGGGCCGGCACGAGACCTATCTGTGCTATGTGGTGAAGCGCCGGGACAGTGCCACCTCCTGTTCTCTGGACTTTGGATACCTGCGCAACAAGGTGGGCACTGGTCTGTCCAGATTACCCACCCCACTTGTCTGCCATCCACAGTCCTCTCTTGGCCCACTACCACCCCCTGCCCCAATGCACCAGCTCACCTTTGTACCTCTCTGTCTCCGTACCCCACCAAGCATGCCTCCCCTGCTGCCCTTCTTGCTGCCCTCCCACCTGATATCCCTCGGTGCACTCCTCCAATCTGGGGTTGACGAGAGAGTGGTGAAGCCATTTCACTCCCTCTCACCCAGGGGTATGAGCTTGAACCCGATGCTGCCCTTATGCCAAAGGTTGTCCTTACTCCACCCAGCATGGGGAGTCAGAGGCAGCTGGAGAGGATGGTGGCAACATTACCCCTGTGCATGCATATGGGTCTAGAAATGTGCCCATTAACCATGCTAGGCTGAGGATCTGTGAAGCTTAGGAGGACCTGTGACCTGTGTGACTTCTGTGTGACACTGGTCTGTGCCCCTGGCAGCCCCTATCTGTGCTCTTTCATGCCCACCAGTCCCTTTTCCCCTCTGGTTTCTGCCCACCCTGCCTCACTGTGCCTCACTCTCTGTCTCTCTGCCCCAGTCGGGCTGCCATGTGGAGATGATCTTCCTGCGCTATATCTCTGCCTGGGACCTGGATCCAGGGCGTTGCTACCGGGTCACTTGGTTTACCTCATGGAGCCCCTGCTATGACTGCGCCAGGCATGTGGTTGACTTCCTGCGGGCCTACCCCAACCTGACACTACGCATCTTTGTTGCACGCCTGTACTTCTGCGAGGGACGTAATGCTGAGCCAGAGGGGCTGCGGCGTCTGCACCGTGCCGGGGCCCACATTGCCATCATGACCTTCAAAGGTGGGATGGACAGGTGGGGAGAAGGGAGCTGAGAAGGGGGGAGAAGCATGGGGTGAGATGGGAGAGGATCTGGAGGGGGAGGATATGTGGGCAAGGGGCTGTAGGGATCCCTGGGGAAGCCAGGTCCTGCCCAAGGTGGCCCTGACCCTGGTATTTGTGCTTTCTGCCCTGGGCAGATTACTTCTACTGCTGGAATACCTTTGTGGAGAACCGGGAAAGGACGTTCAAGGCCTGGGAGGGCCTGCACGAGAACTCTGTCCATCTCACCAGGAAGCTAAGACGGATCCTCTTGGTAAGGGTCATTCCTCCACCTCCTGCCCTTCCCCACCACCAGCTTTCTTGCTCTCCCCTCTCCCCCACCATTTCTTCTTTGCTGCCTGTTCTCCATTTTTCCCCTATACATGCTCTCCCCACCCCCTCACTTCTTCACTCCCTTTTCACTTCCTTTGCCCTGACCACACACCTCTCTCCTCCTAGACTCATCAGTGCCCTTCTCTCCCCCTTCTCATGCCTGTCTGCCTGTGTGAGTTCTCCACCCCACAAAGCTAACCTGTCTCTCCTCCCCTCCCTGTGCAGCCCCTATACGAAGTAGATGACTTACGAGATGCCTTCAGGACCCTGGGACTCTGAAGTGGGCAGAAGCAGAGATCAGAAACAAGCTGAAGACTCTGAAAATCCTGGTCCTACAGTTGCTGTTTCTGTCCCACTCACTTTTTCTCCTCTTCTCTTCTTCAGCCTTGAGTCCTTGTGTCCTGATATAAGGCCAGCCCTCTAATGGCAGATGGCCCCTATCCATCCCCTGGTCAGCACATCCACCTGCTGATCCCTGGGAAAGATCAGGGTTGGTAGGAAATCCCCACCACAACCTGCCCTGCCTCAATCCTTCCAGGCTGTGGCTTCACTGCAGAGTTACCCAGGGCCTGGCACCCAGATCTGAGCACCCTGGCTGGGCACACAGGGGATGAGCAGCCACAGTGCAAAGTGCCCCCCAGTTGATGGAGGTCTCACGGCTGCTGCGCCCACTGCCTGTGGCACTATGCACTCTGTGAGTGTGTCTCATGGCTTTTAGCACTGCACTAAACTGACATACCCTGAGACACCGTCCCTGGGAATTGTGAATGTACTGATCTATCCTTGAGCACATTTTTACAACCCTCTCAGCAGCCAGATATTGGCCACCATTGTCTGTCTGCCTTATCTGTGGCAGATTAGGGTGTTATACCTTGTGGTGGCGCCAGGATTGAATGTTTAATTTTACTAGTCAGTTGGACACTGGATTTGTATAGGGTGGTTTGGATAGGGATGATCCTGCCTTTGGCAGGGCTTGCATTTGATGATCTCTGAAGGTCCCATCCAGTCCTACTTCTTTGTGATTCTGTGATCCTTCTGCAACTAGGTGGGGGGATTGTGGGCAGATATGGGAGGACTCTCAGCATTCAGGTGGTTTATCTGTGTCCTCACAGAAAAGTGGGCAGTAATCTTTTACCAGAGCAAGTTGTGAGCACCACTGAGCTTGACTCCAAGAGCTCTGTGAGTGGGCAGGCAGGGAGCAGGGGTAACATAAGAGCAAGAGCTCAGTGTAACTCTGCAGTGAAGACAGATACCCATCTTGTGTCCCTGCAGCACCTCCTGCTGGCAGACACCATCACTGCACTATGTGGGATGGGGCCAGGAAGCCAGCTGCCCTGCACTGCTTCCTATTCTACCTCTTGTGCTGAAAGATTGGGGCTACAGTAGCTGTGAGCTTCCCACTGCTGTCCCAGTCTCCTTGTATGAGGAAAGTCAAGATCTGAGGAGAAAATTCTTGAAATGAAAGAGGAAGAAGCTTTCCAAGTATGGGCACTCGTTTTGGGTGCCCAACTAGAGACAATAGACAAAGGTGCTGAGCATGCAACACTCCTCTTGACTCCACCTGGAACTGCATGTGCTCAGTAGCAACGCTGACCAGGGCCTGGTCTTCTTGACTTGGGTAGTGAAAAACAGTGACATTGCATTAGCACAGTCTTTTTGAAAAGGCTGGCCTACAGTGTTCCCATCTCCTCTGTGCTTCCTGAACTGGGGCCCCACAGTCTGAACCTCTTCACAAGTTGTCCAGTCTGAAAGGTAACACTTTGCACATCAGTCCCTTCACTCCCTTGCTTTCCCAAAGCTGGGGCCCTGCAGGAAGTGCTACTGCAGGGTCTGAGACCAGATGCAGCTAGAAGCCTGCAGCCCTCCCAGTTGCACCTCCTGATGGGAGAAGCCAGACCCGGAGAGCTCCCCTCCCACCCAGGTTCCAGCACCCAGCAGAGGTTGGGTGTGGATCAATCTCAACCTAGCCAGCACACCTGAATGTTCCTGATGGTATCACCCCCCCGGGTGACACTGGGACAGGAAGAGCTGGGACGGTTCTCTGCAAAGCATTAACTGGACTGCACAGTGCTGTATATTGGCTTGATATGATGGATGTTATTTATAGATCAATAAAGATCCTGTGTCTTAGTCTTAGCTTTTGTGATCGATTTCTGAGGTGGGCCACATGCGGGCTGGTAGGACAGAGGGGAAGACTGGGTCATCATCTAGACATTAATGTCATATCCTGGACCCCCTGCTCATTTCAGGCCAATCCAATGCCATCCTCCAACATGTTTAGTCTAAGGGTTTGCGGTGTTTTCATTTAACTACGCTGGTTCAAACAGTTGGATGATTTATACTCCGGTGAGCATTACTGCAGAGAGAGAAAGAGAAGAATAATGAGGATGTGTTCAGGGCATCTCACCCACATACCACAAACTCCACACAGGAGGGTGAACCCCGGTACTCACAAAGTGCAGATTAGGACAAGGAGGCATTGACCTGCCTTGAACTGGAGTACACTGGAATAGCAGCATTGAGGAGAGATTTTTTAAATTTTTTGGAAAAATTTTTTGTGTTCCAGGTCAAATCAGTCAGATCAGTTCCGAATCCTTTTGACTGAGCAAACTGCAATCATTCAAACACCATATGTGTCGCTGCAGCCAGCAAGTATCCCCTACCTCAGACTTTTAAGCCTGGGGCTTCAGATACTTCCAAATCCTTTGATGGGCATCCTACATGCAAGCCCAGGGAGGGTGATCTGTATGGAAGCAAGGCCCCTGGTGTGGGCGACGGTATAGAGGCACACCCAGTGCGGGCGACGGTATAGAGGCACACCCAGTGCGGGCTGCGAGGGCCGCGGGAGACAGGCCCTGGAGTGGGCTGCGAGGTGAGACAGGCGGGCACGGAGACGAGTCCGGGGACCCATGAGGGCACGGGCAACTGTGGGACTCATGTGCAGCCCCAAAGGTCGGAGTGCACTGAGCAATTAGATTAGCCAAGATACATCAGGGCACCGTGCCAAAGAGGAAAGAAGGCAGCCTCCCTTTAACAATATTTACCAGCAAGACGTGGCGGGCGAGATAAAGAGGGTGCATCTAAGACTGGTTTGGCACAGTACCAGGGTGCTAGGGGAGTTCACGGCACCCCTAGGTTGCGCGTTGCCACACTTGCCCACAGGGAGCTCATGAGCCACCTTCAACAAATCCCATTGATACCACCGCAGGACCAACAGCTGAGCAACCCCCTCTCCTTCTGGCTTCCCTTGCTCGATCCAGTATAGGAGGCTGTTCCTCACCTCAGGGCTGTTCTCATCAGTTCTGGCCTGAATACCTCAGGGTTTCTTTGAGCGAGGTGTTCCTGCAGCACCCACTGAAAGTCTGTCTCTTGACTTTGCTCCAGTTGAAAGTGTTCATCTTCCCCCAACTGGGCAATATCCACCCTCTGTCTTGCTTCCTCTTTGGGGGGTGGGGGAGTTGCTCAGTTTCACCCATGAAACCCTCTGCAGTTTCTTTACACCTCACACCAACTATTTCTTCTAACAGCTCGGGCCAGTCGCAGCCCAGTACCACTGGCTGGGGTAAGTGTTCTGCGACCCCTACTAGAATCCGGCAGGTCTTATTGCTTACTCGAAGGGTGACCCTCACCCTGTCAAAATTGTGGGGGTCCCCACACCAACACTGCACCCTCACGCGATCCACTCGTCTTATCTCCCTTGCCGGTAACACATCGCTCTGCACCACTGTCTGCACTGAGCCCGAGTCCAGCATAGCCACTACTCTTTTTCCCCCTATGGTTACTTCTACAACCGGTGAGGGCAGCTCATCTTCTGCCTTGTGGCCAACACGGGCTACATAGCTGCACATTCCCACCTGCACCGTTGGACTGGGTCAGGTGCTTCCAATCACACTGGCTTGCAGGGTTGGTTGTCCTGCTGCTTGATCCCGTGAGCCTTGTACTGCTTGGTGTGGTCGACCCAGCTCATGTTTCCCTGACTCTGGGCTGGGGGTTAGCATCCATCCACATTTTTCTCTCCACATGGACCCAAGGGTTCTCTTCTTCATACCAGCAAACCAGCATCTTATAAAGCATACTGCCGTATAAACCTTTCCCGGCCAATGCACCATTGTGATGGCAGTATCGCTATCAGAGCCTTTCCAGGAGTGGCTCCACCCTCCTGTAATGGGCCAACTGCCTGCTCCCTCTGCTGCCACGCCTTGATCTTATTTGATTAATAGATTGTTGTAATCAGCAGGAGGCTGCCCATTTTACATGCCCCGGTGACAGGGGGCACTAACTGCGGCTCCTTTTCCTCCCCTACACCGCAGCCCAAGCCTCGCAGATGGTGCTGATGTGGTTTGACCTGGGCCCTGTTGTGTCTTGGCCCTCCCCGTTCCTCCTGGGGCTCCTCGCTGCCCCCTTTACTCTGGGGCTGGGGCCAATGCACCCCCAAGATGCTATGCCCTCTCAGGTGCCAGGACCCCCACACTACTGTGGAGTCCCTATGAGACCTCCTCCAACCCCTGATAGCCTCACCTGGTCCTCTGGTAAAACAGTAAACACAAAGCACAAAGCCCCTGGGCTATAATGTAAAACTAAACTGTCTGGTCAAACAACATTTGATCCCTACCAGGAAAAATACTCCAGCCCATGGCAGCAAACCAGGGGATGTTCATGCAGTCAGTCCTCGCGCCTCTGTCCGCACTGGCTGAGTTCCCTCTCCTTGGCTGCCAGAGGGGAACTGCCACCCTGCTCTCCTGCCTGGGCTTAAGAAGGGATAAGCCCTGCCCCTTCCTGTCAGCAGGTTTTGCTCGTTGCCCCAGCAACCAGCACCTGTGCTGCCCTGGTGACTGGCAGCTGCACCCCCTCTTCTCACCACCAGAGTTCTCTCTTGAGCCGTCTCTGTTCTCAGTCGGTACCTAAGTGCTCTGCAACAGGGCTTCTAGTAACATGCTGCTGTATTTAAACTAACATTCACTAGCAATGCCTGGAGATGAACAAGACTCAGAATTGAAAAATAAAGGCAAAGAGCTACCTGGGGACAAAGGAGCCATCATATCCCTGAGGGCTCAGCCACAGTAGGGACAGTTTCCTTGCCAGCCTCCAGAGTTTTAAGGCAGCCTTGATTGTTTATCTGGCCAGGCAGATGAGGCTACAGCAATGAAGACTGGGGCGAGGGAGGGTGTGGAATCCCTTTCATGGGAGATTCCCAGAAGAGGCTGAGCAGGCAATTACCAGGCTGGTTTGGGGACAGCACATCCTGCACCTGCTCAGAGGCCTGGACTCAAGGATCTAGGATGTGCCTGACAGTCCTTGAAGCCTATGACCTTCACCTTGCTGTTTGAGTTTAGATAGCATTAATAGGGGCAGAAAAGACTCTCCTGTTAAGGTTACTGATGGAAAAAGCCTTGGCTTCAGTAAATTTGCTTTATAAAGTCATCCAAGCAGAAATATATAACCCCTCACCCACACCAAGATGGAAGCAGAGGTGAATATTGGGGACTACTTCTTTTCTTTATCTCACTGGATCCCCAATGGCTTTATAGACTGTCCACACAGGGGGCCATGTCACCAGTTCTGTTCCATATGGAAAGGCTGTAAAGTTCACTTTTGTGCCAAAATGGCACATCTCTTTGTAATAGAGCTGTTGGACCTCGAAGTGGCCATGAGCAGCATGACCCAGGGGCTGCACCATAGGGCTGTACACTCATGGGCTCTACCAATGTGGACCACCCCACTGTATCCCATGTGCAGAAGGGTCCTTTCCATCTAGTATGTGTGTACAGTGCTCCAGACTCAACCTCAGCTCTCCAGCCATGGGCTCCCATGGTGTACTATGCTATGTCGCAGGGTCATCCTGGGTCATGGGCTCCCCCTGCACTGCAAGCTGCACCATACCATGTCATGCCTCACCAGACCACACAGCACTGCTCCTGTCACAGGGGCAAGGTGTGGAAGCCAAAGAAAGGAGGAGCCTGGAAACCTTGGCTGCTGCTACAGCCGGGGCAGTGGAAGGCATGGTGGGTGGGCGGGAGCCTGGAGGCTAAAAATAAACCCAAATGATAGATAGCCCTACTTTAGAACAAAACACATGTGTAAGCAGCCAGACACAGATCTTCTCCTTTGTGCAATTATCCAGCCTATCAGCACAAGGATGGCTGTAACTCAGGGATGACTAATACTGTTTGTACCTGCAGCATGGTGCATGCAGTGGTGTGTTTCACCTTTGCAACACATTGGGCTCATTTTACAATGGAGAAACAAAGGTGAAGCCCTCCAAAAAATAGCCAAATGTGAGGCAAAATTTGGGATGACTGTGTGTTAATTAGAAAAGCTTTTATAAGAATGTTGTGGAAGAGGTAGAAGTGCCAGTGTTTGTGTCTGTGCAGGTATTTAACAGATAGCAAGCCACATATTGGGACAAGTAAGTATCTAACATGCACTCCCATGCATTTGCATTTCACAGACCTGCATTTTGCATATTGGTTTGTATTCCATCATGGAGAGAACACAATACCAGCAAACTCTCCCCATGCCTGAAAAAGGGTGTTTGTACCCCAAATCTTACAAAGAACAATTTTTCCAACTACTTAGTTGGTCTAATAAAATATCACATTTACTCAAAGAGTCTTGTCTGCCTATCTAACAGAATTGATGAATTTGTGGGGTGGTTACTGTTCTTTGCACCAAATGGCTTCCTGGGGTTGGCTCTTACCACCCAATCCTCACCTTTGCAGCTGCTGCACATGATCTTTTCCCTGAGTATGGTAGTTTTCCAGGAGACATTTGTTAGCAAATTGGTAATGATGACCAAAGAGTTTCTGCAGCTTGAATTCATACCCGTCACTATACCCAGAGCCAATGGGTTGTTTGCCCAGGGAAGAGACAGGGAGATACAGCAAGAGGGTCAGACCTAGGGAAAGCTGGAGAAGTTGTGAAGTCCTTAGTAATATAGGAAGGAAGGGAGTTAAAATTGGCAGACCTTGGGGGTGAGGGCTAGGTTACCCCACACATTCACCAAGGAGAAATGCTCTTAGCCCAGCCCCTTTACCCTCGTACTTACCCAGGAGAAGCTCACCCTTCAGTGATATTTGCCTCCAGCTGGACCTCATTCCTTCCCCACACCCTTCCTGCACTGTATTCCTGGCCCCAGCTTCCCAAACCTTCCCATATGCCCCCTCTTTCTTTCCCTTTCTGCCCCCTCCCACTACCACAGGGAACAAGTAATATGCCCAGGCTCCTTGTATTACCTCATCATCACTTGCATCATCAGTGGGCTATAATCATAAGATGGTTTGGATAGGGATGATCCTGCCTCGGGCAGGATATTGGACTAGATGACCTCTGGAGGTTCCTTCCAGCCCTACTGCTCTATGACCCTGTAATGACAGATACCCTTCCATTGCTGTTGTGCTTTTCAAAGGTATCCTGTGTCCAGAGACATTTGAACACTGTCTGTTCTCCAGACATTGGCATGTGATGTAGCAAGTCTTTCAACATAGTCTTCCTACATAACTATTCCATACTATATGTCCCTTCTTTGTTCCCTGACCTTTGTGGGACTATGCAGCAGACCAGGTACCGGTGTTCACAACCTCTTACAAATTTAATCAGCTTTTCTCTAGATTTTCTATACTTTTGAGAAAATGTCTCACCAGAGTCCAGGTAGGAATTTCCTCACAGTCTGGGAAAGAAGGACAGGGTATCATCTGGCCCTGGGGCATGGGTGGAGCTGAGATTTTGAAAAGGGGTGTGCAGATGGTGTGGTACATCATCACACATGCTGTCAGAATATTATGGCAGAGTGCTGTCAGAACTGCACTTTGAAAATGTCAGTAAAATACGTAATACAAACAGTGTTTCCTTAAATTAGACAATTTGTTCAAATATTATGTTTATAAATATCACAACAATAAAATCTCAAAATATACAAGGAAAAAAAATTCTAATAAAAAGCCCTGGAGCATAAATCCTGTCTAAGATTCTTTGAAAGCACAGCGCACCACTCATTATTGCTTTATAATACCCTTCATACCAAGAAAATAATAAATTATTATGTTCAATTATGTTCACCCTATGAAACTGTAGAGCCCGAGTCTCCACAACAGAGGAGGAATGCCCTCCATATACATCTATAGGAAACTTCTATTTTTTTGTTTGCATTTCAAATTCTATATGGGGACATTGGAGACAATGATAGTAATCTGGATGTATGACCCCATAACCAAGGTTGGGATCTGGCAACATACACTGTTCTACCTTTTCTGCACAGCTCACCTGAGGTATACTGCAAGCATAAATGTGCTCCAGTACTGTGGGGGTGAAGGTAGCAAAAAGCCCAGGTGGATGCAGCTAACTTTGGAGAGCGACACAGCTGCTGTGTTATCTAAATGACACTACCCAAAAGTGCCCTGGATAGAGCAGGTGCAGGACAGGAAGTTTGGATCTGAATCTGTACTTCCCCATAGGAGCAGAATCTGGAAGGGGCCTTCTGGGCCAACAGGTGTGTTTGCATTTTAAATGTCCAGGTCCAGCAGAGAATAGAGGTGAACATAAACCTCACAGTTCAGATCTGAACTCCCCGAAAGCTGGAGGAGGTGACCAGATCATAGGTTTGATTCCCAGCCTGTTTTATAAGATGATGGAAGGATTTGCAATTTCAGCTCTGAAGCTCCATGGGAATTGTCAGAGCGCCAAATGCTGCACTCTGCTACTTGGTGCAGCTCCCATGGACCCAGTGTCATCCCCCACTTGCTTCTTAACCAGGGCAACACAGCCTTCTCCTTGCAGGATTGTTATGGGCCCATTTTGGATGAGACACGTTCAATGCTTGTTGTGGTGCTCACCCCACTCACAGCAGCCGAGCTCCTTCTACTGCCCTGCTGGGGACTGAAGTCAGGACAGGCTGAGGGCAGCAGCAAGTCTCCTATGTCATTCCTGAAGCTGTGCTGGGTTTTCTGCAGAGGGCTCCCATCTCATCATTCACACACCCAGGTGTCTTTGGGATCTGACAAGATACCTTGACATAGGCTGCCAGCTGGAACAGTGGAAAAGGAGTGGCCAAGAGTATACTAAAGAAATGAATGGACATTGTTCTTTAATGAAGACATTTGTACAGACATACACATCCATTATCCTGCTTCAAGTCCCTCTGCAGTATTCTGGGTTAATGCAGTACTGCTTTCTCCCAGGACCTCTTGGTGTACATCTGTACGGTTAGCGTGGTTCATTAATCTGAAGACAAGCCTGTCAAGCTGTGCACTCTCACTGACCACCTACCGGTGATGGAGCAGCAGTGCAACTTCCAAGGGTGACATGTACAGGACTGTGCTGCACCAGTAAGAATCTATTTGTAGCCTAAGAAACAGCTCAGGCCACAGACAGAAGCGCTTGAGGCAGCAATGCTATTCTACGCCACGCTGTGGGCTCCTGTCGCAGCCAGGGGCAGGCCCAGCTGATGGAAGCTGCAGATCCTACAACAACTGGCACACATCCTCTTCTCAGCTTTCCTACCTCTCTGCTAAGGGCAGCTCTTGCTAAACCAACCTCCACAGACTTGACTCACTTCTCCCCCAGGATAAGTCACTTAATCCTTGAGGGGAAGTTGAATGTCCTTTACATCTTTGTGCACATTTAGGAGTCTATTTCCTGGTACATTAGACACAGCAGCTACACTTCCCAGCTTCCCCCAGCACAAAGTTCACCAGTGCATCTCTACCCTGAGTGACCACCTCTGGCAGTAAAAAGGGCACTTCCCCTCATAGTTCATTCAGCCCTCAGTTTCCCTCCACGAACATGGGGATGAACAGATAGATAGATAGGCCTGGAGATTTTGAGATGCACATGCCTGGACCTCAGCTACCACCTCATTTCCCAGAGGCCATGGGGTGCCCTTCAATAACAGGCACCAGGAGAGTATGGAAAGAGAAGACCCCCCCACCAAGAGAAATACTCCACACCCCAGTGCAACCTCTGCACACAAGATGGGGGCAAGGCAGGTAGCACTGACCTGGACAGGAAAGGCTTCACAGTGCTTTCCACAGCCCCAACTGAACCAGTCAGGGGCCCAACTGGAACCATGTCCTACCAACAAAGTCTTCCATGGCCCAGACCTCTCAGAGCCATCCAGCCCCACTAACCCCATCAGCCAATACCTAGGATGTCCATGACTTGGATGGTGACTCTGCTCTCCTCCAGGTTTCTGAGACTCTGGCAATTAGCCTTTACAGCAGGGGTGGACAAAATACTGTCCATGGGTCAGATCCAGCCTGCCAACTGACTGGATCCAGCCCATGGCTGCCCCCACAGCACTCTGCATAGGGCTGAACCCCACCTACTCTTGCCAAGACAGCTCACACCATGCCCACTGGCTCAGGCCTCAACCATGGAATCATAGCATCACTGAGTGGGAAGGGACCTAGACAGGTCATTGAGTCTGACCCCCTGCCATGGGCAGGAATGAGCACTGGGGGTGGGAGGGGTCATAAGACCCCAGCCAGGTGCCTATCCAGTCTCCTCTTGAAGATTTCCAGGGAAGGTGAGAGCACTACCTCTCCGGGAAGCCGATTCCAGGCTCTGGCCACCCTTACAGTAAAGTAGTTCTCCCTAATATCTAACCTAAACCTATCCTCCCTCAGCTTGTGGTTATTGTTCCTGGTGACTCCAAGGGGCGCCCTGGTGAACAGACTTTCCCCGAGTCCCTGCTG
>NW_017728931.1:8707523-8716605 GCF_001723895.1 Crocodylus porosus
GGTCCCTGCCTGCCGGTGTATTCACTTTGCCCCACAGCTTGGTGTCATCAGTGAACTTGAACAGGGTGCTCTCCACACCCTTGTCCAGGTTGCTAATGCAGATGTTGAACAGCACCAGCCCTAGGACTGAGCCCTGGGGGACTCCACTGCCCACACCCTCCCAGGTCGACATCAACCCATCCACCACCACCATCCTCTGGGTGCACCCCTGAAGCCAGTTTGCCACCCATGTGACTGTGCATTTGTCAATGCTGCAGTCCCTCAGCTTGCCCACCAGAATTGGGTGAGACACTGTGTCAAAGGCCTTCTGGAAGTCCAAGAAGATTACATCAACTTCCTCCTTCCCATCTAAGCTTTTTATTACTGGGTCATAGAAAGAGACCAGGTTAGTCAGGCAGGATTGGCTTAGCACAAACCTGTGTTGGTTACCCCTCAACATCACCAGTGTGTGCTGCTTCCACTGGGGCTGATCCCAGTGCTGCTCTGCTCCCCTTGCCTCCAGTGGGAGCTACCCAGCTGAAGCATCCCTGCCCTGCCCACTTGCCCACCTGCAGTTGTGCAGCAGGGGCAGGAGTGGGAGAAGGGGCCTCCACTGGAGGTGAGGGGAGCAAAGCAGCACTTGGCCAGCTGCAACCACACTGGGAACACCCCTGCCAACGGCTGCATGTGGTGGCTAGGACCTGGGTTGGATGGGCTGTTCTGCTCCCCTTGCCTCCAGTAGCTGCTCCTCCTCTGCTCCTGCTCCTGCCCTGCCCCTGCCCCTGCTGTGCTGCTCCAGGTGGGTGGGTGGGCAAGGGGAAAACCTCAGCTGGGCTGCTCCCACTTCAGGTGAGAAGGGTAAAGCAGCACCTAGCCAGCTTCAGCCACACTGGGAACAGCCCTGCCAGAAGCTGCGTGCTGGCCAGGGCTGGGCTGGTGGGTGCAGGCGGGAGTGCAGTGTGGGCTGCCCCAGGCAGGATTAGCCCCATGGGGAGTGCCCTGAGCTCTGCTGCATGTGCCTCTTGCCTCTTCCTCCCTCTCCTCACCCTTATCTGGCTCCTGGGACCTAGTACCCAGGCAGCCCGCACCCACAAGCTTGTCAAAGTCACTGAGATGCCAGCCCTTCCTTCACATGCATGTCTATAAAGTGCCACTGACGTTCCAAGATCCTGCTTTCCTTATGAATTTAAATTTTGCTTTATTTTAAACGCAGAGTCTGCTATTAAGGTACTTGGAAATAAATTTATTCACTGTTGTTCATTTATGAAAGTGACAGTTTCTCAGCTGATATATGCAGGTTTATCTGCTTTGGCACTTAGCATCTCACTAGAGGAAACCAGAAAAACAATCCCAAGAACCACTGTGGAAGAGATTTCCTCCTGCACACTGGGAGGAAATTTCCAGCACAGCCCTGGGGTGTTGACATTCCTTTCCTGGCACTTTCTCCATCTGCCATTACAACTGACAACTCATAGAATCATAGATGTTAGGGTCAGAAAGGACCTCAATAGACCATCGAGTCCAACCCCCTGCATAGGCAGGAAAGAGTGCTGGGTTCAGATGACCCCAGCCAGATGCTTATCTGACCTCCCCTTGAAGACCCCCAGGGTAGGGAGAGCACCACCTCCCTTGGGAGCCCATTCCAGATTTTGGCCACTCTAACTGTGAAGAAGTTCTTCCTAATGTCCGGTCTAAATATGCTCTCTGCTAGCTTATGGCCATTATTTCTTGTAACCCCCTGGGCTGCCTTGGTGAGTAGAGCCTCACCAATTCCCTTCTGCACCCCCATGATGAATTTATAGGCAGCCACAAGGTCGCCTCTCAACCGTCTCTTGCAGAGGCTAAAGAGGTCCAGGTGCCCTAGTCTCTCCTCATAGGGCTTGGCCTGGAAGCCCTTAACTATATGAGTGGCCCTTCTCTGGACCCTTTCCAGGTTATCCACATCCCTCTTAAAGTGTGGCACCCAAAACTGGATGCAGTACTCCAACTGCGGTCTGACCAGCGCCCGATAGAGGGGAAGTATCACCTCCTTGGTTCTGTTTGTCATGCATCTGCTGATGCACGATAAAGTGTCGTTAGCTTTGCTGATGACTTTCGTCACACTGACAACTCATGTTCATCTTGGAGTCTACTAGGACTCCGAGATCCCTTTCCGCTTCTGTGCTGCTGAGCAGGTCATTTCCTAGGCAGTAGGTGTGCTGGAAATTTTTCCTCCCTAGGTGCAACACTTTGCATTCCTCCTTGTTAAATCACATTTTATTGTTTTCTGCCCATTTGTCCAACCTGTCCAGGTCTGCCTGTAGTTGTTCCTTGCCCTCCGGTGTGTCCACTTCTCTCCAGTTTTGTATCATCCGCAAACTTGGACAGAGTACACTTCACTCCCTCGTCCAAGTCACTGATGAAGACTTTGAAAAGTATCAGTCCAAGGACCAAGCTCTGCGGGACCCCACTGCCCACATCCTTCCAGGTCGATACCAGCCTGTCTACAACCACTCTCTGGGTATGACCCTCTAGCCAATTTGCCACCCACCGGACTGTGTAATCATCCAAGTCACAGCCTCTTAACTTGTTCACCAGTATGGGGTGGGATACCATATTGAAGGCCTTCCTGGAGTCTAAGTAAATGATATCCACCCCTACTCCTGCAACCAGGTGCTTTGTAACCTGGTCATAAAAAGAGACTAGATTAGTCAGGCATGATCTACCTGCTACAAACCCATGCTGGTTTCCCCTCAGCATAATTTTTCCTGCTGGGCTCTCTCATATATGAGCCTTAATAATCTTTTCAAAGACTTTACCAAGGATGGAGGTGAGGCTGACTGGCCTGTAGTTGCTTGGATCTTCCTTCCTCCCCTTCTTGAAAATGGGACCACATTGGTCCTTTTCCAGTCCTCCAGGACCTGGCCCATGTGCCATAAGCACTCAAATATTCTTGCCAGGGGCTGTGTAATGACATCAGCCAGTGCCTTCAGTACCCTCGGATGGAGCTCATCCGGGCCTGCCAACATAAACGCATCCAGTCTTTCCAAGTGACTCTGCAACATGTCAGGGTCAACGCTTGGTGGTCTGGTGCTCAGCTGTTGCCTCTCTACCATCCCATTGTGAGACTTGTCTTGCCCCTCATTCAGGAACACTGAAGCAAAGAACTCATTGAGGAGTTCAGCCTTGTCCCCCCTGTCTGTCACCAATTGTTTTTGCCCATTCAGTAGTGGTCCTATACCACCCTGGGCCTTCCTTTTACTCCCTATATATCTGAAAAACAATTTTTTGTTATCCTTAACTTGGGATGCCACCCTCAGCTCCATGGTACCTTTGGCCTTTCTAACTGCCTCCCTACAATTGCGAGCTGAGGAGGCATACTCCTCTTTAGTAATTCCTCCCTGTTTCCACTGCTTATATCCCCCCTTTTTGGGCCTTAGGCTGCTCTGGATTTCTTTGGTTAGCCAAGGGAGCCTCTTGGCCCCTTTCACCGTTTTCCCCTGCATCAGGATCATCTTCCTCTGTGTCTGAAGGATCATTTCCTTAAGGCACAGCCACCCTTCCTGGGCTCCCATCTCGCCAAATCACTTACCCTGCAGTGCGACATTGACTAAACGCTTGAGTTTGCTGAAGTCAGCCTTCCTGAAGTCTAGCACTTCCACCGTACTAGTTACCTTACCCACTCTGCGCCTTATAGTGAATTCTATTATTTGGTGGTCACTGTCCCCCAGGTGACCACTGATCTTCAGGTCCCCTACCACGTCATCCCCCATTGGCAGTACCAGGTCCAGTAAGACATTCCCCGTAGTGGGACCATGTACCTCCTGCATCAGGTGGAGGTTCTGCAGACAGGATAGGAACCTGCGTGAATGGTAGGAATTTGCTGTCTGTGTCTCCCAGCAGATGTCAGGGTAGTTTAGGTCCCCCATGACTACTGCTTCCCTAGTCTTTATGGTCTCTAAGAGCTGCCTCAGGAGTTCCAAATCTAGTTCTTCCCCTTGGTGTGGGGGTCTGTAGCAGACCCCTACCACCAAATCCCTTTCCACTTGACCTCCATATATCCTAACCCACAATTCTTCCACTTTCTCCTTCTCCAATTCCATTTTTATAAGGGTTGATGTATAACGCTCCTTGACAGAGTGCAACCCCTCCCCCTCTCCTCCCTGCTTTCTGTACAGTTTATAGCCAGTCGTGGGTAGAGTCCCACCAGGTTTCTGTTAACCCCACTAAGTCATAAGTGTTTTCTGCAAGCAGGAGTGATAGTTCATCCTGCTTGTTCCCCATGCTCCTAGCATTTGTGTATAGCACTTGAGCCCTGTGACTGGTGCCTTCGTTGCCCCCCAGCTCTGATGCCCAATGGGTCCCTTATTACTTACCAGCTTATTGCTTACTTGTACTGTACTGCTGGATGTCCCATGGATTGCAGGTTCCTGATGTTCTCCTTCTTCTGCCTCCCCATTCCTTGTCTGAGCTAGTTTAAAGCCCAACATAGGAGATCAGCCAACTCATTGGCAATGACACCATTGCCTCTCATTGCTTCGGCCATTGCTGACTCAAGGCTGAGAGCTGACACAAGAACATGCAGGGGATTTCAAAGCATGCTCCTTGTAAGGGCTTTGTACCAATGGAGCCATAGTGTTACAGTGACACTAGTTCCATATTACAATGTGGCAATGCCATGCTGATGCACACACACATGCACAACACAGACAAATGTATGCAGAGATGTACCAAACATGTGAACTGTTTGAAGAAAGATGGATTCAATGGGATGCCCTAAAAAAGACATTGCCCTTCATGCAATCACACAATTCTCCCAAATTAATCCTCAGTTTTAATGGATTAGATAATATACTTTGCAAGTGGACTTCAAGATGGGTCAGGACAAAAAGAGAGGGTATGTGGACGCATTTCTGTTTTGGATTTAATTTTCTGTTGCAGCAGTCCTCCCCCCACCCCCCACTGCTATCCCACATTGCATTGCTTCACAACAAGACACATTTCTATTTACCTGTGTGTTCCCTATTGTCCTGGGGTCAGGTGAACAGATGTTACATTCTTGCTTTAAAATGTTGTTCCCCCTATGCAGTCATAACTTCCTGGACTCAAATATTCTCCTCAGTATGACCGCAAATGTTCTTGTCAGGATGGTAGCAACCACAACTTTTGTATCCATCTTCCACTGTGCAGAGGTCATGGGTTTCCTTGTAACCTGGAGAGAATAGAAGATCCATTCTAGCCTTAATAGAAACCACTATAATGAAGAGGCATACTGGCATATGCCCAAGTCTATGACAAAGCAGGTTTAGTCCTGTGCTACAGCAGAATTATAAGCCATAGCGGTTAGAAACTGGCACTCCTGCAAAGCCCCAGGGGGCTGTCCCTATGCTTAAAGGCATAATTCTGGTATTTTGTGAACAGTATTTTGTGGCATCCAGGTGACCACAGACCCCAGCCCTAGCCTGGACTCTGATGTAAAGGAGATCTCTCAGAACTTCCAAGATCTCTACCCTGTGTACTAACCCAAGGCAGATCCAGGACATGGGACAGCTCCCAGGTAATGCTTTATGGAATAGTCACTTAGGCAATGAAAGTGGGAGCGCTCTTTTGGCCTCTCGTTTGTGCATAAGGAAGACATCAAAGCAAGGCTGGTGTGGGGGGTTGGGTATGTCACCCGATAGTGAGTTCCCCAATTCCCCAAATGGCCCCTGGAGAGAAGGGGGTATGGGCCGGACCGCCCGCGTCGCCACCAATCTCGCCTGCCACGACTTGATGGAATAAGGGGCTCACCCGGGCAGTGCGCTGACGGTTCACGGCAAAGGGTACCCCGACTCCAAAGTCCAGGGGTCCTGAGGGCTCCTCCTCCCCTACACCCTCGCCCGAGCCTCCGGGTTATGGGGCCCCGCTGGGGTGCCTCTGCTGACGGAATAGTCCGGCGGGGTACCCGCCCACTGACGGGCCCGCCCCGGAGTCCCACCAGTACCTAGCATCCCTGATACTGAGGGCTCCTCTAGTCCGGATTTTTCCGGCCCTAACAGGCCTGAGTCCCTAGACCCGGGGTTGGCTACAAAGTCCGCCGCCTTGCCCGCGGGTCTTCTTCCATGACCAACCGGCCACCAGCCGCCGGAGGAGGGTCCCTCCGGCCGAGGTTCCCTTCCCGGGTTCCCCCGTCGGAACCGCCACCGGTCCCTTGGCTACCTGTGTCTTGGCGGGATGCCTCGCTGCTCCCGGCTCCGCTGCGGTCCACTCCGCTGCAGCCGGGGTTCGCTGCGTCGCTTCCGGTCCCGCGGTTGCCCGCCCTGCTGCCGCCGGCTCTGCTGCTCCTGGTTCTGCGCTTACCGGCTCCGCGCCTCCCGGCTTCGCTGCTGCTGGTATCCCCGCCGCCGGCTCCGCCGCAGTCAGCGTCTCTCGCGCCGCTCCCAGCTCCACTGCTCCTGGAGCTGCTGCCGCTGGCTCCGCTGCAGTCGGCGTCTCTCGCGCCGCTCCCTGCTTCGCTGACCCTGGGTCTGCCGCCGCTGACTCCTCTGCAGCCGGCGTCTCTCGTGTCGCTCCCCGCTCTGCTGTTCCCGGGTCGGGCTCCCACCGGAGCCTCCGTCCTCCTCTGCCCAGGGTAGGGGTGCTCCTTTTATTTGCCCGGGCCGGTCCCACGCCGGCCCGGTTTACGTTCCGGGAGACTCCGAAGTCCCGACCAGACTTCCGGGTCGGGTCCCGGAAGCTGGACGGCAACCCGAGCTTCCTCCCTCGGGCCAGGTCCCCTGGGGTCCTGGCCCCCTCACAGCTGGCCTTAGAAGATAACTTTAGATGACATAATAACAAGGTAATTTGTTCCAATTGAAGTGGAGGACTGTGCCAGGCATTCTTGATTTCCATGACTGTTTTGATTAATAGAGGATCCTGCTTAGTGAAGCTCACAGGACTAAGAAGCTTAGGGTCCTGAATGTGGAGGAGATCTGCAGTTTGTTCAAGTCAAAAGTACTAAATGACTTGGAGATTGTATATGAACCATAAGGAAAAATTAGTGTGGAAAGGCTGAAAGCCTAGTGGGAGGAGTAACCACTTTGCAAAAGGCATTAGGCAAGACAGCCTGGAGAGGGAGAGCACAGGGCACCCACCATTGAGCAGCTGGGGCCAGATTCTCTTCCATCTTCACTGGACAATCTATTCCAGCTGGACTTAGGCACCTAAGTGTGATTTTACTGCCCCCTGCTCATGTCAACTAATGCAAAAAGTAGGCAAGTCCTCCTCCTCACTGCTTTTTTGTGACTCAGTCATAAGGGTCAGATGCCAGGATGTTACAAAAGCAGACATATTCATGGATTTTCAGGGAATCTAGCAGGGTGAGTTAGAAATATACTTAGTCACGAAAGTCCACTGAGATGCTGTAACAGGGCATCTTTAATGAGAAAAAGGGCAGCAGACAGAGCCTAGAAAGCTGAACAGCGGCTAGCCACAAGGAGGAAGGCAACAAAGAAACGTTGTTGCCAGGAAGAGAGCTGCCTATCAGAGGCAAGGGGCAGACATTTGGCCAGTTAAGAGAACTCTGCCTGGGGGGAGTTGGCTGTAAGGGAATAGGTACCTAAGGAAATGGGTCAGTAAGCTGGTGCAACAGGGAGACTGCTAAAACAGCAGTCATCAGCTGCCATGGCCCCCAGACTTCAGGCCCTTAACAAGAAACCCTGCTCAGCTGGAGTGCCACCTGACCAGAAGGGGCGGGGCTTAAGATGCATATAAGTGCAGGGCCTAAGCCAGATCAGGTAGGCTGGCCAGCAAGCTACAGTGTGACGCTCCTAGTGGTAGACTGCAGGAAAGGGCTCTGCTGATCCATGGAACCCCTTAAGGATTCAAGTAAGGTGTGGTAAGAATAGCCACACATGTTGCCAGCTTGCCCAGTTTGCATATGTGTGCACGTGCACGTGCGCGTGTGCACGCATGTGCATGTGAGAGAGCAAGAGAGAGGGGTGAGGGAGAAAGCTGAGGGTGGGCAGACCATAAAAGTGCAAATGCATGGACATTTGGGGTATAAAACCCTTCCCTGATGAGAATCACAGTTGGGAAGGGGATATTTGGGACTCCCTTCCCCTCCCCCAAATAAAAGGGGGATCCTGCAAAATGTGTCCTGGTGCTGCTGATACTGCTTTTGGTTCTCTGAAAAAGATCCCAGCAAGGGGATGCACACAATAAAAATATTACCAAATAAATCCTGCCTCACTTGGTTTGTGAAGGCAGCTTGAGGCATCAGCAAGTTGACTCCTACTTCTTTATTTCATAGAAGAGGTCCAAGGCAGCCAAGCTGGTCAGGGTCCATTGGTAACAGATGGGAGAAGCTGCCATCCCAGGAGTGCCAGAGCTATTCCAAAGACCACATTAAATCTCATGTTCTAAAATTGTATTTACACTTTCTTTTTTTACAACAGCTTGGCCAATCATGTATTCCAGATGGTTGTATAAAACAGTTTGGGCACAATGTTCATAAATCTGCCCAAGTACAAACATCTTAATTCTAATAAAGAGATAACAGTTAAATATCAGTACAGAAATGCATGATATTGGTCAGATCAAGACCAAGGATTCACCTTAGCCAAGTCACTCCTTGAGCTTGTGGTTTAGGCACCCTATCTTCTTGTAGCTACTGACAACTGCCTGATGGTGAGTCATAGTGCCACGTTCAGCTGCTTTGGACTCCCGATCCTCAATAGTGAAGGACCTGTTCCTCTTTCCCCTTCATGGCTGGGACTTGACACAGACCAGCTGAGATAGGGAGTCAGTTGGGGCCAGAAGGAAGAGAACAAGGCAGGGTGAAGTTGTCCTAGTGAGACAGCTGCTTCCCAGGCAAGGAGGGGTCCAAGGGTTAAGCCATCTTCCAAGGGGGCTGAAGAGTTTCCATTGTTGTTTATCTGCATTCTTCGGTGAACATTGAATGCAAAGTGAAGTGGACAACCCCGAGGGAAGGGCCAGAGAGGACTCAGGAAAATCATGGCCCAATGACTGGAGATCTTTGCCAGGAAGCTGGAGGGGTAGGTTCAAAATCTTCCTGAGTAAAAGAGGAGGTCTGGTTAGTAAAAGAATAAGAAGTGCTTCTGGGATTATTATATACTGAGTTCTGTATGAGCATGTAGACAGGCAG
>NW_017728931.1:8716616-8718634 GCF_001723895.1 Crocodylus porosus
GGACCTAGCACACTCGGAGACCAGCCAGGCTTGGGGCAGCCAGGCTTTTCTACGCCATGCAGTGGACTCCTGTTACACAGGCAGGTAGCCATAACTCAGGTAACCCAGGCCCAGCTGACATAAGCTGAGGATCCCACTGCATTTAGCACACGTGCTCTCTTCAGCTTTCCCATCTCTCCACCCAGAGAAGCTCTTGCCAAACCAGCCTCCCCAAACTCGACTCACTTTGTTCATTTTAGCAAATCTGGGCTACAGTCTGGGGAACTGTTTTATCAATGATTATTTTATGTGTGCATTTTATGGTTTTTTGGATTTTTTTCTTGTTTTTATTGTAAGCCACCCTCTTTCAGAGAGGGTGGAATATAATCAAATAAGCAAAGGGGAAGTTGAATGTCCTTGGCTGCTTTGTGGTGACCTGCAGCACCTGGGCTGTGCTGGCAGGGCACTCCCTCCATTTCACCATAGCCAAGCTGACATTGTTGGAAGGGGCTGAGGAAGAAGCCTGGTGTCCTCTTGCTGTTCTTTGCCTGGTGCATTAGACATAGTGGCTGCACTGGTCCAGCTTTCTGCCGGGGCTGAACAGGTGCCAGCAGGCTTGGAGATTTTGGGATGCACATACCTGGACCTCAGCCACTACCTCATTTTCTAGAGGCCATAAGTCCCCAGGGGAAAAGCCTCACTCCCCAGTGCAACCGCTTCTCCCCACTTTCAGATTGCCAACCTGGGTGGAAAAGGCTTCGCAGCCAATTGCACAGCCCCATTTGAACCAACTAGAATCAGTGATCTATCAACAAAGAGCTGAATGCTATTTCACCCAGCAGAAGATGAAAGCATAGTTTGCAATTAATCCTGAGTTAATAACTAACTAACCCTGACCCAACTAACCCTGACGGTAATCCTATTTTACTCCAGTCCTTATACAGAGGGTGATGGATGACATGCATGTCCCCATATGGCAGCTCAGAGGGAAATTGCCCACTAGCTGGGTAGCCTATATAGATACCAGAAATCCTCTTCAGTATCTACAAGAAGGAGCATCCTACAGCATTCCTGTAGACAGAGACATTCCTACATCCCTCCCCAGCCCCACACCCACAGCACTGGATGACCCTTTTATCTCCATTGCTCTCTGAAGGCAGACAGGAACTCTTTTAGGAAAGGGAACTGGCCAGCCTCTGCCCCCACACAGCTGGGCCCAACACTGGCTATCTCTGCAGTGCAAACTTGCACCCACAAGACTGTTTCCCTTTGCCTGCTCTGGCTCTAGCCAGGTAAATCATGCCACACACCTCCACTGGCTCCCACCTAGCAGCATAATGGGCAGGCACCCAGGAAAACACCTCTCCACATGCTCTGCAGTTGGCTGCAGCTGGCAATGCAATATGCCTGGATAGAGTATGACTGCATGCTGAGAAAGATGCAGCAGCAGGTCAGTGTAAGGGTGGGAGAAAGAGGCAACAGAAATGAATCACTGAGTCTCTCCAGAAGAAGTGGAGAGACTGGAGGTGGTGGTGGACCAGAGTGTGAATCCAGTAGGGCATCCAGAAGGCAGGGGGGAGTTGTGACCAAGAAGCCTTCATTGGGTGCATGAGGTCCCACTTACACCTGGTGGTCTCTGGTTGTCACAGAAACCAGAGGCATCCTGAGGGGCAGGGCATCACAGATGAACCTCCAACACGGAAGTCAGTGTAACAGGCACCTGGCACAGGTGTTCTGCATAGCATGTCTCCCCAGGCACAGAGCAGAGGCCCCAGCATGTCATGGTTGACAAAGAGCTGCAGGGTGCATCACAGGAGGATGTGGGACATGGCCCAAAGGGTCACCTGCACTTATGGACATGGGCCATGGGCTGCACCAAGAGCTACTCAAAAAGCTCCCAGATCAGCCTGCCCCTGACTGTCCTCCTGGACTATTCCTCCACTCATTGGCAATAACTGCTCAATAACTGGCCAAGTCATACAGCTCCTGGGGCACCCCAATGGTCTGGGAATTTGGCAGCAGGAGAGAGGTGGCTGTGC
>NW_017728931.1:8731329-8732623 GCF_001723895.1 Crocodylus porosus
TGGAGGCTGGACTGAGCCTCACACATCAGGATTGGGCCCTGTATTGCCTCTGCTCACCCCTGTGTGCTAGAATCAGGCCCTGGGGCCCTATGCTGTTCTCACGTGCTAGCATCAGGCTGCGCAACACCCCTGTCCATCTCCCCAGCACCCAGGCCCGTGATATTTAGCCTGCAGGGCTCCCCACAGGTCCAGAAATTTGGCAGCAGGCAAATGATGCCACCACTCTCCAGCCACCAAGTTTTCTGACCTGTAGGGATTCCCTGTGCCAAATGTTGCAGCTCTGGGAGCTGGTTCTAGCTTGTGGGCTGGGGTTTGCAGCCGTTTGTATACGCATGTGGGATGAAGACCTTAACATAGATAATCCAGATATATATCATAGGTTTGTCTTAAAATCTTAGCAGTAGTGATTAATGTAACCAAATATATCAGATGTAGTTTTGCAACAATAGATCCATTTGTGTTGAGTTACTCAGATAAGTTGTAAAAACAAAGCAGCCTTGTCAGTGAGGATCCTAAACCAAGGTGAAAAGGAAACAGAATAGTGGCAAGCAGCATTCCATGATGGTGAGGGAAGGAGATAAGAAATCCTCTCTTCCAGAACTGAAAATTTCCCAAGGACATAAATCCCAGCTAACTGACATCTCCCTGGTCCGTAAGAAGGTCGGTTCAGTTTAGTTGCAAACATTTCAGTGAAACAAAAAAATGGGAACAAAACCAAACAGAGCATGTTTACAATAATAAATCCATCTATACATAGAGGGTATAGGCTAGGATGAAAACTGGAGAACCAAGCAAACTGAGCAAGATCTGCTGCCAGCCTGCATGCTACCCTCCTCCCTACTTTTGACTCTCTTCAGCTAGAAGAAGTGTGAATCTGTATTGTGCGGTTGTGGGTAGCCAACGGCACACTGTAATACGGGTTTATTTTTGTGTTTTGGGATATAAGCAATAAGAGGTCAATCTGTAGATCTGTCTCTTGCCTCTTTTATCAGAACCCACCTACCAGCTAACCTTTAATCCAGGTAATAGGGTGGGCTTCTTGATGTTAATGTATGTTCCACACACAGCACCCAGGAGTTTGTGGCGTCTTGGCTATTTGCAGAGCCTCCCACAAAGTCTGTCTCCAGGCATTAAAATCTGCAGGGCTGTGGACTGATTGATACCAGTTGGCTCAGCACTGACCCTTTGACAAGAGCCTGGGGCCAGTATGGCTGAGACAGTGCTAACTGTGTTGGGCATCAATAGTGAGGTAAGGCACCTCTTGGTTGTCCTGCAGCAGGCTGCAGAGGTGGCA
>NW_017728931.1:8734342-8736036 GCF_001723895.1 Crocodylus porosus
CTCATCACAGAGCCCTGACATGCCCACACACCCCTTCTGCCAGGTTCAGGGACTGAGCGCTCAGGTTTGCACACACCTGTTTTGGACACTTGGACATTTTGAAAAGAAATCTACTGACATTTAGTTGATGAAGTTTTTCCTTCTTGGAAGCAGTCAAAGCAGTTATTTCTCAGCTCTGCTAACTGTCAGGGGAACTTAGGCACTCGGCACCATTCCAAGTGCAGCCGGGAGGACAAAGCAGGAGGGGAAATGCTGTACCCACAACTGGGCCTATCCAGAAGAAAGGTTTAATGTAGTGTATCTGTGGGGTTCCTGTCCTGAAGGGATCCCGCAAGGAAGAACTGAGGGATCCTGTTTATTAGTAACAACCCACTTTCTAACACTATATGGGTAAAGCAGAACAATATAGGAACAATGCAATTTGAGCAGCACCCTCTGCTGACAGTGCAAAACAAACATACAGGCACTGGATACACAACACCTCCCCATCTCAATGTTGTCTTATCAAGAAATTGCACAAAACTTGCAAAACACCAGGGATGGAGGAAGAAATTGAGTGTTAATATGTGTCTAAAATTGTACAGTTTATAAAAGTGCCTTTACACAGTTTGTGCCATCCTGACTCAAGCCTACTGAAGCAGGGTCCCATACCAAATTTTCTCACCTATCACACCCTCCCCAAATAAGACTTCTACCTTATTTTGGGAAGGCAGAATGGAGAGCATAAAGATTTTTCCAGGGTCCTACCCCAGCGCTGAGTGCCTGGAGCAGGGGCACATACTTAATCTGTGCAATATTATGCAGTATTAAAGTTAGAATGGGTTTTGAGCAGTCGCACAGTAATATGTACTGGTTTCTGACTTGCACAGTTTGCCCTCTGCCACTAGAGGGCTGGCAAGCAGATATCTTGGCATGCTTTGCTGAAGCATCTCTTTCTTATATTTCCAACGGTAACCAGAAACAGCCGAGCACACAGGAAAGCATTGACTTGGCTGACCACCTGAGGACATGAGTTCCAACCCCTCCTTGGCCAGGCACAGGGTCCCCAATTCCCCCTAGACTGACCGTCCCAACTGGGACTGGATTTCCAGCTGCTTTCTGGAGATGAGAAGTGGCAGAACTGAGCAAATCCTTGCCCTGGCCAATGTAATTCACAGGCGCTCCATGTTTCAGTAGCTTGAGCTCCTGGTCCTGGGTGGCACTACTTTGAGCATGATGATGTTACCATGGGCATCATGTTTGCCCACTTGCAAGAGGCTGAAGGCACCATCACACAAGCCACTGATCTGCAGGCTCAATACTAAATTTCACCTTATTGCTGGGGACCTACTTAATTCGCAGATTTTGCAGAAACCACAAAATCTGTGATTGGCCATGCAATCAACAACACCAAAACATTAAGAAAATAAGATGCTGGCTCCCCAGTGGGAGCTAGCAGTCCTCGCTGCCAGGGGTAGGTGCTGGCTGGCAGGGCAACATGAAGGGCAGGAGAAAAAATGATGGCTGCCTGCTTTTCTGTCTTCCTCCAGACGGCACCTCTCCGCCAATCAGCACTGAAGGGCAGGACTGCACAAAGGGCAGCCAGCAGTCAAGATGATGGCCAAACCCTCATCCCCCCCCACACAGGGCCTCTGCACCAATCAGTGCCCAGGGTGGGACAGCCGTGAAATTACTGCAGAATTAGAACTTTATGC
>NW_017728931.1:8738305-8739357 GCF_001723895.1 Crocodylus porosus
TTAAGTGGACCCCTACTCATTGCAGCTGGGCACTACTGGTGAGCATGGACTGGTGGGAGTAACTTGTGCTCACCACGAGCAGCGGCCGTGGAACCTTAGCACGTCCTGTGGTACCTTCGTGGGCCTCTAGGCTGCGCTGGCCCCCCTGCTCCAGCGCCAGGACGTGAGGCTTCCATGTCCTGTGTCCATTAAGACATGTGGCCATGGTAACTTGGAAACTGGTACCCACTGACATCCTCTGTTCCAGTTTGGCAGGGGATAGACAATGGTGATGTGGGGTGTGCAGTGCCATAACTGAGGATTTAGGGCTTTGGTTCATCAGGCTTGGAGACCTGCATTAGATAATCTCCAGGTCTGAACACCTCGGCCTCCTGAGCTGTGTGGAGGCCATTCGTGGGATCCATATATTCATTCTGTGCCTCGCTCACCATGCCTCAGGTTACATAAACCTGAAGGAGTTCTGCCACCCGTATCCTCCATGCTATATGCAAGGCAAGGGAAACCTTCCGGGATACCCAGAAGTTGGATGGTGCCCAGGCTGAAGTGGCAATCCCAGCCGAGCACTGTGGACAGACCCACAGCCAGGCTGTTGTAATCACAGAAATCTCGGCTGACTACTTTCTGGAATAATGTTCTGCCAAGCAGGAGGGAGTGCAGGGAGGGGACCTCAGAGTGATTGTGAACCCTACCTTCATGGGGCTGCATCATTTAGTGTTGTTATCTGCTTCTCAGTAAACACCTTTGCATGCCAGCTTCTGGCTTCTTTACTTTTCCTTCCATCCAGGAACAAGACACACACCAACTGCAGGTGCTTCCTCAGCATGACAAAGGGTTTTTCAACCCAAAAGATGGCACCCCAGACAGTTAGGTTGAGCTTACCTGGAGCCTCACAGCTCCGCTGCAACCAGCAAGCTTCAGCCTGTCAAAGACATGATGGGCCTGGGCTTTCCCCAGCCAGGACTGTGTGCATGGGTGTGGTAGCTAGAGGCTATGGAGCCTCCTACCCGTCTTTCATCAGGGTGATCCTTGGTCCTGGCATTTCCTGGGGCTGC
>NW_017728931.1:8739395-8740902 GCF_001723895.1 Crocodylus porosus
CTCCACCAAACCAGGATCCAAGCAGGTGCGATGGGGAGTCACTCCATCCCCAGCAATGCTGAACACCCTCTCACTCAGTACATTGGTTGGTGGACAGGGCAGGGTTTGTGGGCAACCGTGGCCAGATCTGGCCACATCTGGCTGTGGCTTACCCAGTAGGCCAAGGGGTCGCACCTCTCTCTCAGCCTCCTCTGAAGTGCCTTGTGGGGGAGGAGACCTGGCTCTAGGGGAAATGTGAGGGTTGTGGAGCACAAACTCAGATGATTCCCCCTCCTTTCCCAGAATTTCCCTTGCTAGGGCACTCAGATCCAGATCCAGCTCTTCCTCTGACACTGAAAGGCTCAGCATGGGAAGTGAAATGGGGGTGGAGGAGACTGTCATGATGGTGCTGCTGCTTGTTGTCATGGTGGTGGTGTGGAGGTGTTATAGCTGGTGCCCTTGGAGGGGATGCAGTTTCGGGCACAGGCAGTGGCACTGGCACTGGCACCGCTCCCCGCTCTTACTGCTTGTGGAAGCCTCATCCCTTCTAGTGGTAGGAAAGAGACTGTATCTCAGTTTGTGGGGTGGGGCTTACACCTCTCCCTCTACCTTTTCTGCTGTTTTTCCATCCCTCCCCCAGAGCACTGGGATTGGAAGGGACATCAGGGAAGGATCACAGTCACGGGCCAGCTACACAGTCAATGTCAGAGCAGTCCTTCCCCGCCTACCCACTCCCTATCCTTACTTTCTATTTCCCTGCAAGAAAGCCCAGCCTGAGCTTCAAAACGCGAAACCTCTAGAAACTTCCCAAATATTTCGGCTGCCCTCTTTCCATTTTGAGAGGCTGTTTCAAAGCCCCGTGTTTCATTTCCATTTTGCTGTTTTGAGCTCAAAATGAGTTGAAACGGCGTTGAAACAAAACAGCCAGCGAAATTTCACACAGCCCTACTATCTAGATAGATAGATAGATAGATAGATAGATAGCTGTTTCAGTTGAATCATAGAAAATTGTGGCTGTTGGGTTGTTTTTTTCATCTGAAAATCAGGGGAGGGGTGCATTAAATCAAAGAAAACCAGGATCCATGATGATCAGGCCTGCTAAAAAGGAAAGATCGGGGCCTGGCAGATGACAGAAGGTTGCAGAAGCAGGATATATTCCAGCCTGGAAGGAAAAGAAAAAGAAACACAATCAAAGAAAAGGAAGGAAGAAAGAAAAGAAAAGAAGAAGCACGAGAAAAGAAAAGGAAGAAAGAAGAAAAAAGAAAAGAAGCACAAGATCAGAAAAGAAAAGACAAGAAAGAAGACAAGATGCAATGAAGGAAAGACGAAACCCAGCAAGAGCAAAGGCAAGGAAAGCAGCAGCACAAGGCGCGCTTGGCGTGGGGGCCGAGAGCAGCCCGGCCCGGCGGGCACAAGCGGACAGAGGACCCGCTTCAGCTCTCGGCCCGCGGGCAGCAGCGAGGGTGCTGCCCGAGCCGGGCCCGGAGCGCAGCCCGCAGCCCGCAGCCCGCAGCCCGCAGCCCGGCCC
>NW_017728931.1:8741002-8742610 GCF_001723895.1 Crocodylus porosus
GCCCTCCCCGCCGCGCACGGGCTGAGCCCGGGGCAGGGGCAGCGCTGCCCGGCCCGGAGCCTCCTTACCCGCTGCCCACGTACAAGTCCCCCATGGCCGCGCCGTCGCTCCGCCTTCCGCTTTCGTTTCCTCCCCAGGCGAAACTTGCAGGGATCAAAGGCCGCTGCCAGCCGGCTCCGCTCGGGCCCCAGCCCCGGCGTGGGCCGCCACTGAGCCCGCGCGGCGGCAGCGCCGGCTTCGTACCCGCCTCGCCGGGGCGAGAGGCGGCAGCTCCCGCCTCCGCATCCCGGCGCCCGGCGCCCGGCGCCCCCGCTGCTTCCCACCGCCCCCTTCCCCGGGGGTGCCGCCCTGGCCGCGTTTGTACCAGCATTTCTGCCTTGCTGCCGTGTACCATGAATAGTCCAGGTGTTCAAAAGGCAGGCTGGCCAGGCTCTCTGAGTAGATGTGAGCTCTTGTATTAGACCGACTAAACAAATAATAGCCGCTCTAATAAAAGAGACCACATCTGCTCAAAGAACCTTGCCTGGCTATGTCCTTTGACCAGCACGGCTGCAACCAGCAACCCAGCAAAATGTAGGCTAACTGTCGAGGGAAGTATGTGGTAGGTGCATTGGTCCAAGATAAAAGGCAATGCAAAACGCCAGAACTCTTGGTACCGAGATGACGCCTTTTATTAGACCCGCTAAGAAATCGCCAAGAAACCCCAACCAACCTATCTTTCTTTGCAAGCTTTCAGGCGCACGCACCCTTCTTCAGGCTGAGGACAAATCCAAGATGGTAAAAATCCTCTTAGGTAGAAAATAAACTTCATTTTATTTTGAGGCAGCTAATCGGTGCAGCACGTGTAAAACCAAAGTCACCCTCCGGGTGTCTTAACTGACTTTAAGTGGGGAGGGTATTTATTTTGGGAAATTTTTCATATTCCAAGTCAGATTAGCCAAATCAGTTCCAAATCCTTCTGAGTGAGCAAAACTCAATTGTCCAAACACCATATGTGGTGCTACAACTAGCAAGTCTCCTCCACCCCACACTTTTCGGCCTGGGGCTTCAGATGCTCCCAAATCCACTGATGGGCATCCTGCATGCAGGCCCAAGACTGGAAGCTTGGGGTCTGGATGCCTCTGAGCATAGGTGACACCAAGGAGGGGCACAGGGAGGCACATGCCCTCCCTGAGACTGGCTGCCACCGAAGCTGCCGCAGCAGCTGCGGGTGGTGCCCGCTCTCTTCCTGCTGCTCGCCAACCCCCCAGCCGCTAACTCTGCTGCAGCCACCTGCGGGCGGTCCCCACTCACCGCCACCAGACCCCCGCCACCGTCACCTGCAGGCAGTCGCCATGCCCCCCAATTTCTGATAGACAGCTTCCCAAGAAGGGCTTAATGACATTGTCCAGTTCACCTGGAAGACCTTCACTAAACTTAATGAATGCAAATAGGTAGGTTGTGCATTACCGAGTCCTCCACTTTCTACAGCGGTAGCATTGCAACGGCACTCTCTAACAGGGGCATGGGAGACATGCCCGTCGTTCCAAGTTACCAGGGTCACTGAAGCCACACACAGACACCCAGTGGCATCGTTCACTACTGCAGTGGTTTGGTTAAGGAGTCCAT
>NW_017728931.1:8743235-8744741 GCF_001723895.1 Crocodylus porosus
TTCCCATTGCAAGACTACAAATCTTTCCAAGAACACTGAGGGGAATACAACAAAGTTTTCTGGGACCCTAGCTCCCAAAACTGTAGGAATCTTTTTTGGGTAGGTGGGACCCACCGAAATCCAGAAAGAGATCTTCCCTCCATTTAGCAACTCTTTATTCATCCTGGGTTAAAATGAGGAACTTCTGCCTGTCCACACAAGGCCTCCCATACCTCTGCAGGGATGGGATGCCTTCCTGGCTCACAATCTAGCGATCCCACAATATTAGAAAATACAAACACAAAGTCTATTCGAAGTCTATCGCTCACGGTATGATCGTAAGTGCCTTCCGCTCTGAGAATTTGGTACTCCTCAACCTCAGTGATGTAATCATCATCATTGGCCAAGAGCATCCAATTGATACCCGGGGCTACGGTCACCTTGTAGTGGACCGTAACGTTCCCTTTTGGAGCCGATGCGTGCACGCCGCGGTGCGTGGCACCCCACAGCACCCTTCAAAGGATCCTAAGACATGGGTACCCTGGTTGAAAATCACTGTGGTAGAGGACTAGCCCACAGGAGGAATGCTTCTGTCTCAGATGTCTCTGTGGGGAGAGGGCTGAATCTACAGTCATTGGCTGGGATGGTGCTTCCTTCCTTTGTTTAAGTTTCGATTTTAAAACATAGCAGAGTAACGGAGACAGCAGCCATGGCTGGCAACAACAAGGAGGAAACGAGAGGGTAAGAAGCCACCTTTGGCAAGCTTGTGGGAGTGTGAACTCCATGATATTGTAGATAATTGCATCTCATCTCCCTGCAAACAGATCTGAGCTGAGAGCGATGGAGACTGTCCTGGCCAGGGCACTTTTGCTTTTTCTTGCAACTCTGCTTTGAAGGAACTAAGATTTGCCACTCTTTCCTCTGTAGGGCTTGTTCTGCTTCTCCTGTGTCACATGGATCTGGGTTTCTCTTCTGATCTCTCAGCTTAAAATACGTAGGGCTGTTTTACATACATGCATGCCATTTGGGGCAAGATTTTATATCTCTCTTCTTTTCCTTGAAATATAATACTTGATACCACATTTTCTGCTCTCTTCAGCTCCAAATGCAGCATGGATGATAGAGAAAAGTAAAGCATAACGTTAAATATCAAGAACAAATATTTTTGTGCGGAATGTTCCTTTTAAAGAAAGTGTAGTAAACTCTTAACAAACATTGCAAAGCCCTAGTGATGAAGGAGTAAAAGAGAAGCTTTCATATATATCAGTGGTTTTGAAGCTTTTTCAGACTCCAGGCACACCCTGTTTGAGTTGAGGCACTGCTTCATAACTTTTGTGAATTGAATGGCACCCCATTTCAAAAAATAATGTATTTATTACAGTGCTTGCTTGCAAAAGGTCCTAGCAGTGGGGGCAGGGCAGCAGCCAGGCAGGGACAAGCCTGAGCCTGCCCCAATCTTTTCATATCTGCTTGTGGCATCAGGCAAAAGATCTTGGGGAATACCAGTTGAGAATCACTGATTGAGAT
>NW_017728931.1:8761379-8762829 GCF_001723895.1 Crocodylus porosus
CTGCCCTGTGCTGTGTAGACACCCTGCCAGGCAGTAGTCATTCCCTGGAGGACATGTGAATTGGATTACTGTCCAGTGCCCTCTCTCAAAGCCATACTGTGCAGGGTGTGCCTTGACTTTTGCTTATTTCAGTCACTCATTTCCAAGGCTCTGACTCTGAGTCTGGTTCTCCTCTCATGTACATTGTTACAAATGAATCTTCACTGCAGTCAACGGCATCAGTGGTCTGTCCTGGAAGGGAGCCTGGCATCTGACTGTGGAGTCAGGATGTGCCATTTTTCCAGAGTAATCTCACTGACTAGAAACACAACTTCATGGCGCTGTGACTCTGCCCCATGTGTCTTGCAGGGCCAGAAAGGCATTCTTTACAGACTGTCCTTGAGAGAGAGAAAGAACAAGTTTTACTTAAAGAAACATATTTTAAATCAGCCACTGTGCTTATGGAGTCTCTGTTACACCTTCCTGTCCAACGAGGAAAGTTTGTAGTTTCAGCCTCAGACCTGGAGACAGCCATGCTGTTTGCCTCTTTACCCACCCTCACAGAAAATAGTCCCCGGTCAAACAATACAGCCCTAATCTGTTCCTCTGAGTGCTAGCAAACTCTCCTTTCCTGAGCAGTGAAGCAAGGTGATGTGTTAGATCTTGCCTGCAAAATCCCACCTGAGAGATCTGGAATTCAAAGGCAAGTTGGGACGGTTGGGATGTTCAGTTTCCACAAAGTTTTTTGTTTTTCTTACATCCCTCTTGTCATAATTTTTTTAACCAAGGATAATAAATGTAAAAAAACATATGTAAGTTATGTTTACACTTATTGCTAATAAAAAAAGAAACAAACGGATGGTCTACGGAGGTAGAAATCTGGACCAATGCAATCTGATTTCAATGCAAGATCATGGTTGATCTGTTGTTGTAGGTACCAGAAGCTGGATATTTCCTGACTGGGTTTTCTGGCTGTTGATCTGTCTGTCTGTCTATCCGTGCTCTTACAGCGCACATCACTCCGTCATGTGAGTTCCCCACTGCAAGAACGCAAGATGGTCTTGTGGCCTATTGCAAGCAACCAGAGAGTTTGAGTGCATCATTTCTTAGGTGCCCTTCTGGAGACCTGTTAACGGTGCATGGCTCTCAGAGGGGTGTGCTCAGCCCTTTCTGAAAACTCTTCCTGATGTCTTCAGCTGCCATTCCCTGCTTCCCTTCCCCCCCACCTCCCCCCCAAAAAACCAAAACAGGCAAAACCCACCCCCCAAAAACCCACTGGTTGGTTCTGAAAAATTGGCTCTAAACTTTTTTTTAGCCAAACAGGGTCTAATCCTGCCCTGGTCAGGAAGCAGGTATGAGAGGCTGACAACTGGAGCTATCTCATGGTAGGCTTATATATGTAGGCTGCTGGGGGCAGTGGGAGGAGGGTAGGGGGAATAAAGTCTTTGAAGGAGCAGGTAGAACCTGCAGG
>NW_017728931.1:8775238-8777543 GCF_001723895.1 Crocodylus porosus
AGAGCTGGCATTTTCTGAAGGGTGCCGCAAGTCTATCCAAGGGTGCCGTGAGTCTAAGATGGTTGAGAACCACTGCTTTCGGCAGTCTCCAATTCCCCATGCAGAGTTAGGCATATCACTGCTTCCCTAACCCTCCTCCCCGCCCGCCCCCTCCAAAGGCCTCCTCCCCACCATCTCTCTTCACAGCAAGCTGAATGCTAACTACAGTATTGCCCTCTTTCACAACTGCATGGCAGGCCTCTCAGTGCTTGCTGTTTGCTTTATAAAATCTCAGTTTCTGGATTATGGGGAAATAGCTCTTTTTATTATTTATTTTTTTTTTTAGTAATGTTCTTGCACTTGTGGATGCATAGGAAAGTTGGAAAGACTAAGATACCCAACTAAAATACCATAAGACAAAATAAGCCCCTGCTTTCAGTGATTTAAAAAAAATATCCACTTTATTTTGAAGCCAGGTTCATAATGTTTCATAGTTTCATAGTTGTTAGGGGACCTTTAGAGGAGGATGACTCATAATTTTTTAATGTTTGGGTTTTGCGAGACCCGTCCTGAAGAGGCTTCTAGGAGGAGGCCAAGCTGAAACCCCAAAGCGGGGAGTCAGCTTCGCAGAACCCAGAAGCCATGGGATAATGACCTAATGCATCTGCTGCTGTTTGCTGACAGGCAGAGATGAAAATAAGGGGAACTGTCCTTGCCCGACCAACGGCCCTGGAAAGACTCGGCCCAAGAGAAACTTAAAGATAACAGCTTTTTATTTAGAAATGACAGCCTTGCAAAATGAGATAATGGCTTGCTTTGATCCCAGAAAGGGAGTAAGGCTAAAAGTGAACTCCCTTCTGGAAAAGAGAGTTAACGAGAAGATGGGTATAAAGGTCAGAAGAATTGGGCCCCGAGCAGAACTGCTTTGGGGAGGACAAGGCTGAGGACCCAATAAAGGAGGTACTCTCGCCCCCCTGGACACAGTGTGGGGTTCCCGAGACTTATCAGGTAATAACTCTGAAGACAGGGTGGGGAGTGCCTTTCCTCCAGTCTGACGCGCTAGCGGCTTGTAAGCTTACAGGATTAACTTGGTGTGTGTTTTTTCCTGCAATAAAAACTTACACTTGTTGTTTTACCTTGGCGTGGGACCTGTGGGTTACTCACCTTTCCCTTGGAAAGAGGGGAGCCCTAACAGGTTTGACAATACTGTGACCAAGCAATGAAATAGCTAATGCTTAAAGCTTGATGCCTGTGGTAAGAAAATGTGGTTTAGAAACCCTTCTCTGACTTCAGAGACTTCTGACTTCAACATGAGGCAATAATGATGAAGAGTTTTTCTCACTTTTGTAAGGGAAATAACTGTCGTCTGTTCACGGGAAGCTTCTCTCTGAGGCCTCCCACCTACTGGGGATAAAATTTGATTTTGAAGACTGCTTCCCACTTAACTGGACCTTGGAACTGTCTCATGAATCTGAGAAAGAGAGACAAAAAGAAAGAGCCGATGAAGGAACAACAGATTTCCTTCTGGTGATGGTTGCTCATTTGGAAGTTTCTTCCCAAGCCATGGCAACTTTTACCAGGGGAAGACCTCATGCATCCATGATGCAGAAGAAGCCAGTCTGGTATCACAGGAGCATGCAGGTTCTTAATGATGTGCCCCAGGCACTCTACAGCACCCGAGCAAGCACTTGTAAGGCTTGGGTGCTGGGAGGGTAGCGGAGTTGAGGAGCGTGCACAGGACAGTTCCCCACAACTGACTCCTCAGGGCTCTAGCCGGCTCTCAGGGGTTTCCATTCACTCATCCTGCAGGAGCACAGGGCCACAAGATAGACCCCTTGGGAAGCCCGCAGGGTAAAGCGGAGCAGGACTAAACTGTGTATCCCAGAGACTGCAGAGGAAAGAAAAAAAGAGAGGAAAAAGGCAGGAGGAATCAAATCCAGTGGTCAAGCCCCCTATTTCTCCACCCCGCAAGGCCTGCCAAGCAATAGCAAGGCCCAGACCAGGCTTCTGCACTGGCTCTGCAGGATCACCCTCTGAGATAATTAGTGAAAGCGTGGCCCCAAGGCAAGCAGAGCAGCCACCAGGCAAACAACGAGTGGCACTTCCAGGGCTGGAGCTCATGCAGCAGCAGAATGCTGTGCCCTGCTTACCCGTACAGCCGCCCCACAGCTCTGTCTGCAGCTCCAGGAGCAGAACCAGGCCCAGGGACCTCAGCAGCACGCTGGGAGTGTCTCTGCCCATGCTGGGCCCTGAGCTCAGCCCCAGGACGTTCCTCAGGGGCAGGAGGAGTAGCAGTGCCCAGTGGCTCTCAGGGCAATACCTGGGG
>NW_017728931.1:8777554-8778584 GCF_001723895.1 Crocodylus porosus
TGAGCTAAAGACAGCCCCAGGCAGCCGGGGTATAGGTAGGCAACTGCCACCGAAACCCTTCACCTGCCTAAGTGGTGCAAGCATAGCCCCCTGACTGCAGTTTTTGGCTTTAATGTACAGTTTGGGGTTCTGTTTCCCCACCTGGTGGCTTAGGGTCATCCTGTGTGTGTGACTGCTGGAAGCCTATACCCCCACACATTTTAGCCCTCTAGCTAGGGACCTATAGACCTAGGTTCTGGGACCTCGTCACTCGAGGAGATTTTGTACTTGGCAAGGATCCTTATTCACTGGGCTATTGCTGACAGATGGCATAGCAAAACTGAAAGAGTTTTGGACTCTGTAACCAATTTGTACAACAGAAGGGGAAAATGCTGTATGTGACTTGAGTAAACAGAAGATTACACCAGCACTGAACTGCTTGAGCAAGCACTTTGTGAGCAACACTATATACAACCTAGAAAGGATGACAAGAACTGGGAAAACATCAATGACTAGAAAATCCTAAAGAGGGGTAGAAACAGGAACCTGGAACAACAGGAACACATTTGGAGATGAGCAAAGGCAGGAGACATGCTGTTGTCAAGGCAACTAAAAAAAGGTGGGGGGGGGAACCACCCATAACAAAGAAAGCAAAAAGGAGAGCTGTGGGCTCTTGCTATGTCTGCTATAAAAGACCGCGGACCCCAGAGATATTTGAACACCTGGCCAACTGAAGGAAGGCACTCCATCTTTGGGAATACATAAAATTTACCAAAAGCTTCTATCACGTCCTTGTTTTAAGCCTAATTGTAACTTTACCGTACACAACATTTTTGCCTATTGCTTTTAAACTTACGTATTTCTTGCGCTGTGCATTGCCTTAAACTCCATTTTGTATTGCTCTGTAGCTTGGCATAAGTGTTTGACCTCTGTATGCTCTATGTGAGAGAACGGGTAAGAGTGTGTCTGTGGAAAAGGAAAAGATGACTAGCTGAAGAATGCAGACAGATAAAAGACCAAACCAAGAAGAAGCCACCCCAGAACAGTGAGA
>NW_017728931.1:8779142-8783645 GCF_001723895.1 Crocodylus porosus
CAGCAGTGGTGGTCAGGGCCTCTGGGCACTTGTGGCAGAGTCCCTCCACACAGCACAGGGCAATGAGGGCAGAGGGGATCGCCCCCCACCCCCCGGCACCCACGTGGTAGCTCCCTCGTGGCATGGGTGCAGCATGACTTAGCAGGCCACTGTGCACTGTCTGGGCGCGAGGGGCCACTGGGGCTGAGCGCTGTTGGGCTCCTGGTGACTGCTGCAGCCGGTGAGGGTGTGGCTTTTTTTTTTTCAAAGTGCGGGGAGGCTGGGGCTGGGCAGGGCAGCTATGGGGGCTTCCCCCGTGGCTCCCCCCACCCAGGGAGAGGCAGGCACAGACAGAGGAGCTGCAGGAGAACTTGCAGCTGCCCGGCTGTGCCTGCCTCTCCCTGGCTGATCCAAATCTCTGAATCTTTTCTTTGGCATGCCTGTATAACAGGAGGTTCCTGCATTGCCACACAGTGCTCCTGACACAGGACGCAAACTGGTCAAAACGCATTGACTGGAACCCCTGCTGCTCAGTCGGGTGTCTGTACATTGCTGCCTCCTTTGTCATCAGCCTTACTCCTGTCACTCTTTCACAAGGAGCCGGCTTACCTTTTTTTCACACACCCTTGGCATACGGGCAGTGCCAAAGGAAGTGGTCAATGGTCTCTGCTTTTTCTTGGCAGGTCTCCCTGTGGCAATTGCATCAAATCCCTTGTCCCTCTCTCTACCTCCACACCTTCACTGGGGGTACTTGATGCGCTATCAACCGATTTAAGTCCCCGTGGCCCTTGAGGAGGTACTTGTGGAAGATCCAGTTCCAGATGGCTTGTCAGTCCTCATTGGGGAGTGTCTCCATGGTTGATAGCCTGTCTCTGTCTCTGATTGCCTTCTGTATCTTTTTGTGGTTGGACATAATCACCAGGCTTTCCTTCTGTAAGCCATCCTCACTCCAGAATTTGCTCGGGACCCTACAGAACCAGGCCTGCTCCATGGTCCACGGTCTCCCATTGGTTGGTGTGTACACCCCCACCAGCTCAGAAGGTGACCTGCAAAGAACTTTACTAGACTCTGAGCTCAAAGAAACAGACTGTGTTAAAACATTTCTGAGCAAACTTCAGTCCTACCACCAAAATCAGTGAGTGAGGATGGAGAAGATGAAGGCACCTTCATCTAGAAAAGCAACACCTGGCACAGTTTGTTCAAAGACCCCCTGGGAGGGGGACTGGACAGGGAGAACAAAAAGGACAGAGATGCAACTCGACCTGGAGACAGCGAGAAGGACTGCTACAGGATCAGCAGCAGCAGAAGCGACAACGACAAAGACAGTGAATGAACTGAGAATGTAAACCCCAAATCGGGGTTTGGACTAAAGGACTGAAATTGGGGTAGGTGAGAGTGTGCAGGGGAGTGGGTGCATTTATTGTAACGGGAAGCATGGGTTCATTAATTTTTTTTAAGATGTGTGATGGAAAGCTTATGATAGAGGATGTATATATATAACTATATATAGAAATATATTTTATTAAAAAAGCAGGTGGTGAGCCCACTCCTGTTTCTGTCCACAGAAAATAACATCCTGCTTTAGCTACAGCTATATGGTTTGTTGAGTCCCAAGAGCATCTCTGTGGATGGCCACTGGAAGAGAAGCATTAGTTTCTAGACCAGTGCAGGTTGGGGGAGCACTGTTGTTGGGGGAGCACGTCCCCCCCCGCCATGCGCCCCTACCAGCTGCCTATGGCCAGGGGGCTTATGTTTTTGTTTATGTTTCTGGTTGGCAGACCAGGTGTGGCTATAAGGGAAGAGGAGGAGGCCAGAGAGGGGTGTTAGAGGGTGCATTGAGTTTTAAGCCACACTGGGTGCTGAGAGATACACCATGAACACATTGGTGCCTGAGTGGCATCTGCGGCTTATGGAGCCCTGCCAGGGTCCAGGGCTCCATATCAGGCAAGCAGAAAGCAGAGAGGGACACAGCCAGGGCCAGGGGCCCCACAGCCTGAGAGGATCACAACCAGGGCCAGGGATCCCACAGGCCAAGAGGGGCTAGACACGAGCTGAAGCCTGGAAGCCAGGACCAGTTCAGTGGACCTAGGCTGAGAGGGGCCCAGACAAATAAAAGGGGCTGAAGCTGGGAAGGCAGAAGCCCCAACAAGGGCATGGAGGCCTGAGGAGGCCTGAAGTGACAACTGGTAATATCTGCAGGGCATGGCTGCCTATTGGGATGGAAGGAGGCTGTGAATAGCCCTTAAGGCAACAGGTGCCCTGGGACAGGGACAGGCCATGAGGGCACACTTAGCACTCGAAGGGAAGGACTGGATCCAGTGGGGTCTGGGAAGGACCTGCTGGTTCGAGGACAAATGAGGGCTCGCTTTGGGACCCAGGGGAGCCTCCCTCTTACAGATCAACTAAGCTAATGAAGGTATGGCAGACAAGATAAGAGGGAGGGTATCCAGGGAGCCTGAATGCAGCAGGAGCCATGTTGCCACCAGGACACATTGCATCTGCTCCTAGGGGGGAGGGGGTTGCTTGAATATGTTACAGCTACACCCATACAAGATGTAGGGGTCAATTTATGCCATTTACAGTTGCTGTTTCAGGGAATGAAGTCAATGCAGTGGTCTCCGCTTGGGTCATGTCTGTAGATTTCCCATTGCTTCCCTGAGGCCTAGAGATTTTCAGAATAGTGGCTAAGACCCCCAACCACAAGAAGGTCTTCAGCACAAGGGTATCAGGCACAGGCCCAAAGCATTTATCCCTGGGGGTGTCTAAACTGCAGTCAGGAGATGTGATTGCATGCATAGATATATCCAAATTTGCTTTGACCTAGGCAGCTCAGGTGTCAACAGCTATGCAGACATGGGGCATGGTTTTTAGTGTGGACTATAGAAAGAGACTTCAGAATTCAGTTTAGGTAATTAGTCTGAGGCAGTCACTGATACGTCTTTGCTGAGATTGGCATCTCTTCTGACTGGATTAAAGCTAGTTTGTAAGGTATCACAGTAGCATTGCAGGGCACAAACCATGATGCGATGCTACTGCACAACAGTAGAATGCTGCTACAAGGTAGTAATGAGCTACTGCACAGTCAGTATCACCAGGAAGCCATGCACGGATGCTACTGCGCAGTAACACCAGTGACTGCACAGTCATTTAGTACTTGAGTATGCAAGTACTAAATGAATGCACAGTAACAAATGCGCAGCCAGCATCTCATGTAGACACAGCCAAGTGTACCATATTCATGGCTTCACAGTCCCTATTTCTAATATCTGTTAACCCAAGATTTATTTTGCAGCTAACTTTCCCTGAAAGTCATTCCACTATTCACCACTTGTGGATGTGCTGAGTAGCAGTACAGCTCTGCCACCAGATGCATTCTTGGCTCCAAGTGCTTCTTGTGACTGCTGCTCTCCTGCCAGTTCATGACTCACTATTTACTTGCAGTCCCAAATGTAGCAGGGTCCCAGGCATTAGCTCAGCCACAGCCATAGGGCTCCTTCCTCTCCATCAGTCTTCCAGCAATAGCCATCACTCAGGAGAGATCTTTTCCCACAGATAAGACAATCATGGAAGATGATCACCCTTGACTGCGATACAAGGGACTGCTGACTGATGAGGAGTAAGCCAAGACTTTTAAACTGCCTGTTCTTAACCCCAAGCAATCTTCTGATTCCTCCATTGCTCTGACAGATAATGTTCCCTCCCATTTTCTTAAATGTTATAAGACAACCCTATTTTCTCATTCAAAGCATCGTATCAATGTCCCTGGGACTACTATTCTAACTACAGGGACTAATGCATCTTTCCACTTGGCTCTTAGTAATTCAAACCACAGTGAACCAAATGACCCTGTTCTTGCCATATCCAGACACTGCCTCCTCCCATCCTCCTCCAGTTTACTACCCTAACAATCCTGATATGAGCAAATGGGAAATGTCCTGACTACTCCGTTGGTAGAGTAGGTAGATCCCCTCTTAGGATTCACATCCTAGATGGCAGCTCTCCCAAAGTTGTATCTGACCTGATTGATGGGACTTCTTGATGGGTAGCAGGTTGAGCACAGCTCTCCTGTGTATAGGCCCAGGGTGGGTTTCTATTGATGAGGCATGATAGCATAGATCCAGGATGAGGGTCAACAGGGGTAGTTTCATGCCGGAAGGAAGAGGAATGCCAAACAGGGAGCTTCTAAGAAGGAAGTTGGAGAGAGATTATGGAAGCCAATACTGGCCATTTTCAGTGGTCTAGGTGAGACGTCAGGAGTGTGACCATCTTGCTGCTCCAGGTGACTGCAAAGTGAACATGGCAAGTATTGAGGAAGATATTTCAGCAGAAAGTTTGAAGTCAGCTACATGTCAGGCAAAGCAAACACTTAATTCAGACCTCAGCCTAAGGGTTAATAGCCAATAGGTACTGGTAAACAATCAAGTATTTTGTAACTTTAGGTATATTGATATGATACTAATGTATAGGCTGATGTAAGCTAATGTACTGTGTACTCTAACCATAGATTTGTGCCAAGATTGTGCA
>NW_017728931.1:8785630-8786430 GCF_001723895.1 Crocodylus porosus
CCAATGCCTGCTGGTCCCCTCTGACTAGTTTGTAACAGGCCACTAGATCCCCCCTCAGCCTTCTCTTGTGGAGGCTGAACAGGTTTAGGTCCCGTAGCCTTTCCCCGTAGGGCCCGCCCTGCTGCCCCCCTGATCATGCGAGTGGCCCTCCTCTGGACCCTCTCCATGTTGTCCACATCCCTCTTGAAGTGCAGTACCCAGAACTGGACACAGTACTCCAGCTGTCGGCCACTGATTCTTAAAATCAGACCAACAGTTTGAAAAAGTGCAAGTCTACCTATATATAAGGGAAATGGAAGTCTGTTTCCCAACCTGTTCTTATCACTTTTTTACTTAAGGCCACAATGCCTTCAGGGCAGCAGAGATTACGTGCATTTACATGTGAAATTAATGTGGCTGAATAAACTCCGGCGCAGTTCACAGTGGAGTTTACTGCTCCCAGGCCCAGAGTTTACATGTGTGCCTGGGACCACAACATGTTGAACTGGGGTAACAGAGCCCCAACTGGCAGGGGGCCCAGGGTCAGCCTGCCGGCCTAGTGTTACCCTAACCCAGCTCAACATGCTACAGAGGGGCTGGCTGAGGTGCAACAGTGCTTCAGTGTGGGGATATGGCAAGCAGCCCCTGCACTGAAGCACCCTTGTGCCCCAGCAAGTGTCTACATGTGCATTGCAGTGGAGTAAATATCTCCGCCATGGGATAGTACTCGTTTCTGGCAGTACTATCCTACAGTGGACGTAATTAGTTTACTCCATCCTAATAGCACCGCATGTGTAGATGGTGACATTTTACCGTGAAGC
>NW_017728931.1:8792604-8797589 GCF_001723895.1 Crocodylus porosus
TCATTAGTCAACTCCTCAATAAACATCTCATGTAGACATGCCCACCGTGTCCTTATTTATGGCAGTTGAGAGCCTAGCAAATTGGGCCCCTGACCTTAATTGTAGGCTCTGTGTGCTATTGTGATGCCACTATTAAAGAAACAACCCAGCAGGGAGCGGCTGATAGGAAAAGACACCAGGAGCAGGATGAAATGAGAGAGACAAGGATTTTGAAGGAAAGAAGGGAAAATAAAGAGGGAGACAGGCAGGATAAGTAGGATAATGAGAAAGACATCTTTATTTGGGGCTAGGGGAGTATTAATGGGGTGCTGTTCAAGTGCTGTGTAAATGAGTTCATGTTGACGAGTGCTAGCACCAAAAGCGGTGCTGTGGATTCGTGGCACGGTTGCTTGCTCTGCTGCTGCAGAGACCTGGGTTCTACTGGCAGCTCTGACCTGGGGGTATGGCTTCACATCCCTGTTTCCCCACCTACCCTCTGAGTGAAGTCTACCTGTTACCTTTAGTGTCCCAGAATTTCATCCTTTATCTGTCAAACATTGCAAAGTTGAACTATCTTTTCTTTAGTCGTACAACATCCTAGCACCTTGGGGCCCTTAACGCAACTGCTAACTATAAATAATGGGCTAGCCTACCTCAGGCGCACATGGAAATAACCCTGCCAGTTTTAGTTTCTGTATTTTATCATTTTCACTGTGAGTTTTTGTGTGGACATCCGTTCTGAATAGAGAGCATCCAGTTTCAGTTTAACTAATCAGTAAAAAGCTGACTTAAAAGTCAATCTAAATAGGGCCTTTGTCGGCCCAAATCATAGGAGTTAGTTTTAGGTGGCAGAGAACAGGAATGTCTATTAACTCTGGACAACTTAAGCAGGTCTTGTGAATAAGAAGCACAATAATGCACACAGAAGCCAAATGAGAGCTAGAGTCTGTCAGTCAATCACATGTCTACAGCACACATGGATAGTGGTACCCAAGTGCTGGCACAGGTTGCCTACTTCACAGGAGACCAGGTAGGGTCCCCAGATCTTCTTCTGCCTGGTCTCCATCTTCACTCTGCCTTTCCCTCTACATGTCCGATAATCCCAGGCTTTTGTTGGTTGCCTGGAGGGGGTCAGGAAGGTATTTATTTTTTACCCCTTATGAAGATTGCTGGCTTCTGGAGGTTTTTATCCACCATTTTCTGAAACTCTGGGGCACTGGCCAAAGTTTAGGCTGGGGCTTTAACTGGAGGGCACTGATGCTCCTACCAGTACTTGGAAAACCCAGAGGTGGCCAGCTGGAGGGTCCTGCTCTTTGGTTCATGGCCATACTCATGAGCAAATCTGGTGTTGGAAAGCAACTTTTCCTCTAGGCCTGACTTGCACAGATACTGGTGGGGGAGGGACCGGTGCCTCTGGCATTGCAGTGGCTAAGCACAGACAGTGCCCTTGTCTGCCCTGCTTTTACCTGCAGTGTATCATGCAGCCCTCTTGGTGAAGTGGTGTTACCACTTCAAGGCTTTTACGCCTCCAAGTGGCAATGTGCCTGTGAGTGCAGGGAGTTGGACTTGGTGGCCCAGCAGATCGCTTAGTGAAGCTCACAGGACTAACAAGCTTAGGGTCCTGAATGTGGAGGAGATCTGCAAATTGTTCAAGTCAAAAGTACTAAATGACTTGGAGATTGTATATGAACCATAAGGAAAAATTAGTGTGGAAAGGCTGAAAGCCTAGTGGAATGAGTAACCACTTTGCAAAAGGCACTAGGGGAAGCAAGACAGCCTGGAGAGGGAGAGCACAGGGCACCCACCATTGAGCAGCTGGGCCCAGATTCTCTTCCATCTTCACTGGACAGTCTATTCCAGCTGGACTTAGGCACCTAAGTGTGATATTACTGCCCCCTGCTCATGTCAACTAATGCAAGAGATAGGTAAGTCCTCTTCCTCACTGCTTTTTTGTGACTTAGTCATAAGGGTCAGATGCCAGGGTGTTACAAAAGCAGACATATTCATGGATTTTCAGGGAATCTAGCAGGGTGAATTAGAAATATACTTAGTCACCAAAGTCCACTGAGATGCTGTAACAGGGCATCTTGGGCTCCTGTTACTTTAATGAGAAGAAGGGCAGCAGACAGAGCCCAGAAAGCTGAACAGGGGCTAGCCACAAGGAGGAAGGCAACAAAGAAACATTGCTGCCAGGAAGAGAGCTGCCTATCAGAGGCAAGGGGCAGACATTTGGCTAGTTAAGAGAACTCTGCCTGGGGGGAGTTGGCTGTAAGGGAATAGGTACCTAAGGAAATGGGTCAGTAAGCTGGTGCAGTAGGGAGACTGCTAGAACAGCAGTGTGACAGGGATGCCATTTTCAGAGCCTCTCCAGACACGCAGCTCCGCCCCCCTGTAATGGGCCGACTGCCCGCCTACTCTCACCTGCCAAGCCTTGATCTTATTTATAAACGATGAATAACTGGAATTAGCGGGAAGCTGCCCATTTGTGTGCGCCCCGATGATGGGGGGGCCCTGTCTGCAGCTCCTTTTCCTCCCCTGCACCGCAGTCCAAGCCTCGCCGATGGTGCTGGTGTAATCTGTCCTGGGCCATGTTATTGTGCCACGGTCTGTTGTCTGCCTTCAGGGCCCCTTGCCACCTTTTCTCCCTCTCGGGGCTCCTCATCACCCCTCCTCACCCTGAGCTCCTCACTACCCCCCTAACTCCGGGGCTCCTTGTCCTCTAGGGCCACTTGCCCCCTCTGGGCCTGTACCGTGCTTCCTGCACTTCTCGCCCCCTCTGAAGCCTGTGTCATGCTTCTCATGCTTGTGCCACGCTTCCTGTGTTCCCTCGCCCTCCCGGGGCCTATGCCGCACCTCTCGCCCTCCCGGGGCCTATGCCGCACCTCCCTGCGCTTCTCGCACTCAGGGCCCAGGTGGCCCGTAGCCAGGCCTGGCCCTCTGACCCTTCCTCTGGGTCGTACTGGCCAACCACCCTTTTGGGCTGGGGTCCCAACCCCACATGCCGAGCACTTCTCCGGCGCTCTCTCGCTATGCCCACTGTGGCACAAAATGCTGTGCCACCCTGAAACTGCTCACTGTGCCCCTAATGGGCACCAGGAACCCCCCAAACTACTGGGGAGCCCCCATGAGGCCTCCTCACTCCCCTACAGCCTCACCTGGTCCTCCAGTATAACCATAACTAAACCATGAGCCAAGCAGCTATAATACAAACACCGGAAATCTCCTGGCTTATAACCCAAAGTCCACACTCACTCAAGCTCTTCACCAGACCCCATCTCATCATGCAGCCAGTCAGGATGTAACTCTGGACTCTGTCTGATCAGCTCTCCCACCAAGCTCCTGCTCCTACAGCTCCCAGGAGGGAACTAGCTCTGGGCTTGGCCTTCTCTGTTTATAAAGGCCAGGCCCTGCCCCCTGGTGGTCAGCTGACCCACTCTCTTACCATGGTAACTCTCACCTGCTGCCCTGCTTAGTGGTAGCTTAGCCCATTCACTACCATTCAGTAGCAGGCACCCTAGTGCCCTGCTACAAGCAGTCATCAGCTGCCATGGCCCCCAGCCTTCAGGCCCTTAACAAGAAACCCTGCTCAGCTGGAGTGCCACCTGACCAGAAGGGGCGGGGCTTAAGCTGCATATAAGTGCAGGGCCTAAGGCAGATCAGGCAGGCTGGCCAGCAAGCTACAGTGTGAAGCTCCTAGTGGTAGACTGCAGGAAAGGGCTCTGCTGATCCATGGAACCCCTTAAGGATTCAAGTAAGGTGTGGTAAGAATAGCCACACATGTTGCCAGCTTGACCAGTTTGCGTGTGTGCACATGTGCATGTGAGAGAGCAAGAGAGAGGGGTGAGGGAGAAAGCTGAGGGTGGGCAGACCATAAAAGTGCAAATGCATGGGCATTTGGGGTATAAAACCCTTCCCTGATGAGAATCACAGTTGGGAAGGGGATATTTGGGACTCCCTTCCCCTCCCCCAAATAAAAGGGGGGATCCTGCAAAATGTGTCCTGGTGCTGCTGATACTGCTTTTGGTTCTCTGAAAAAGATCCCAGCAAGGGGATGCACACAATAAAAATATTACCAAATAAATCCTGCCTCACTTGGTTTGTGAAGGCAGCTTGAGGCATCAGCAAGTTGACTCCTACTTCTTTATTTCATAGAAGAGGTCCAAGGCAGCCAAGCTGGTCAGGGTCCATTGGTAACAGATGGGAGAAGCTGCCATCCCAGGAGTGCCAGAGCTATTCCAAAGACCACATTAAATCTCATGTTCTAAAATCGTATTTACACCTTCTTTTTTTACAGCAGCTTGGCCAATCATGTATTCCAGATGGTTGTATAAAACAGTTTGGGCACAATGTTCATAAATCTGCCCAAGTACAAACATCTTAATTCTAATAAAGAGATAACAGTTAAATATCAGTACAGAAATGCATGATATTGGTCAGATCAAGACCAAGGATTCACCTTAGCCAAGTCACTCCTTGAGCTTGTGGTTTAGGCACCCTATCTTCTTGTAGCTACTGACAACTGCCTGATGGTGAGTCATAGTGTCACGTTCAGCTGCTTTGGACTCCTGATCCTCAATAGTGAAGGACCTGTTCCTCTTTCCCCTTCATGGCTGGGACTTGACACAGACCAGCTGAGCTAGGGAGTCAGTTGGGGCCAGAAGAAGAGAACAAGGCAGGGTGAAGTTGTCCTAGTGAGACAGCTGCTTCCCAGGCAAGGAGGGGTCCAAGGGTTAAGCCATCTTCCAAGGGGGCTGAAGAGTTTCCATTGTTGTTTATCTGCATTCTTCGGTGAACATTGAATGCAAAGTGAAGTGGACAACCCCGAGGGAAGGGCCAGAGAGGACTCAGGAAAATCATGGCCCAATGACTGGAGATCTTTGCCAGGAAGCTGGAGGGGTAGGTTCAAAATCTTCCTGAGTAAAAGAGGAGGTCTGGTTAGTAAAAGAATAAGAAGTGCTTCTGGGATTATTATATACTGAGTTCTGTATGAGCATGTAGACAGGCAG
>NW_017728931.1:8797600-8798619 GCF_001723895.1 Crocodylus porosus
GAAAGAAGGGGCAGGTGGTCCCAGGCAGGAGAGCAGGTGGAGTGGAGACAGAACAGAGGCCTGCAAGCTGGGTGTGAGCAGAAGCTACTTCCTACACTGGTGTCAGCCCCACGTGGATGGAGGGTACCTGAATGGTCCCATGGCTCTGCCGTGGTCGCACATGGAAGTTCCCGTGCCAAATGCTCACTTGTTCCCAGGTGAACATAGTTTGGTGGCAAGCCCTGCTGGGCTGCAGCTCCTCCTCCTGCCCCACAGCTGCTGTTTGGGGCCCTGTTGAGGGGAGCGCAGTGTCTCTGGATGAGGCAGGCTGGGAGTGGCTGAGTTTAGAAAGGGTCCCAAGGGGGTTTTCTGGCCACACTGAGAAAGAAGCAGCCAAGAAGGGCACCTAGGAGCCTGTGGAGGCAAGGGGCTGCCAGGGCCTTGTTGCATGGAAAAGGGGTGGTAAGGATGGCTGTTGAAGGAGACAGACCATTACTATCCTGAATGGAGTGAATTGGTTGGGCAACTTTGCTGGGCATATGCAGATTTTGACAGTACTTTCAGGGACAACATAAATTATGGGGAAGGAAACCAAAGGGAATCTAATTACCTGGCAACTGAACAACATGTTCCTTATATTATATAGGGCCATACTGGATCAGATTTGGAGTATGCCTAGACAGTATTCTGTCCTGCACGGGGGTGAACACCAGATGCTTCCTCACAAAGAATTAGAAACCCCATAATGCCCAGCTGTACAATCATAAATCCCGAAAGCAGAACCCGCCCTTACTGCTGCCCTGGGACATGAGGGTTAATGTCACTAAAAACAAAGCTTTTCATCCTGTCTTGGGTATCCCAGGGTTCCTCTCATTCCAAAACTGTGTATTGCTTTTCTGGATCTAATTAAACTCTCTGCCTTGCTGACCCCTTGGCGTCATGAACCCTGCTTTAGATTAATCAATTATTGTGGAAAAATATGTGTCTCCTTCTTTCAGTTGAATGTACCGGTCACATTGATCCCCCCTATATTATAAGAA
>NW_017728931.1:8798630-8803795 GCF_001723895.1 Crocodylus porosus
TAATTAGTCAGCTCCTCAGTAAACATCTCATGTAGACATGCCACCGTGTCCTTATTTATGCCAGTTGAAAGCCTAGAAATGTAGGACCCTGATCTTAATTGTAGGCTCTGTGTGCTATTGTGATGCTACTATTAAAGAAACAAACCAGCATGATGATCATGCTGCCAGTGGATAGACAACTATTATCTGCCATGGAGCTTTCTGTGCCAAGTACCTACAATTTGGAGTGAGCATCACACCAGAGAGGTGCAAAGATGGAGGCCTCAGGCATGGTAATCCCAAGACTCCCTCCCTTCATTCAGTCAAACCAAGTCTCTGCTTCTATCTCGGCTGGGCAAATCTAAATTTGTTGTGGTTTTAAAACAGTGGTCAGTCTTGGGACCCCTTCTCTCATCACTGCAGTTTTCAAAACAGGCTGAGCTATTGTCTCCCAGGGTTCCTGGACTGATGCTGAGCTAGGCAGTATGACTTCCCTGGGGACCTTTTTCAATCTATTGCAGGAGGCTTTCCTCACTGTTTGGGTGTGGGATCACGTCACAGTTAACAGGAACATGAATGCTTGCACTGAATGCAGTCTCAGGGTCAGCACGGTCTCACCCCAGCCTTTGCAGGGCATTGAGTATCCCAAGGCTGTGCAGCCTGCCCAGCTGTGCTGTCTGCTGCCTGTTTGCTTTGCAATGTAGCACCATCTCATGGAGCTGGGAATCATCCCCTCCCTTCTGCCCCCCTCCTCCCATGCCTGGCAAAGGTTGCTCCTATGCAGGCTCAACTTGCTGCAGGACTCAGACTTATAAGCCAAGACTTATACCCTACCAGAAGCGGGGTGACTCATGCAGCTGAGGTGGGGGTCATGGCTGAGGGTGGGTCTGCTCTTCAAACCTGCTCTAAGGAGATAGCAGTGAGCAAATCCCCTAAGGGAGCTGCCAGTTCTCTGGCTGCGCTCTCCCATGCCGTCCTTTTCCTGTGAACATTGTGGCTGAGCAGGGAAACGCCTGGGGGCTTCACTGGGCCTTGGCACTGCTGAACCAGTCTTCTCTGCAGTCAGCAAATTCTCCCTGGAAGGTGCTTCAGTGTAGCTGGAGGAAGAAAACTGCAGTACCACTGGGGGTGGGGGGGAGTTAATACTGCCAAATAATGAAACTGTGTTCTTTATCAGCTGCTGTTAACCTCCTTCCTTGTCACAAAGGCTCATCCTTTCCCTTGTATTTAGAGGCCTCATCTCATCGCCCTGCGGGTTCAGGGAATGGCCCTGGGACTGGCAGGGTGCCATTCTCCATGAGGACTAGTAAGTCACACGAGCCTGTTCAGTTTTGAGGGAAGCCAAAATTCTTCCCACAGCATCATCCTGAAAAAGCCTGGCCTTCCCCTTCCACCCTTCTCCTGCACTGGAGATGATCTTCCCTTGCACTCCAGCTGCAAAACCTGCCCACAGTGACACTGCCCTGAGGTCAGGCCCATTGGTGTGACAGAGTGCTGTGCTGTATTGTACTATTGCCACGTGAATTGTGCTTTCCACCATTTCTGTGATAATGGTGTAGGCCTCAGTTTCCTTGACTGTATTTTACATTGCTATGGTCTGAAAAAGAACAGGTTAACTTTACCTTGGACTAGACCTGGGAGTGAAGGCACTTTCCTGTCTCAGCCATTAGTGGACAGGCCCTTAAGACTAGGATGGGCCAATCTATACCAGAGGACCACTAATTTCTGCCCCCCCCCCCGACTATCTCGGATGCCAGGAAATGCATCAAAGAAGCCTCAGTGGGGGAGACTGGCTTGAAAAGCTGGCAATTGATTCTTTCACACAAACTGCAATTGTGTCTCAAAGTCTTGAAGTCATTTCACTGGCCTCAGAGTTTAGGGGTGAGGATGCTTAACAGTTAGCAGATGGCATCCGCTCATCAGGTTTATCTGAGTGCTATTTATGCCAATCAGATATTTTAATATTTTCTTAGGTATTTCCTTTGAACATCAGCCAATGTTGGAGATCAAGAGGCCATATCCTATTCCACTTATGTGAGAAGCAAGGGGTTTTGATCTTTTAATGGACAAACTGTACAATTAAGAGAGATGTTAGACATGTTTTCAAGCACAAAGAGGTGTTCCCCAGGTCTGTGAAAGAAGCAATCTGAGCTGAATACCAGCAATCCAAACTGAATACCAGGTAAAGCAGTGACTCTGATCAACACCATACATAAATAAAAGCAGTAACTTAAAGGAATGGAGCATATTTTGTTTCAGGTCAGTTCAGCATCTCTGAATCTACCTGAAGTGCAAGGTAATGCATGCAAGTTGCTGGCTGACTTTCATACATTATTCACCACTGCTACAGACTCAACAGTCAAACACTTCAATTCAGTTTAGAAACCCACATCCAAGGATTTGTTGTTGTTTTCCCCCCTGAGAATGTGGAAACATGCCACTTTGAGAGGAAATACCGAGGAAGCATTTTGCCTTTCCCATATCAAAATTTGAAAAAATCCATGATTTCCAATTTTTAGCCTATCTTTTCATTTTTGCTCAGCTGTGATTGAAACCTAGTTCATTGTGTAGGCAGCACCTTTGTAAATGGGTAATGTAAATGGGCCCCTGAGTGAGTGAATGATGGAGAATCACAGCAAGAAATAGATGTGGAAATGTGAAAAACCAGAGAAAAAGAATACCATCCTTCAGACAGATATGCTAAGAAAAGGCTGGATGGAGTGACTTATGATGAGGTCTGAAAAACTAAATGCAATTAATTAACAATGTATAAGCTGGAGGCTTTCTAAGGGATAAACATTCCAGAGGAGGGGGAATTGTGTAAGTCAGGGGGTGGCCAACCTGTAGTGCACTTGCACAAGCAGCATGAGCAGCCTCTGTGTGTGGCACACAACAGACTAAAGAGGGGACAGGCAGATAGGGCACGAAGCACAGCAGTAGATCGGGCAATGAGCACAGGTCAGGAAACAGAAAGTAGAGCAGTAAATCAGATGCAGAGCACATGGCAAGGAGCAGAAAGTGGAACAGCAGATTGGACAGGGGAAGGGGAGTGGAGTGGCGTGGCACTAGGGGAGAGTGTGGAGCTAACTTGTGGTACAGCTTCTGAAAAGGTTGGACAGCTACTAGCAGAAGTGATTTGAAGGGGTAATAATAGAAGGGCACAGATGAAACTCAAAGAGGTGAGCACTTCAGGGTGCAAACACACATAACGATCAAACACAAATATCCCTGAGTGGGAGCTAGCTCACAATTGTGTGAAGTGGTGTGGCACTGACAACAGGGGGTGGGAATGAGCACACAGCCCAGCATACCTCACATTGGTGTGGGAAGGGAGAAAAGGAGTCCCAAAAGGTGAGCCACCTGTGACGGGCGCATTTTTACTTTTCAGTTTTCCCTTCTTCCCTAAACTGGAGTTCAGTAAATTTCAACAGCCTACAATGGACCCACATCTGCCCTGTGCTTGCCTGATGGGAAGGATTTCAGGGGTTCAGGGGACATGATGATGAGTTGTTGCCAAGTAGGGAGTGAGGACACAGGTGATTGTTAGAAAGGTTGCTCTTATTGAATACGCAGGGCATGGGGACTCATTGATAAAAAGTGCCAACACAAGGAAAAAAGGGGGGCAGGAGTTTTGGCTGCGTACCAGTTGCAATAGTGAGGGGAGGCTTGGGAGAGTGAAGAGCAAGCCATTGGGAGTTCCCATGAGACCTATGTCATGAAACACTTGGCGTCCACACATAACCCTGAACCAGTTCAAAATGATGATTTTTCAGGTAAACTTCAAAATCATTCATAGGCAGCTTTCAATGGGTTTAACAGACTTGTATGACTGTCTCCTTCCAGTCTAAATTGCATTTAAATTGCTCTGTTATATGCATCCATGTCCTTGAGCAACATCAAGATACATTTTCTGTGATGAGGCTCTGAGGCTGAGCAATGGCTCTCAAGAACAGAGCAGAAGCCCCCTTTAACAGAACTGTTCAAAACTAGAGCTAAGACACATTAATGGGGAACGCTGATGAAGTCTAGGATGAGCCACCTGGGCCAGGGCTGCAACTTCATGGTAGCAGCAGGGAAAAGTTTAGGTGCTGCTATTCCTAAAGCCTCAACTACCTGAGCTACAGGAGAGTCCATTATGTGTCTGCTACAGCAAAAGTTTCTGACACAGATGAGCACTCCTGTCCCCATCTACTCAAAGGCAGGGTGCACACATACTCTTCTCAGGCAAGCCAGAAACAATTCAACCTGGCCTTGAGCTGGACAAGTGGGGGCTATTGGTCACATGTTGACTTAGCAGATTTTTCTTCACAGGCTCTCTCCCACCTGCCTGGCTTGCTGACCGTGCACACACCTAGAGGGTCAAAGTACATACTGCGGCCTGCACAGACACAGGTTTCTGCAGCTGTGATTTGAGGCTGAGCAGGGACCTGTGGGTTTTGAAATAAACTGATCAGAAACCACTGGTCATTATCGATTGCTCTGTGAAGTCCATTCTCCTCTTTGTACTTCTGTTTTTCACCTGTTGCTCCATCCAGCCATATCAGGCGAGGCCAGGAGTGAGCAGGTGGGGTCCATCAGCACAAATCCTTCCCTCACACATTACTTTGTTGAGCTTCCACTGTAGGGAGGAAGGCAGAGGAGATGTGAGGAAGCACTGAGGGGGAATTACAACATCTCCCTCAGCCCAGGGCTGGATGTCAAGATAGCACCCTACTTCCTGGCCTGTCTGCTGCAGTATGAAATACAGAAACAGCAATGGGAGCCCCAGGAAGGAGAATGCAACTGTGCCCTCTTTTCACCAACACAGATGGCATCCCTCACCTCATCATCTATGAGGAATATTTCCAGGCATGAGGGAGTCATGGTCTGGCTTCCAGCACTGCTCGTGTATGACACTCTTGGGGCCACATGGAGGTAAACTCAAGGTCCTGCTCTAGCACCACAGAGCTGATGCCAGAGTCCGGGTGGAAATGCAGCCACACGCCGTTAGGGGTAGCTGCAATATCTGCTCTGCTGCTGAGAAGGGCTGTGACACCTACAACACTCAGTCCCAGCTTCTTTTTCTCCCTGCGACTGGCTTTCCCTCATGCTCTGATTTCTTCACTCATGCTCAGCCTCCCCCACTGTATCTCTTGAGAATATTGATATAAAAATCGCGGTTCGTTTCTTTGGAGGCTCACGAATAA
>NW_017728931.1:8805937-8825786 GCF_001723895.1 Crocodylus porosus
TAGTGTTACAAAGAGATAGTAAATTAGCGAGATGTCCTTGGTGGTGTTTCTTTTTATCAGGTACAAGATACAAACTGTGCAGTTCTAACAACACTCTATTCACTATACATTTTTAATAATATTTCTAACAATATTTTGGCTCCCTTTGTTGAGAATATTATCAAAAAATAATTTTAGATGAATGCATGAATGAGTGAATGAATATGGTATCAAGTATACCCAGTCTACTGAGAAAGCAGCCTTGAGAAGAACAAACAAACCATCTATAAGAAGATAAGGAGTAAGCAGCCACCTTGTCTCTCCTGTCTCCGGATGTTGTATAGCAAAACACCCTGAAATTCCAGCAAATATAGCAGAAGGAGTAAAAATATTTTTAGTGTTAAATTTGGCTAACATAGGTTTTAAAATTGGTTATTTCCTTGGCACAAAAGTGCTGGTAAAATTTGGGGTGCCCCAGCAATAAAAATGTAGAAAACGTTTAAGTAAAAATTCTGAGGGAGAAATTGTCCCTCTAAAACTAAAGAAAAAAAATGTAAAGATCCCAATTCCAATTCCCAAAATAGTGCAAGACAGGTAAAAACAATAAAATAAATGTGGGATGATCCTTGTCATTTAATATGTACATAAAAAATACATACCCCAAGAACTGCAATGATGTATGCACTGCCACTGTAATATTTTACTGCAAGGAATTTTCTTTGGCAGGTTTGTGTTTTCTTTTGCAGAAGCTATAGCATAAAATTCAATCCAGTAATAAAGCTGACTGATAGACTATGAGGCCTTATTACCATCAACAGTGTCTTCTTTATCTAACCCATGGCTTTTATTACTATAATAATTGTTCTCTCTGTTTTATGTTGTCTTCTTATGCAGGTCTTGTTTGTTTAGTTTGTTTTAAATTGTCAAAAGTTTAGATGCATATAAATATAAAGATGTGATAAAATTATTAGGAATACACCATTTGAAAATTAAACTTGTCTGTGGATCCCAGACCTAGACACTTCTGTCCAACTTGGACTGGAAGAATGTCCTAGTCCTTGGAATAAAAAGGTGAAACTGAAACAAATTAACTCCAAAGGCAAATGCCTTAGAATGTAAGTGGACAGGACCACATTATATTGTCAACAAAATTAGTCCTATGGAGGTCCAAACTGATACGGGAGAAAAAGGTAAGTGGGTGCATACTTCCCAAATAGTAAATTGAGCATAATAAAATAACATTATTGTTTATGTTATAACAGGTATTATTCTACAGTCACAGGCACTGACACTATAGGAGTATCCAGAATGCAATAGATCCTGTCAGAAGAATCAGAAAGACTCTTAATCATAATTTGCATGGCTTGCTTTTGCTTGTGTTTTTGCTTCATTTTGTGTAACTTTCTTGCTTCTATTTATTGTCATGAATGCCACCATTTGTGATGTGTTTTAGGATTTTAAGCCTGAGCAAAGACACAAAGATAACAGGATTAAAAGTATTGCTAACAGTAGTGTTATTAAAATTAATCATAAAGGTAAGTGGTACCAAATCATTCCAAGTGTATTCAGGCCTAAACCAGGGTTTATTATTTCAAAGTAATAATAGTGGCCTGTTACAAGCTAGTCAGCGGGGATCAGCAGGCACTGGGGGAGTCCCTGTTCCCCCGAGCACTGCCAGGAGTGGTCAGGAATAAGGGTCACAAGCTGGCAGAGGGTAGACCCAGACTAGATATCAGGAGGCGCTCCTTCATGGTCAGGGCGGCTAAGATCTGGAACCAACTTCCAAGCAAAGTGCTGCTGGCTCCTACCTTGGGGGTCTTTAAGACAAGGCTAGACAATCACCTTGCTGGGGTCATTTGACCCCAGTACTCTTTCCTGCCATGGCAGGGGGTCGGACTTGATGTTCTGCTCAGGTCCCTTCTGACCCTACCAACTGTGAAACTATGAAAGTAATTTAGGTTCATTTACAAAGAGCTGTGTTCAGGTTATCTGGTGTGAAGACATCATTCACACAATTGAGCCAATAAAATTGCCCCTTTCTAGATATGTTCACTTAACATCCTCAATTTGAAAAATAAGACAGGGAACATCATAATATTGACGCCCCCTGCAGTTCTTCTCTGGCCAAACTCTTGCATCAGTTAGATCAGCCTACCAAAGAAAATTCTGAAATTTTGACTATGTTAAGTGTTTCACTATGAAGAGCTCAGGAAAGACTGACAATGATTTGGCTAAAGTTCTTCTAACTATGCAAGGCAATGCAGCTACAGCCCTCATGCATATTTAAGCTCAAACATGGTATTTACATCATAGTGCAAGCCAACTCCAAACACATAACCAAGGCAAAGAAAATAACATATCGCAACTGGTGGGAAAACTCTGTTCAGCTGGTCACTATCAGCTAATGGGATATTCAATTTAATGTTATATCCAATAATAATTTGGTATATTACATTTATATTGTTAACTTTATTAATTATTATTTCATATTGCATATAAAAATTACGGCAACTAAAAAGTGGCATCACATGCTAAATATATGATACCCTAAATAACAGGGTATCAAGTGGGGGTGGGAATGTTGAGAATATTATCAAAAATTAATTTTAGATGAATGCATGAATGAGTGAATAAATAAGGTTTCAAGCATACCCAGTCTACTGAGAAAGCAGCCTTGAGAAGAACAAACAAACCATATACAAGAAGATAAGGAGTAAGCAGCCACCTTGTCTCCCCTGTCTCAGGATGTTATAAATCAAAGCAACTCCTTACCTAACTCCTTACCATCCATCTTACCATCTGCTTGTCTAAGCCATGAAGTATGTGACTCGAGCCAGCTCAACAGCAACAAGATGACTGGCTAAGCAGGTTGTCAGGGGCACTGCAGCAAAGTCTGCCTAAACTAAGTGTAAAAGGACAGTAAAGACCAGACCCAACGACACTGTATGCCATCCACATCAACAAGTGGAGTGCTGATGCACAGGTTCACAAACAGCTGCTCCTACCTTGTTTGTGAACCTGTGCATCAGTGTGCTCCCAGGGCCTGCCTGCTGAGGCCAGAGCTCCAGGGACAGGGAGTTTCTGTGATGCTAGGGGGCAGGCAGCATGGCAGGGGGCCAGTCACAGAGCAGCTGTGCTAAAGGCAAACAGTTCAAAATAAAAACACGTGGTAGAGAACAACACGTAAGGAGTGGCTGGTAACACCTGGGAGGATGAGCCTAGTACCTTGAGAGGGGCTTGCCACCTTGAGCCTTGTCACCTCAGTAGGAATCAAGTACCAGTAGAGGAATCCCCCAGTGATGCAGACTGCAATCAGCGATGCAAACCTGGGGAAGAGTGGTGAAAATAGAAGCATGAAAAGAAGCCAATACAAACCTTTCCCCAGCCTGCAGTCTGCCTTGTGACAACTCAGCTCGAGTCAGAAAATGAAACCCTAAGCAGGAACAGGGAGAGGGCAGGGGAAGAAAACATTTCAGGCAGTCGATCCTCCCTAGCTTCCCTTCATCAGCATTTTACTTTCTTCCATGGTGGAAAATGTGCTCTTCATTGTAACACTTGCAAAGCTCTTAGAGAACCACAGGTGAAAGGCCTTACTGACAGATAGGGAACACACATCACTGGCCATGGGAGACAGGCCAATGGACTGTTCTTATAGAGCATCTGTGATGTTCCCAATCAACATTGGAGGCCTGGAGCTGGAGCTCCATATAACAGGCCCAGGCAGTGACTCATGTGATAAATAGGATAGAGCCAATGCTGTGGTGGAAATCCTCAGGCAGACAGGCCACGTTACTGTTCATCTCAAAGAGGTAGAAACTTTCCTGCTCCTTGCTCTGGTCTTCTGATACCATAGTGAAGCTTTCCTGTACACAGGGGAAGAGGAACAGACTCATGACAGGTCAGAGACATTTCTGCACCCCTGGCTTCCCCACAAGCTCCCAGATTCCCCAAAGTTTCCACCCATCCAGAACAGAGAACCCATGCCCACATCCCTAGGTCTGGCCAAGACTGACCCCAATCTCAGCCCTTCATACTAAAAACCAATGTAGCTGGCTGCCTGCTAAACCAAGCAAAAGGGAACACACCCTCTACTGGTGCAGGCACCCATTGCTCAGCGGTGAGGAGGACCAAAGGACCTGTCCCCAGTGCTCCCTAAGCTTCCCACACACAGCAGCCATTCCCCAGCCCCCACACGGCACCCACTGCCAAGGTCTTCTGGTTGCAGAAGATCATTATCACAACCCTTCTCTTCTTCCTGCTGCAGTGATTTCTGTAGGAGTTACCCCCACTTGTAAGTCAGCATGATCCAGTCACCTACCAAGAGAAAGAATAGTCAGGCTGCAGGCCAGAGATGAAGGGCTCTAGCAGAGCCAGGCTCAGTGCAGGGGGCAGGAGCTTGAGGGGATTCTTACTGCTGTTGAAGACTTGGGTCTCAATGATCCTCCCGATCACTGTCTGCTTCTTGGTCTTCTCATTGATCTGCACAATGCCCGATCCATTCAGAGAACTACTGACCTCTCCTCACAACTGGAACATGTAGGTGTAGTTCTTCGCACCCCAAACCATGTTCTGGTGAAAGCTGCAGTGGGGGGCAGATGCCAGACAGAGGCTTCATTTAATCCCACCCTGGGTCCCAGGGCTCCCATGTTGCTAAGTACTCCTCCTTGAAGCCTGTCCTCAGGACCAGTCAGACCATGCATGGGTCAAAGGTGTGAGTGGGCCTACCCCCCCTCAGAGAGGACAGCTCACTCTTCACCCCTAGATCAACAGGACCACTGAGAGGGCAGATTCCTGTTCACACCACAGCAGGGAGAGCATGGACACAAGGTCTTGCCTGGACGTACCTCCCTGGACATGAAAAGAGGCAGGGAGAAGGATGTCCTGTCACTGCAACCCATTCAGGCCCTCAGAGGGTTGGCCAAGACTGCCCGGAAGAGTGCCTGTGAGTGCAGATCATGCCAGTGGTTCTGTGCTGGGGGATGCTGCCTGACAATTAACATCTTTTCACCCAAGCTGTCAGGGGCCAAGTGAAGCCAGTACCCTAGAGATACCCCACCCTGCCATCCCCTGCAAGCCAGTCAGAAGCTCCTGAGCTGGAACTGGACAAGACCCAGATCCAGGCTCTGCAGCAAACTAGCCGGTACCTGCAACCTACCTGTTGCTGGTCAGGGGCTCCAGCTTTTTCTGCAGGGCCTGCTCCATCTTCAACTCTCTGGCCTCAGGGGCTCAGCCAATTTGCAGCCCTTCTCCCCTGCCTGTTTCTGCTGTGATAGCTGTGGCCATGCCCGGTAGAACAAGCAGCATGGCCTGCAGGTGGCATCCTGTTTGCATGCTAGTACAGGGACAAATAGAAAGGTCAAGGATTAGCCCTTCACAGGGCTCCCGCACATTCTGACATGCAGAGACAGCGCATGGCTGAATGGGTGACCAGGGACCAGAACACCTCAGAGACCTCAGAAAGCTGAACTCCCAGGTCCAGCCCAGCCAAACAGCTCTTGGGAATCACCAGCCCCTAGCCCAGTTTGCAGCTCTCCTCTGAATTTGCCCTTAAGACTTAAGAGTCCAGCTGCTGAGTGCACAGACTGGTGCTTACTTACAGCGATGGAAACTGGGGTCAGCTCCAGGATGAGTCATTGCCTGCTGCACCCCTAAGGGGCATCTGTCAGTACACACAGCTCTCCTAGCATTCCCATCCACTGGTCATGTCTACATGTGTATTTATGCATGCCTAAACTTAATGCACCTTTGCTTGAGGTGCATTAAGGCAATTTAGGTGCACATCTACACATGGATACACTAATGTACATTAAGGTGCATTAAATTTAGGTGCAAATAGCTAAGCTGCATTAGCGCACATGCAGATGCACTAATGCACATTAACATTGTGTGTATCCATTAACACATACCGTGTTGATGTGCATTGGTGTACCTACATGTATGCTAATGCAACTTAGCTCTTTGCACCTAAATTTGATACCTACTTTATGCAAGTATCAAATTTAGGCTCACATATCCTTCAGTCATCATTTTTAAGGTGCATTAAGGGTGTGCGCACATAGCCATACACCCTTAATGTGCCGTTAAAATGGTGATTTTAGGCTAAGCCTGCTTAAAAGAGTCATGTGTAAACACGCCCACTGTCTCTGCCTGCTTGTGGAATGAGGGGAGGGGAAGGAGCAGGAAGGAAACCAGGGTGAGAGGGGGAGGGTTGGAGTGACTAGGGTTAGTCAGGCTTGATCTGTTTCAAGTTCCTCAATCCTAATAAGTGTATCATTATCATTATTACTGCTACTACTACCACTAGGCTGCCCTTCCCCTAGCTTCCTTTTACTGAGAATCTGAAAGCCCTCTACATGTACTACATCTGGTCAGCCCAGAATAGTCCTATTTCACTGGTGGGGAAAATGAAGCACAGAAGTATCTGGGTATAAGACTGACTACAGGATCAGTGGCAGAGCTAGTCATAAAACCCAGAAGCCCTGATTTCTACTGCTGTGCCTCAGTCATAAGATCATGCCTTTAATTCAGCTAAGGGAAGCAGACACTCAGCAGCTGCACAGCTGATTCCCTCCCCCATCCTCCCAACCATAACTCCCAGTAAAAGTTCAGACACTTGTAAAAACTGATTCACAGACACATTTTTTACACAGAGCAGGCTGGGGCTGGAAGCACATGAGTGTTCCCAGTGTTCAAACCACTGCTAGGTCGGTTGCTAAAGCATGTAGCCATCTCTTGGCCGCTTACTGCACTGTGCAGGGCAGGCAAATGAAAAGGGAAAGGTAATTGTCATTTTACAGATGGGGAAACTGAGGCACAGGCAGCTTGTGACTTGCCCCCTACAAGGGCAGAAGAACTCATTCATAACAGACCAGAACTCCCAAATTCCTCACGTTCGGTCCTGTGCCCAGAGCACGTCTACCACATGTTCAAATTAAAGCTGGGTGGAGACCAGCTATGGAGTTGATATCCATTTTCACACACTAGCTGTACAGGTGGTTGGCTCTTTTTATAGCCAGATGGACATTTTTATGGTGTAATAATTACTCTGTGCCTGTGGCCAGTCTAAACATATTATGAAACTGAAGAGTCAATTGCACAATATATGCAGCGTGGCAAGGGCATTGGAGCTGCACTTGTCACAGTGATAATGATGTAGGAGCACTCTGGTTTTTCAGGTCCCTGGGATCTTCCATGTTGACTGCCCTTAATGACCATGCCACTCTACTGCAATGAGGCCAGCAGGCAAGCAGTGCAGTAGCCCTGCCCTGACTCTGAACTGTGATCGTGTCCTTATGGGCCAATCACCTAGCTCCATACCTTCCCAACACCATGTCCCATGCCTCGCAGGTGGCATCCTTACAGATGTGCTATTTATTGGTGATACAGTCCCTCACTGGGCCTTCCAATCCCTTGGCCTCTCTCAGCCCCAGTCTGGGCCTTCTGACCCCTTTGTCTCTCTCTCAGCCCCACTCAGGTTGCCAGACTCCTCGATCTCTCCTCTGGCCTCTCAGTCTCTCACAACCATTCTCTAGGCTGCCAGGCCCCTCAGTCTTTCTCCCAGCCCCTCTCTGCCTGCCAGCCCCTTCTGGTCCCCTCATCCTGGACTCATTCATTTCTCCACTTTCCCGGATACTCTCTAGGCCCTCAGACCTGTCCAGTCCTGCACTCTATTCCCAACCCCTCATTGGGCTGCTGGACCTCTCTGGTCTCACTGTGATTGTTGGACCCCACTAGGGGCCTCAGGCTATTCACCGGGTCTGACTAACCAGCCCTTTGTGACCCTCTGGTCCTGCACTCCATTCTCAGCCCCTCACTGGACCACTCTGGTCCCGCTATACTTGCTGGGCCTCACTATAATCCATAGACCCCTTGCTGGGCCTCTGGGCCCACATGGTCCTGGTAGGGTACAGTTTCAGGTCTTACCCAGCGCTGGTCCTCAGGCCTCAGGCTTGTCCCTCTTGGGGCTCCCCCTAGATGTCCTCTACCCATCCTGGGCTTGAAACCAGCAGCCCCCTGGCCCTGGCTCCATCGCCACTCTGAGTCCCCCCATCTCTGGCCCCAGCTCACCTTTGGACCCCTGTCCTTGATCCCTCTTCCTCAGATGGTCTAGCTTCAGCCATGGTTGACCATCCCAGGCTGCACACCCCTTGACCTCTTCCTCTGAGCCATGGCTACACAAGGACCTTCAGCCTCTCCTAGGCCCTGGCCCTGCCTTGAGGCAGCCAAGAACTCCAGGCTGTCCTGTCTCTGGTCACCTCTGCCATGGTGTATTTCACTGCACAGGCCAACTGAGGTTCCCAGCCCTCTCATCAGTGTGGGTCCACCCTCTCAGGCCCCTCCATAGATCTCTCCCTTTCTCTGGGAGCACCTGGAGCCCTCTGGAAGTCTTCCTACACAGCCCCTCCTTCTCTGGGCTCATCCAGACCCTTAATAGGCCCCTGTATTCTGCCCCACTCACTGGGTTTACACAGACCCTCCACTAGGTCTCTCAAACACTCAGCCCCTCAGTCAGGGCTCATCTGGCTCCTCAGTAGACCCATAGACACTCAGGCCCTCTCCTGGAGCTTGCCTGGCAGATCACCAAGGCCCCACCTCTCTCTGAGCTCATCTGGCCTCCCAAGAGGCCCAGGCATTCAGCCCCCTTCTCAGGGCTCTGGACCCCACACTGGGTCCTCAGGAACCTCCCCCATCATCTTAGGTCCTACCCAGACCTCCAGATGTCATTCTCCTTACTGGCATTCAGGAATAGCAACTTTCGTGCTAAGTGATGTTCCTTCACCAGCTCCCAAAATGTTATAGCCAGCCCTAATCTCAGGCTCTGGGCTTATACCCTGTTTCCATCCAGCCCTCCTTCAATCAGGAGACTCCCTTAATCAGCCCATGCCTCACCTGCCAGCCCCCTGGGTCAGATGACTCTGCAATAAGCCCTGATCTGCCAGCAGGCTGCCTGGCCTCCTGAACTGACAGGTATGTCAAGTGCCCTGCCACAAACTTCAGTGCTACAGATGCTGTGCCTGAAGGCAGCAGAGACAGAAGATCATCAAGCAGACTATAGGAAGGGTAGTGACCATGTGTGCATCCTGGATGCTGAGGTCAAATCCTGTCCTTGTGGAAGTGCCAGGGTTTCATTGAATAAGTAGGTGGGAGTGGCCTTGTTGGTACTTTCTGTCTAAAAGGAGGCAGCTGCAACTGCACCAGCCTGTTCCCCCCAGCACCTTGCTGTCACATGGGGTGGTGAGTCTACATGTTTATTAATGCACTTTTGCTAATGTGCATTACATTTAGTACCTCCATTGTGAAGTACTAGAAAAAGGCGCATTAGCCTATTTGAATGAGCATTAGAGAAAGTGAACGGCATTTTCTGTGACATTTTAATGCACATTCAAATAGGCTAATGTGTATTACAGCACACATATAGACATGTCCACTGGAGTCAGGACCAAGTCAACAGCAGGAGCACTCCATCCCCCTGCCAACTGTGCAGTATTCATGGTACCGCTCTGGGGTCGCTACTGGCTCTGAGGAAGGAGCTTCACCAAACAATACCAGCCAGTGTTTCTTATGCCAGTACCAATCAGCACAGCATCCCCAGGGGCTGTGAAGCACCAGGTCAGTTCTGTAGCACTGCTGATGTGTGCATAGCCCACAAAGTATGACTATACTATTGAGAAAACTAGAGGGAGCCCTGTATAGTGTGTCACACCTAAACCCTTCCAGGGACAGAACCTGTAGTACTCCCACTGGTTGCTTGGTTATACATTACACTATAAGCTGTCTTGCACATAGATGCTGGTAATAGACTGGCCCATTTCTACACTGTCCAGTGCTACGTACACAATGGGCATTTACCTTGGTTCCCATTTTCTCTCTTCCAGCCCCCAGATCCCAGTCCTCTCTCATGTGCTGCTTGGCTCTAGGGGTAGTACTGGTAGTCTGGAGATCGAGTAAGTGTGCAAAACAGCTCTGGGCATCAACAGCATGAAAGTGATGGGAGGTCTCTTCTCAGTTTACTTATGCAGAGAAGGTTGGATTCTGATCCCCATGACACTGGCATAAATGTGGAGTGATTCCCCTAGAGGAGGCTGGGGTTACTCTAGCTAAGCACCAACATAAACCACAGTCCAGTCTTGCCTGTTGAGTACCTGCATGTTTCTTGGGGTAATCTGAGCCTCTCTACCCAAGCTGTGCTCCCCAGCTACAGGAAGACGGGTGCTGAAAGATCCTTGCAGACTTGCCTGCTTTGCAGACGTTAATCCAGGAAATACAAATATTCCGGGTGTGACACTGAGTGCAGTATACAAAGAAGGTGCTAAACCATATCAGTGTCTATGCCTTATGTAAAGGACTGTAAGCTGTGATCACAGCTGCCTCATACCTCAATCACTGTAACAATCACACTGTGTATTTTACCCCCACCCTTTTTGCAGTCCCTCTCTTGCTTACTGAGCGCAGGTTCTGCTATCTCAGCTCTAAGTAACTCCACTGACTTCCATGTGGTGAAAGTCAGGGGTAACCAGGGCTGTCCCTGGGGGGGAGGGGGGCAGGGTAAATCAGGGCAATGGCTCTGGACCCTGCGCTTTGGGGGGCCCCATGGACAGTGCTGTACAGGCCCTGCTGTGAGCGCTGCCGGCTGGCTCTGGCCATTCACCCCCTCCCCCCCAGACCCACACAGGCTGATATGCCCCAGGCCCTGCACACCCCTAGGTACAGCTCTGGGGGTAGCAGTAAGCACAGCAAGTTCACAAAGGCCCTTGTGGAGGCATTTACACCTTTGCTCCCAACTCCGTTTCCTGCCTTAATCATAGTCCTTGCTCTCTGCAGTTGTCACCTTCTACCAAGGGGTGGCTCCACATCAGCAAGCAGATGTGTAATTCCTGAACTATCCAGGCTGCCACATTCCCTGAGTTCCTACAGAGGGGAAAGTAAAACAACAAAGCCATTGTCATGATTCTTTACAGGTGACTCCTGTCCGCGGTGCCCCGAGCTGTGGATGGGCTACGGGGACAGCTGCTACCTCTTCTCCAAGGAGAGAAAGGACTGGAATTCCAGCCAGGAGTCCTGTGCTGCAGAGAGCGCTCGTCTCCTGGTGATCAGCAGCACCCAGGAAATGGTTAGCATGACAAGGCTTTTGCATTGCTTTGGAGAGGCCTCTGCAGTCTGACCACCCGGAGGTGCTGTTGTGCCACTTTAAGACCAGTAAAAGCCTTAAACATAAGGATGGTCCCAAACTGGGCTGTGCCTTACAGTTTACATGCAAGAGGCTCCCCGGTGGACGGCTTGGGGGCCACATGAATGATCACTCAGGAAAGGACCCCCAAAAAAGAAGCTGGGAAGGACATTTCGCAGTTGCTATTTTCTGCCTCATCTCCCCCACCTAGACACCAGCAGAGCTGAAGGCAAGGGATCCTGAGCAGGAGGTTGGATGGGAGGGTACCCATGAGAGTCAGCGACAAAATCCCTGTTATGCTGCAGCCTCTGTGCTAAAATGTTCCCCAGCTTTGGAGGTGACATTTCATGCTACCCCGGCAAAGCTAAACCTTCTTCTCCCCCCTCAGCTGCAGCTGCTTGGACTTGTATGGATCTTTGTGCATTGCTAATGACTTCCTTATAAATGCATGCTCTACAAATGCCTAATTCCAGTCCCTCCTGGTGCTTGGTTGGAGCAAATCAGGGATACAGGCAGCATAAGCTCTGTACCAGGCCCTGGTTACTATGGGATGGCTCCAAGCCTGTTGAGCTTTGAAATCCCATTTTTTTGGATGAAATAAGCAAGTGGGAGAAAAAGTGGCTGCAAGATGATAACAGCTGTCTGAAATATGTGATTGGCTAAGTGATTGTGAACAAAGAAGGTATAAATGAAACACTAACAGGTGAGACTGAGCTTGCTCATTAAAATAGTTTCAGCACCCCAAGACACCCCGGGATGGCAGCTTCAGGATGAACCCTGGTCAGTTTGGCTTCCTGGACCTTTTCTATGAAATAAGAAAGAAGGAGTCAATCCACTGACATCTCCCAGCTGCCTTCAAAAATCAGGAGAACCAGGCTGGGGAACACCCTTCTTGTCAACACCGTGGCAGACAGGGATCTTGGAGTTATTGTTGACTCCAGGATGGACATGAACCGCCAATGCAAGGAAGCAGTCAGTAAGGCTAACGGCACCTCGTCGTGCATCTACAGATGCATCACAAGCAGGTCCAGGGAGGTGACCCGCCCCCTCTATGTGGCGCTGGTCAGGCCGCAGTTCGAGTACTGTGTCCAATTCTGGGCGCCGCACTTCAAGAGGGATGTGGCTAGCATTGAGACGGTCCAGAGGAGGGCCACTTGCACGGTCAAGGGGCAGCGAGGCAGGCCCTACGAAGAAAGGCTAAAGGGCCTGAACCTGTTCAGCCTCCACAAGAGAAGGCTGAGAGGGGACCTGGTGGCCGTTTACAGACTCACCAGGGGGAACCAGCTGGAATTGGGGGAAGCTCTGTTCCCCTGGGTATCACCCGGGGTTACTAGGAATAATGGCCACAAATTGTTAGAGAGAAGGTTCAGGCTGGACATCAGGAGACATTACTTTACAGTTAGGGCTGCCAAGCTGTGCAGTGGGCTTCCAAGGGAGGTGGTGCCCTCTCCTACCTTGGGGGTCTTCAAGAGGTGGCTGGACAGATATTTGGCTGGGGTGATATGACCCTGGCACCCGTTCCTGCCTGGGGCAGGATGTGTGACCTGATGATCTGTTTAGGTCCCTTCCGACCCTAAGTACTATGATACTATGAGAAGCAGGATTTGTTTGGTAATAGCTTTTATTAGACCAACTCTAGAGTTAGGGAGATATTAGATGGGCTTGTGGGCATAAAATGTCCCTGTTCCCATCACCTCACGGGTCTTACTCTATCCTCCAGGATCCGCACATTGGAGTTCTCCCCAGCAACAGGAGCAATGGGGTGCCCAGCTCAGTCTCCACAACTCAGGAGCTCCTGGTGTCTTAGGGCTGGGGGTGGATCCAGGAGCAGTAATAGCAGCTGAGCATCTCTCTCTGCACAGCTATGGAGCTCCGAGTACAGCCAGTCAGGCCTCAGCTCTCCTTCACAGCAGTAACAGCAGCAGAGCATCCCTCTCTGCAGGCAAACAAATACTGCCAATCCTCTCAGTTCTTGACCTTCATGTTTCTCAGACGTAGCAGGAGCAACCGCCAGGGCTCCAGCACCCCCTGAGCAGGGCTGTCTGGGCACTCAGCAAGGATGTCAGCTGTGAGGAGACAGCTCACAGAGTCTTCCCACTGGCAGCTGATGTCACAGCCCAGCAATACAGTGTCCTTGCCTGCAGGGACTTGATGAAGAGGCTGAGTGGAGGATGCATCCAGTGCTTGGGTTGGGTAGACCTCCTGGGGCCAGGCTGGCAGTGCAGGAGGACTGCAGGGAGGGACTGAGGTTCTGCTGGAGGCAAATGTCACTGAAGGATGAGCTTCCCTGAGGAGTGTTGTGGGAGCATAAGAGCATTGGATTAGGAGCTTCCCCTTCACAGAGGTGTGAAGCAATGTCCCCACTCGTCACCCCCACAGCCTTTCAGCATAATCCCTTGTCCCTCCCTTGCTTCTGGGGACTGCAGAGCAGTTCTGGTGCTCCTTACAGCAGCCATTCTTTCTGTTACTCCCCGCCTCCTCAGACAGCCCAACAGTATCAAGTACAGTGAGGAGTTTAGATTCAGGCTGCAAAATCCCTTGCTGATTTGCTAACAAACGTCTCCCACAAAAAGTATTGACCCCATTGCTCCAAGGAATAGCTGAGAGAGCTCCCACAATCCACCTGAAAAATGAGCTAGAGGGCATCTATTCTCCTGTATTTATATATTGTCAAAATATCAGTGTGTTATCGGGAAGGGGGTGCAAGTGCTTCCCTTGTGACAGCCCCCCATGTCATGGCTTTCTGAAGATTTCCCATAGCCCAAGCCTTGCTCTGACATGTCCACACCACAACTCTGTGTCCATCCCCCTGCTCCCTATAAGCTCCTCCATTCTGGGATCTGTTACCAGGTTGCTTTGCAGAAGGTGTCATGCTTCCCTCCTCTTCAAATGCTGAGCATTGCTCTTGTGTTCAGAGGAGTAGCAAATGGGAGCCAATCCAACAGTACATCTGTATAGAGTGTATAGTACTGTAGTATAGTACTATAGTGCTGTACTTCACAGGGCCAGACAGTACATCTGTATAGAATATGCATCAGAGTGGCAACAGCTCTCCATTCCCACTGAAGCAGCATCCTGAGACCATGTGCCAAAGAGGCAAATATCCAGGGCCCCTTCATACCAGGCACACAATGGCATGATCGCAAACAGAAACAATGGCAGAGGAAGCACAACCCTCCTCAGCAGGAGACAGCAGTGACTGGCCCTTCCCAGGAACCTGCCCAGCAGGTCCTTCAGTGCCCACCTTTGCTTCAGGAGAGCCCAGCCATCCCCAGCATCTTTGGGTGTTCGAAGAAGCATTGGCCACCCTCCTGCAGCAAACTTCCTGCAGGAGGCATTGGCTTCTTGTTGCAGGAGCTTCTGCTAATCCCATCTGCATTTCTCCCCACCTCCCTGCCTCAGGGCAACAGGCACTGATTCCAAGGTCCCCACTCAGAAACTCAAGGTTTGTCCCTCAGTAGAGTTATGGCCACTGAGTTTAAGGCATGAACCAAATTTCATCTAGTCTGGGCAGAAGCTCTGGAGAGACTCTTACTGCAGTTTCAACCAGGTTTAGTTGAGCCTATTGGTGGGGCAAAATAATCCCCTCTTAAACAAAATAGGAGCATCTACATTACACAGGGGTGTGAACCACTTTAATTTGTTTGCCTGTTGAATGCCTGTTCCTGTTTCTGGCCACATGAAGCAGGGTGGAGAGTGCTGTGCTGCGTGAGAAAGCCTGTCTGCCTTCCAGGGGAGGTGTAGCTTTATCACTCTTCTGCCCTGCCCCCCCTGGATGCCTAGGGCTGATGTTGTAGGGTGGTGCTAGCTAGAAGAGCATGAGGAGATATGGTTTGTTGTACAGGTGGAAAGGCAGTCATTGAAGACTTTAAAATGTTTGTCTGTATTTTGGAGGACAAACAGACTAAATTGGACACACAGAAGTGACACCAAAGGGCTGTTCTGGTGGGTGACACACTGCCCCAAGGGTTTCAGGAGTCATCCATTAAAACCTTCGCTGTCCTTCTCTTATGCACTGTCCAAAGGGAAGTTCACCATGCCAGCATGCCCTCTGAAAGGCAGAACACCAGTGCCGCAGCCTGCATCCCCTCCCTCCACCTCCCATGCTGAGGAAGAAAACAGCTCCATGGACCTAACTCCACAACTGCTCTTCAGAGGACACATTCCTGAAGTGCAATCAGTCTGCCAGAGCTTCATCCTTCGTGACACAGAGAATGCAGTGTGCCTATGGCACCATGTCTCTGGGAGGGGGCTGTGACTGGGGAGAGGAGCATTTGGCTTCTAGGCACAGCACTACCACAAAGCCTCTGCATACCCTTGTGCCAGGACCTGTTTCCCCATCTATAAAAGGAAGCTACTAACCTTCACTCACTGCTGCAAATTGCTCTTCAATTTGTTGGATGGAAAAACACAGTGCAAGCAAGAGGTGATTAGTAGTATTGCAACATATTTTCTAAGATTGTTGGTAAGAAGGGAACTATCCACCATTCCTCAACCTCCCATTAATCAAAAAAAACATAGGCGCTATCCTACCAAAGGACACTAGACCATTGGTTACTCCTGTTAAATCTCACACCTCCTCCAGTACCAGGTACGAACAATGGGTCACTTAAGAAATGCTCCACTGCAAGCACACATAGTTCAGGCACTGCAAACTCTGTTGCTGTAACAGCTCATGGCTTAAGTCAGGTTAATTACTGAAGTACTTGCCCAGCCCCCCAGGTGGGTTTTACAGCTGACACTAAGCTCTGCACTGTCACAGGTTCACTGCTACAAGTATGTGAGCCAAACTATTTAAAGAAAAGCTGGGTGTATCTGCCCCAGCAGTGAAGCATCAGATTACTCATCTATCTGGTCTCTACAGTCCTTCCTCTAGAGATACTTGGATCTGCTGATTCAAATTAAGAGAATGCCCCTCCAAGCCCCACACTGCCATGCACTACACAAAATCATGCCATCCCATTTATGGGGGCAGGGCAGGGTTTCTTTCTCCTTCTCCTAGCTATCTCTGAAAGTGCTGACTTGCTCTCCAATGAAAGCCAATATTCTAGCCAGGGGTAGGCACCCCCCGACACACATGCCAGACCATGGCTTACAAAGGTATTTTGCTTGGCATGTGCGCCTCAATGAAAGGGAAGGATTTGTCCCCTTGCAGTTCCCCCGCTGTCTGCCACTTGCATGCCAACATCTTACAAGCCGAGGTTATGGGTGTTTTTGGCACTCTGCCCAAAAGTGTTGCCAACCCCTATTCTAGGCCCAGCAGAGTCAGGAGTCAGGGTAGGACATGGGACAGGGGAAGGATTTTTGGTGCTGATAGAGGATATTCCTGCTATCAGTGGATGGAGGCCACATGTCCCTTGAACAAGGAACGCCTAGTCCTCTCTACAGCATTCAACCCCGTCAAGCATAAAGTTTCACCAGCCGTCCTGTGAGTCTGAGGGATTCACTGAAATGGTTCCAGTCCAGTCTGTATGGAAAATGACACCTCCACCTTGTGGCCCCTCCTCTCTGGAGTCCCATGACAATCAGGTTTTTTCCAGTCCTATTTGATACCTATGCACTGCCTCCAAGGAAGAACTGGTTAGATAACATAGATTCCAGTGCCAGTGGGTGAGTCTACATGAAACGCTAACTGTGCAGTAGCCTAATAACACTGCACAGTAGTGTGCCGGACAAAACCCATGCTAATACACTACTGCACAGTTAGAACCCCAAAAAACCCATGTGCTGACACTACTGCACAATAGTGCGAGTTACTGCACATTGAATTTTAGTACTTGTTACTAAGTAATTAATGACTGTGTAGCCACACCCAATGAGAAGCAAATGACACCCAGCTCTGCCCTTTGTCACACCCCACTGTGCTCAGATCCCAATCCTCAAGGCATTCAGGAATCTTGCTCTAATTGATATCAGTGGCAGGGAGGCACTTATATTGCCTTGAAGTTCTAAGCCCCAGTGCTTGGGAAAGGATGCATTTGTGGAGGCAGAACAGCTGGTTGTGGCTGAAATCAAATAAGGTGGAAGCTAAGTTGATGGGTAGAGGAAAGCTATCTAAGGAGCCTGTAGATACTGAAACTTTGGCATTGCCACATTTAATCAGACACAAGTTCTATCAAGTGTAGTATCCAGTCTCAGCTGGTGGCTTGCGTCCCCCCCACAGTCAATTCAGTCCACGTATTAGGGATGTCACTTGGATCACTGATGCCAAGTTATCACATATAAGCATGCAGGATTAACACTACACACACCCCCTTTGGTTGGCTAGTGCACTCAGCCCCATCCTAGCAAATGTTAACCTGACTTCCAGTATACACAGCTTTATCATCTCTCACCTGGACTTTATCAATGCAATATACCTAGGCAGGTATCTCTCAAGCCAGAGGAAACTCCAGATCAGTGGTTCTTAACCATTTTTGGACTTGAGCCACCCCTCATTGGACTCAAGGCACTCCTCCATTGGGTACCCAATTTCAAAAACAAATGTATATATTATATATTTATATAATATTACCTCCTGCCAAGGGGCTGGGCAGTAGTAGTGGGGGATTGTCTAAGCAGGGACAAGCCTGAGACTGTGCTTCTCTCTCAGCTCATCTGTTTATCTCCTCATATTTCACTTATGTCCTCACATTTTGCATCACTCTTCAAAGGATCTGGTGGCACCCCAGGGTGCTCTGGTACCTTAGTGGACAGTGAGTACTCCAGCTGGTATAGAAACTGGCCATGAGTCTCATCACCAACACTGAATATTGCCAGCTCATCCAGCACATTTACTCTCCAAAGCTTGCTTCCCGTAAACCAGCGGTGTCAAGCCAGAACCAGCCTATGGAGCCTCTCCATCTGGCCTGCCAGGCTACTGGTAATGGGGAGGCATAGTCTTCTGCACAATCTGGGGCCATTTGGCCACATTGGACAAGGCCATTGGCAGTGAGTTTGGCTCACTGCCACCACCCCTGGACTTGATCCCCTCAACCCCTCACTGCTGCTGTCACTTCCAGACTCCTCACTGCCGCTGGCCCACTCAGTGCCACTGGACTCATTGCCACCACTGCCAGACCCCTTCAGGGATTCATTTGGGATTGTATGTGTACAGAAATTGGATTTTATATGCAAAGGGCCCAATTCTGACCCCATAGGCTTTGCTTGCAGCAGCATTATTTCATCAGCTCTTCCACTTGGACACTATTAGGGCTGTGGGAACAATGGCAGAAGCACTAATGAGGACAGGCCTCCAGCAGGCCTCAGTCTTTTACACACTGAGTCCTCGAGATCAGCTCTGCTCCTTGGGGCTCAGTGACTGAAATGGCAGTGGGCAATTTACTGTTGTGCTGTCACTGAGGGGCTGCAGTAGGGAGTGGGCAATGCAACAAAACCTGAAAAAACACACTAGTGGGGACATAAGCATGCTGCAGGAAATCTGGATTCAGGCCACTGCCATCAGCTGATGTACTCCAGTGATGCTGAGGGGAAAATCCTGTCCTCTATTTCTCTGATCTTATCTACTCTCTTGTAGAAGAGTTGGAGCATTGTTGTAGCTGTGATGGTCCCAGAAATGTCTGAGAGGGAGAATTTTTTGTGATATCTTTTATGGGACCAACTGCATAGTTGGGAGAACTGTTGGACAAGCTTTCAGGACATCGAGTGCCTTTCCTTAGGTCTAAGCTCCAACTTGAGGAAGGGCACTTGATACTCAAAAGCTTGTCCAACAGCTATCCCAACTATACAGTTGGTCCAATGAAAGATACCATAAAAAATCCTTGCTTCTCCTATTTACACTATAAGAATGGCCCTGTTTATACATGTTTCTTCCCACAACATGTTACAACCCGATTGGTTATTTTCCCCTGTGAACAGTTTGCAATTGTGATATACAACTATGCTATAGACCAGCTGTGACTGGAGTTAAAACAAGACTCACTATAACCTATCTTGTGCTGATACAACTCTTCTGCTTTGGGCTATAGTTTCTTACTGAAACATTTGTAATTGAACAAACTCCCCCCAGAGGTGGTGCAAGCACCTACTCTGGACAAAAAACATGTGGATGTATTTCTTGCTGGGGTCACTTGATCTCAGCTGACTCCCTGCCAGGGGTGGGGCTGGACTCAATGAACTCAGGAGGTCCCTTCCAGCCCCTAATGTCTATGAAATCTATGAAATTCTACCAGCACAAATCCTATAGTTTTAACATCCAGTATAAAAGGAGTGAGTGACACTGATATAAAAACTTGTACGCACTGATATAACTGTCTGTAGTAGTGGGCTGTATTGTTTCCACTATGCCATTATGTGCCTTACTCTGTCCACACAAGCAAGAAAAAGACATGCCCACTAATGTTCTAATCTCTCTCTCTCTTTAGAGCTGTCTTCACTGCCCAAAAAGTGGTGTGTTTACACACCCAGACAGTTCTTGCTATAGGCACCAGCTTTTATTTTTACCTGGGGGGAGGAGGAGGGAGGTGGTAGCCTAAAATGTCATAGATTTCATAGACATTAGGGCTGGAAGGGACCTCGAAAGATCATTGAGTCCAACCCCCCGCCTGAAGGGCAGGAAGTCAGCTGGGGTTACAGGATCCCAGCAAGATAAGCATCCAATTTGCTCTTGAAGGTGTTCAGAGTAGGTGCTTGAACCACCTCCGATGGCAGGCTGTTCCAGACCTTGGGGCCTCAGACAGTAAAGAAATTCTTCCTTATGTCCAG
>NW_017728931.1:8826101-8847628 GCF_001723895.1 Crocodylus porosus
CATTGCAGGCTCATGTTCATCTTGTGGTCAATGATGACCCCCAAGTCTCTTTCTTCCATAGTGCTAGCCAGTGTAGCACTGCTGAGCCTATAAGGATGCTGCAGATGTGGAACATGTGGAAAGATGCTGGACATGTGGAAAGTTTTACACATTTCAGGTGACAGCCCGAGGGGAGCCAGGGCCCTTGGGCCGCCACATACTTGGCACCTCTGGTTCTTGCAGTAAAATTCCAAAAGTAGCGTAGCCTACACCAGTGTTTCTCAACCTGTGGGTCGTGACCCAAAAGTGGGTTGCAAGAATATATGAAAAGCCAGGTCATGAATGAACTTTAAAAATTAATCAAAAAAACTTTAAAAATGGATAATCCTTTAAAGGAGAAAAACATGGGAAACTGTGGCTTTTCCTTTGTAGGCTGCCAGAGTTTCCAGCCTGCAAGGGGTTGTTTGCTTCCCCCCTCCGCCTGCTTCACACACTGGGGGCACTGGGTCAGGAGTGAGGGGCACTGGGTTGGGACTGGCAATCGCTGCTTACAAATGGGCCCTGGTACAAAAAGGATTGAGAACCACTGGTCTAAGATCATTCTTATCTTGATGTCTCTCGCTGAGGGCAAAGCTATACCTCCCCCTTCCTACCTGGGATTGACCTCAGCTAGCAGGCAAAAACTTCAGGCTGGTAGTCTCTCCTCATCTTTCCCTTCCCCCAAGCCACCCATCTAAATATCTGTAAACAAAAGCAGGTAAATCTCCTTCTTCCTTCAGTCCCAGACAGGTCCACCTGCTGAATCCATTCCCCAGCCCCCTGAGTCTTACCTTTCCTCCAGGTCTCCATTCAGATGGAGAACAGGGGTAAGCCAAGGCTCCTCCGCCCCCCCAGGCTCTAGCACTTGCTAATCCTTCAGGAATGCCTGTGGAGGAGCCAGGGGTGGGCAAGGCCGGGCAGTGTGGGGGACCTCCTGCAGGCTCAGGGGGAAAACGGGCATTGTCTGCAGTTTAAATCTCCAGGCTGGCACAGGACAGGCAATATGACTAAAGTATAAGGCAAGTGGAAGGTGTTCGACCACCACATAGGGTCAAATATAAATGGGTACAATGTGACTCGCAGACCCATTCCATTTGTGCCCAAAACACCAGGAGTCAAGTCCACCCTACCTACTCCTCCTTTCTGCTCCTCAGGCCTTTTTCTGATATGCATTAGCCCTCACAAGTGGAAGAGGATCAGCCTGGGTCAAGGCTGGAGTGAGAGATGCAGGAAAAATTACAGGATTGAGGACAAGTGACTCAGAAAGAGGCATGCTTCCTTCTAAGTCGATATGGGGATCCAGGCCCTGATCCTGGGCAAGGAGTGCTGCAGGGAGAGGCAGGGCTGATTCAGGAGAGGGGAATGTGTTCCTCTGAAGCAAATGTGATATGAAATGCCCCTGCGGGGAGTAAGGCTTGCGTTAGAGAGACATGCTGGATTTAAAAGGAGATGCCAGAGCTTTACAGCAGAACCTGGTGACTCATGTTTTTGAGAAACCTCAAGGTATTTCTCAAGACTGTGGGATGGGCTGATATTCCAACAGGACATTAGTGCAAACCAGGGGTATCAAACTCATCCCACCCCCTTCTGCTGGACATGGACATGGCGGTGATTGTGCAAGGAGTGACAGGGTGAGCAGCAGTGGCAGTAGGACAAATAGAGGTGGCAACAGGGGGTAACACAGCCATCACTCATCTCCTGACATGTATCTCCAATAGGCCTTCAAACTCTGGACTTGGATGACAGGCCCAACCCCGGCTCACTCCACTGCCAAATTTGAAGCTCCTCTGGCTCCATATGCCATATGCTTGGCACCCCTGATAGAAACAATTGTTTCCCTATCTGCTGCAGTTACCTGCTGTCTAGTATTGCCCTAAGTTGGCATACCACTGAAGAGAAGGCCTCCTCTGGGGTGGGTGAATGGTCTTGATCCGAGGTATTAGAAAGGCTGCCACAGAGTTCTCAGAGCAGAAAGTCCTGGAATCGAGCACTATGTTTTTGTCTGGGTAATACAATGGCCTTTGAGCAGGGTGGCCAGTCTCCAGATTGAAGCCCTTCTATTCCTAAGTTTTTTAAGGAAGGGACCTGGAGACTGTGAGGAGCTGAGGAAATTCCTTCTTTACATAGACACACACAGTAGTCCCGCTGTGACCCAACTATAACACTGAGGTTTACTACAAATGTTAGCTGCACAGGTACTTTTCCTGCCTGGAGAACAGTTCAGAAAATGGCCACATCATTATGCCACAGTCAGATTGGCATGGACTGGGTGTCTTGCCTGCCTCTAAAGCAGGGGGTATGATCCTCTTCCTTGGCTCTCTCAAGTGTATTTAAAAAAAAACAACTATTTCCTGTCCTTGCAGTGACAACACAGAGAGGGTACCTTCATTCCCCTGCTTTACCTGTGCCAAGTTAGGCTGTTCTTGGTGTTTTGGGGCATTGTGCCTGGTAGTTGTACGAGACGGTTGTTTGCATAGCTGCAAACAACCCTCTCGTACAACTACCAGGCACAATGCTGTGTGTGTCTATGATAGTTACAAGACTAAGACAGATAAACACTTGTCTAGGACAGTTTAGATAGGGGTGATCCTGACTATCAGTGGTTCTCAACCTTTTTTGTACCAGGTCCCATTTGTGAAGATGGATGGCAAGTCCCGACCCAGTTTAAGTAGGAAACACACAAGCATTTTGGCCCCCAAATACTTATTACACACTACAAATTAAAGCTCGCCAGTCTTATAGTTAAAGACAGAAATTAATATCAAGAGGAAAACATTAACAGCAATATCAACATGCGACCCTACACTGCTGCCAAGTGACATGCATATTTTTCTACATTTTTCCGTGATTGTTTGCAACCCTTTTGTATATTCTTGTGACCCACTTTTGGGTTGCAACCCACAGGATGAGAAATGCTGAACTAGATGACCTCCTGAGGGCCTTTCTAGCCCTACTTGTCTTTAATTCTAAGCACCTGGTAAAAACACTGTAGTTTAGTGCCATGTATTTAATCAGGACCCTGTGTAAGGGTCCTCAGTGCAGCATGCCTAGGGTATATGAGGCAACCCCACTTCATGGCAGTAATACAGGTTAAGGATTATGTCCTGGGTGAGAGCTGGAGCACCTGTGGGGTCTTTCTACATGAGGAAGGGAGGACCCACGATTCCCCACAGGTGCTGCAAGTGGTAGGAGCTGTAGCTAAGAAAGAGCTTGATCAATTTTCTGGCTATGCACCATCCAACCCTAAGTAGAGAAAGTCTCACAGATCCAGTAGTTGCACTATTGGTCTGCATAAACACACCCAGTGTTGCTGTCCACAGTGATTCCAGGTTGGAGAGAGGAGAAGGGATCGGGAGAAGGGGCAGAATTTCAGGAAATCCTCAGTGTAGACTGACAGAGAGAGATCACATCATAGCATGCTTCTTGCCTACAGCCAGTACAAGACTCCTTTCTTATATGCTGTCCCAGCCTAGGTCCAAGCAATGCTGATTCTAAGCATTCCTGGGGGGAGACTGTTCCATAGCCCAGCTGATCGCACCTCACATGTACAATCAAACCACTTGTGTGGGTGGGAGTAGGGTCAGGGTGTCAGGAAGGATGGCAAGAAGAAACCACCCCCCAACCCCTTGATCTTGTAGTCCATTTATTAACCCCCAAGCCCACATCTTTTTCCCACTTTGCTTTTCAGGCCTGCCCAGGAAGGGCTGGGTTTCATGCCCCTGACTCCTTGCCTGAGTCTGCATCCCCACTGCTAACAAAGGGCCACAATCATCCTGCACTTCTCAGGTGATCAGGAGACTGAGATGTTAATGGGAGGAAGAACTTTGTCCTTTCTCTGACCTGCTCCCTGAGGAGTGAAGAGAGGGGAAAATGGGATTTTAATATGAATGAGTGGCTAATTTGTGTTGTTCTTTCTTGACTGCCTTCCAGCCACACGTATGGCTGCACAGTTTCAGACTCAGGCTCCTGTAGCCAGGCCCTGGACCAGGTAGGGAAAGGGGGGCTTGAGAGAGTCAAGAGCTAAAATAGGTGGGGGAGGACTGAGTTAGCATGGAGTTGTATTAGTAAAGCTAGGGGTGGAGAGCCCCAGACTGAGATAAGAAGGTTGGAGGAGGGAAAAAGTCTGCAAGGCACCAGGAAGAGGCAGTAGCAGAGCTGTGGGAGAAGCCCAGGGCTGGGATAGCTGCAGGGCAGGGCTAAGGTGTTTTCCTTAGAAATCAATTGGTAAGAGAGTATGACTTTTATTGTTTGACAATTTATGGCCTATGAAACGCACAACTTGTCTTTGCAGGTATATTTATTGTATATGATTTTATGCTTCTTCTGGTAAGTGTTTTTTTCCCACAGAAACAGTGGATCACTGCCTTAAACTCCTTGCATACTTTCCTAGTCACGCACTCCTTGTTTAGGTCAAAGTCCTATTCCAAAGGCAAGGGCAGCTGGATTGGTTAGAGCTGGCTCTAACCCCTGTACATCCAAGTTTTAGCATTTCTTTACCTCATGCAGATTTGGCAAGTTGGGAAGTTCTTTCCTACCTTGGCAAGACTCAACATAAAACCCAATAAATTATTCCTCTCTCTGCTAGAGCAAAGCCCTGCACGCATACATGCCAAGTGAAACTGTGAAATCATTTTGCATTCACAGCTGTAACTACCCAGACTGCAGTCATGTGAAAACAGATTATTGTCTTGGACCAGTGGCATCAAACTGACCCCATGCCCCCAGCGGGATTGGATATGGTGGCAGTGCGGCCAATAGCTGCATCAGTGGCAGCAGTGGGACTAGTGATGTAGCCAGTGTAGCAAGCGGCTGCTGCCAACTGGTTCCAGGTAAGCGGGACTGGGTTGGCACAGTTCTAACTTGACCCTCTTGCCACCAATGGACACATCCAACTAGACTGCATAGCCCTGGATTCAGTGGCACGGATGTCCCCCCCCCCCCATAATTCCTTGGCCTGCCAGGAGCCCCATGAAAATGGCTGCATGGGCCACAGGCTGTATGGTTGACATCTATGTCTTAGACATATAGGAGGAAAATGAAAGATTGTTTTACATGGACTCCAGTGCTGAGCCCTGTTCAGGTCCTTTGTGTTACAGAAGATCTACTGCAAGGTGGCACCACCTCATACACTGAACACATGACTCACCCTTTGCTCCTGTCCCTCCTACCACTGAGCCATAGGCCCTGATATACCATGATTAAAAAGTTATGGTTTCATTAGGACCTCTGCATCCATAAAAGATTGTCTCTTTTGGAAAATCTTATTACGTTCATTGGCAACTGTGAGCACTTGAGTTTGCTGGCATGGTTAACAAGTAGGTGGTTGCCTACAAAAGCTTATGCATTCCTGAATGAGGTAGTCACTAAGGTGCCACGCTGCCCTGGCTTCTGCTTGACTTCAGACTAACATGGCTACCTCTCTAGCTCCTCCTGTGTAAATTCTAGACTAACCCAACATTCATTGTGGTCTATCCTGGTCTACCCTGCTGCACAGTTATGATGAACCTGGAACCCACTCACACAATATACCACACTGTTGTGTTCAGATAGGTCAGGCCTTCCAAAAATAGACTCCTCACTGAACTAAATACAACTTTGGACACTTAAGGTCCTTGGATCTCTGCTGCACAGCTCCTCACCGTGGCTGGGGTATCTTTGCAATGTGGACAGGCCCCTGACTTGGGTCCAGTGGTAATGTAGATAAGTCTTTTTCTAATGGGTTATAGATCTAGTGGGAATGATCAGGTGAAGGTCCAGTTCCAGATATGAAATTTTGAAGCTGAGCCCATTTCTGGCCATATATGAGGGTCTCCAACACTGATTGTCCTAAGCATGCTAAATTAGCAGATATCAAAGATATTGGGGGTGGGAGGGGCAGATTGGCTGCAACAGGCTTCAAGGGCTGGGGTGGGAGGGAGCTTCTGCATCCCAGGCCCACCAGAATCCAGATGCAATCACTGCTAACAGCCCTCCAAGAGCAGGCTGTGGCTTTCAGTTCTATTCCCCTTGTTGCTGAAGCCAACAAGGTGGGACAAGGCTTTTTGCTGTGTAGGATGTGGCTCATGATGTACTTTCACTTACTTGTGTTATATACCAGACTGCTGCAATTCTGGGTCCCGGAGCCTCAACATGAAGTGATCCCATTGACTTCAGCTAGAAACGCCTGTGTGTGGGGTTGTTGGATCAGAACCTGCCCCACACTCGACAGCTTCATCCTGCTGCACGGAAGTCAAGGAGACATTTGTCTCTCATGTTAAATTACTTTGGATTGAGCCTATTTGGGGCATGCTTCTGACCCAGGGACAGTCCCATTGACATTAGCAGAGCTATCTTGGTTTCCCCTAAATGTTTACACTGAACATGCTTTTTCAAATTGCATTTTAAACTTTATAGTTTAATTGATATGTAACAAGAAATATTATTTCTTTTAAATCTAATGCACATATAATATGTCCATCATCGTGGCTATCATGACTTGCAGCATGACTTGTAGCTGGTGCAGAACATGGCAGCCCAACTACTGGGGGTTGCCAGGTATATATAACTCCAGTGTTGCAGTGTCTGTGTTGGCTTGCAGTAGCTTCCGGGGTGCAAATCAAGGTGCTAGTTTTAACCTATAGGGCTCTAAATGGTCAGGGCTGTATGTACTGAAGAAGCTGCCTTCTTCCTTATGCCATATCACAGCCGGAAGCAACCCGAATTATCAGCTTGTCAAATCTGCTTGACAAAAACACATGGGAGGTGTTCTGTGCCAGAAGTGTAACAGAGCAGCTGGGTATCTGAGGCAGTGACAAGGCACAGGGACAGCAGTGAATTTCTGCTGCTGGCAAGCCATGCAGCTGTATCAGCATAAGCATTTTGCCTGATGGCACTCTAAAGAGCCATATGTGCCTGTGAAAGTAACAATCCAGACCCAAATACATGAGGCTGTTTGGGCATAAAGCCTTTTGCCAATTATTGGTGTTGTTTCTTTTACTGATACAACTCTTTCAAGTTTCACAGGCTAACATTTTGACAATACATCCTTAGTGGGGTTGAAACAGCTAGAGTCTTATTCTTTACCAGAGTAGACCATTGACATAGCTGTACATTGGAGATAATGTGTACCTTTTTATCTTATCCTGCTGTTGTGTTTTCAAACTGTAGCACATCAGGATAACAAGGACTGCTCCATTCGTGTGGAAAATATGTGATGATAAAAGATTACTGATGATAATTAGGTTGCCTGTTTATTATTAAAAACCCTTGAAGTTCAAGGGAACTGTGACTTTAATGAGACTAAGATCAATGCTCCCCAAATAAATTTATTTAGATCAGGAATGCAAAGAATCCCTCATGGGGACTCATCTGGAAGGACTGTGGAGAACAACTCCTGTGCTCCATGTCTTTTGCCTGCCAAGGTGTCCCCTAGATTCCAAGATCTCTGTTCTTCTGGGTCCTGTTTTAACTTTAGCAATCCAATTTACAAACACATTCTCAATTAAGAGATCAAGATCATCAACGTGGACCAGATGAGGACCCTTGGCACCAAGAACACCAGCACAGGGTTTCTTAAAGCTTGTTAACATTCTGCCTCCCTTAACCCTGGCAACATATCTGATGTATTTAACACCCTTTCCTGGAAACCATTCTCCACCAGAGCCCTGTATTAGTAGATTCAAACCCCTCCCCGCCCAGTTGCCTGCCTTAGTACTTGAATGAGCTGCTGTTCCAGGCTGGCTCAGCTCCACAAAGGGCTTACCCCAGCATCTTGGTGGGGGTTGTTTATGTCTGGGACTAAAAGGGGGCTCCCTTTTTTGTTGTCTTCTTCCATTTCTAGGGTGGTGGGGATACCTAGTACCAGCTTGGGCTTATACTCTCCTTGAAATGATTTGTTTGGGAGGTAGCTGGGGAGGGCATAAAATATGTGCTGCGGGAGGGAACATGACATCAGAAGCGACTGTGTCTGATTCTGGGCCAGCTGAAGTCCACAGCACTGATGTCAGGCCTGCAGCGGTTTTTATTTTTCCTGCAGATTTTCCTTGGGTGTGGGGTTTTTGAATGTATAATGTCAGATTAGTCTTGCAAGTTTTCTCCCAAGAAGTCCTGCAGGAAATTGCTCCATAGTTCCTCCCTCACCATGCCAGTAGATATTAGCATGCACTGACTGCCAGAGAGGAAACATTTCCCCAGTTGATATGTTTCATGTATTTATTTTTTTCAGGAAATTGAACCCTAATACCAATTTCATTTTTTCCCCTTTCCCTTGGCTTTAGGTGTTGAAACTACTCTATCAATTCAGAAATTCTTAGAACTTTGTGTCTTCTTTAAAGGCATTTGGATATACATTGATAAGGGATCAATGATCCAATTAAAGCAAAGTCAATGATCAGGAAAGTCAATTAATCAAAAGGTGTTTTGTATTCACAAAACCATCAGCCTGCATTGGCTTTTGTTTGTTGGCAAAGCAACTGTGCATTGTTTAATTACTAGTAGTGCTTTGATATTTAAAAATATTATACAGTACCATACATTTATTTCTTGTTGTTTGCTGTTCCATGTGGACTCTAATGATACTGCTAGGTGTGACTTTGCATATATCAAAATAACCACATGGCTCTGGAGGCAAGGGTGAAAGGGGTAAGGGTGGAGGGTCCAGGTGATATTCTCATCAATCCTTCCAGTCAAAGGTAAAGACCCAACAAGAGGCAGATACAACCTAGAGATCAACTTATAGCTATGTAGACAGTGTTGCCAGCAGGACTTTGGCTACTGTGACCATTAGGTAACATTTCAAGAAGATGAACAGCAGGGAAGGGATGGGCTCCACCTGACAAAAAGAGGGAAGAGTATTTTTTTTATACTGGCTTGCTAGCCAAGTGAGGAGGGCTTTAAACTAGATTCATGGGGTGGGAAATGGAGACAAAAGCCCAGAAGTATGTTAAGAGCCTGGAGACCTGGATAAAAACTTAGTAAAGGGAAGCAGTAATGGAAACTTTAGCAATGTCCTTAGGGATAGGATAGGGCAATAAGTTAGATACTTGAAATGTTTATACACTGATGCGAGAAGCATGGGGAATAAACAGAAAGAATTGGAGGTCCTAATACAATCAAAGAATTATGATGTAATTGGGCTTATGGAGATGTGGTGGGATAGTTCATGTGACTGGAGTACAGTCATAGATGGGTATAGCTTGGTCAAGAAAGACAGGCAGCAGGAACAGGAGGCGTTGCCCTATATATAAAGATGATGTACACAAGTTCAGAGGTGCAGCACCAAGTGGAAGATAGATCTTTTGAAAGCCTCTGGGTGAAGGTCAGAGGGGGGAGCAGCAGGGGGGATGTCATGGTGGGCATCTGCTACAGGGCATCAAACCAAGAGGTGGTGGTGAATGAGGCTCTCTTTAAGCAAGTATCAAAAGCTTTCAAACTGCAGGACTTGGTTCTCATGGGGGACTTTAATTATCAGGCTATCTGCTGGGAGGGAAATAGCAGTGCACAAGCAGTCCAGCAAGTTTTTGGCGTATGTTAGGGATAACTTTTCTGATTCAGATGGCAGAGAGGCCAAGCTTCAGATACAGGGTGGAGAGCTCTTCTTGATTTACTGCTCACAAACAGGGTTGGTTGAGACTGTGAAGGTAGAAGGTAACTTGAGTGACAGTGATCATGAAATGGTTGTTCAAGATCCGAAGGGGAAGAAGGAAGGAGAGCACTAGAATAAGGAGACTGGACTTCAGAAAAGCAAAATATAGCAAAGTCAGGGGCCTGGTAGGAAGGATGCCTTGGGTGGGAAGTCTGAGGGGAAAAGGAGTCCAGAAGAACTGGCTATACTTTAAGGAAGCCCTTTTAAGGGCTCAGGAGTAAGTTATTCCAATGAGGCAGAAGAATGGAAAGAGCAATAGGAGCCCAGGTTGGCTAGAGAGCAATCCCTTCAATAAATTTCAACTAAAAAAGACATCCTATAAAAAGTGGAAATCTGATCATAGTATTAGGCAAGAGTATAAGAGTACTGTGAACATGCAGGGAGAAAACTAAGAAGGCCAAAGCACAATTTGAGATGCAGCTGGTAAGAGACGTAGAAGACAATAAAAAGGGATTTTATAGGTATGTCAAAAGTAAGAGAAAGACCAGAAATGTCATAGGTCCCTTACAGAATGTGCAAGGCAGTCTAGTCACAGATCACGCAGAGAAGACTGGAGTATTTAATTGCTTTTTTACTTCTATTTTCACAATAGAGACAGCTACCAGCTAACAAGTGCAGTTGGCAGCATAGATGGGGAAGGAGTGAACAGCCTAGAATAGCGGCAGACCAGGTTACGGATTATTTAGAGAAGTTAGAGGCTTTCAAGTTGGCAGGGACAGGTGGGATGCACCTAAGGGTACCTAAGGGAATTGGATGAGACAATTTTGGAGCCATTGGCTACCCTTTTTGAGAATTTGTGGAGGTTGGGCAAGGTCTTGAGTGACTGGAAAAGGGCAAATATAGAGCCCATCTTTAAAGGGAAGGAGGAGGATCCAGGGAAATACAAACCAACCAACCCAGGGGTGGGCAAAATCCAGCCCATGGGCCGAATGTGGCCCGCCAGGCCATTCTATCTGGCCCACGGGGCCCCTAAAAAATTTAGAAAATTAATATTAATCTGCCCCTGACTGCCTGTGATTTGGCCCTCGATGGCTTGCCAAAACTCAGCAAGTGGCCCTCCGCCCAAAATACTTGCCTGCTCCTGAATCAACCTGATCTCTATACCTGGAAAGATCATGGAATAGGTCCTAAAGGAATCCATCATGAAGCATCTAGATGAGAACAAGGTGACTGGGAACAGTCAGCATGGACTCACCAACAGCAAGTCATGCCTGACCAAGCTGATTTCCTTCTACAATAATGTGACAGGCTCAGTCATTGGGGGAGAGTGGTGGATGTGGTATAACGACTTTAGCAAGGCTTTTGACACATTCTCTCACAATATCCTCATCAACAAGCTATGGAAATATAAACTGTAAGATAGATACATAACTGATTGGATGATTGTACTCACCGAGTATTCTCAGGTGGGGTTCCTCAGAGATCTGTCCCAGGTTCAATATTGTTCAACATCTTCATTAATGATTTGGATGATAAGATCAAATGTACACTTAGCAAATTTGCAGATGGCACCAAGTTGTGTGGAACTGTGGACACTCCAGAGAGCAGCACTAGGATCCAGAATAACCTAGATGTCCTAGAAAAATGACCACAACCAACCAGATGAGATTCAGCAAGGACAACTGAAAAGTCCTGCACTTGAGACAGGATAACCGCATGCACAAATACAGACTGGGGGAAGACTGGCTAGGTACTTCCTAGCCAGTCATCCCCCAGGTCCTTCTCTGCAGTACTACTGCAGAGAGGACCTGCGTGTTATGGTGGACCATAAACTGAATATGAATCAACAGTGTGCTTTTGTTGCCAAAAAAGCTTACTGGATTGTATTAACAGGAGTGCCACTTGCAAATTAAGGCAAGTGACTCTTCTGCTCTCTTCAGCACTTGTGAGGCCTCATCTGGAGTACTGTGTCCAGTTTGGGGCCCCTCACTTCAAGAAGGATGAGGAGAGTTTGGAAAGAGTCCAGCATAGGACAACCAAAATGATGAGGGGGTTGAGAGGCAAGACTTGTGAGGAAAGGCTGAACGAACTAGGGTTATTTAGTCTGGAGGAGTGAAGACCAAAGGGGATTTGATAACAGTCTTCAAATACCTGAAGGGTGATTATAGAGAGGATGGAGATGGGCTTTTCACTGTGGCTGTAGGGGACAGGACTAGGAGCAGTGGCCTCAAGCTGCAGCAGGGGAAACTTAGGCTGGCGATTAGAAGAAACTTTCTGACTATGAGGGTGGTCAGGTATTGGAACAGGCTACCTAAAGAAGTTGTGGATTCTCCATGCTTGGAAACTTTCAGAAGTAGGTTAAACAGACACTTGCCTGGGATTATTTAGTTAGGGATGATCCTGCCCCAAGCAAGAGGCTGCACTAGGTGGCCTTCTGAGGTCTCTTCCAGCTCTGCTTTCCTTTGATCCTAATATTTACTGTACAGTACAATACACAAAGTATAGTTTTCAGCACTTCATACTGTGTTGTTTGATGATCCAAAAAATGGTTATCCAGAATGATAATACAACTTATTCTGGACAATCAACATTCTCCTGCATCTTTATAAAGCTGATTTTAATTGGTGGGGGAGGAGCAGGGAGTAGTAGTAAAAAACAAGCATATCTCTTAAAAAGAAAGCAAAAATTAGACAAAGGGGTAAAAAGAGAGGAAAATGGATACATGCAGAAAAAAGGGAGAGTTGGGCAGAAAAAGCTGGAAAAGAGAGAAAAATCAACAGAAAATGTACGATTAAACTATATCCACTCAGACAGACAAGCAAGTGCTGCCTTTGTATCATCCTGCCGGGGAAACTGAAAATAGTTTCCTAAAACAGTATAATTTAGGGAATTTGCTTTGTTTTGGCTCTGTCTTCCCTCAATACATATACTTATGTAATCCTGAGAGAAAAAGTCTGCCAATATTTGTGCCAAACATTTGCAATTATTACGCTGAAAAAAATTCTGTTTTTAAATCTACAGTTTAAGTTTGCATGCACACTTTCTTCAGGCTGACAAGTAATCCATAGGTCTGAGCTAGTTCTTTGCATTCAGGAGGGCAGTGTCTACACCATTAGAGGACATACGCCACAGGTTTCCCAAACCCACTAGGCCATTTGCTTGTGCCCAGAGCCCGATAGGAGAAGATAAACAAGTCAGGCCTGATTCTGCCATTGAGTTGAGCAGGGGTTTGTCAGTGAGTCAAGCCACACCTATAATCTATTGCTAAAGAAAGATAGATGTTTGCATGAGTTTCCCTAGGACAATGATTCTCCACCTTGAGGTGTCCTGAAATCCTTTCAAGGGGCCTGGGGCGTGCCACTGTGTTAGCACTGTTAGGTTTACAAACATGGTTCACATGATAAACCCAGAGGATTTCAAATACAGATCCATCCCTGTGGGCTTTCTGAGTTCTCTGCAGCAGAAAAATGGCTTGGTTTTCTTTCTATAGTCAAAAGAAGCCAGAAAACGAAAAGCTGGCTGTCTCAAGTCTAAGCAAGACGAAGAACCACTGCTCTAGGGAAAATAACCTCCCTAGGACATTTCCTCTGACTTCCCTCCTGTGTGAGGCAAGAGCCTCAGGACGTGTTTTGGCACAGAGCTGCGGCACTGTAACTTCATCCTAGCGTCTGCATCACTTTCCACTCACACCCATGGCTTGCCCAGGGGCTGCTCATTTGGGTGACAGGCAGGGGATCCCCCCACATGCCCTCCAGGTACCTCCCTCCCACAGAGAGGGGCCCTCCGAGCCTGATGCCCTGCACAGGTGCTGCTCCTAAGCAGGGGTGCCAGCTGTTTGGTCTGTTCCTGGAGATTTCCTCACGCACCACAATGGCCTTAATTACGGCACGAAGAGTTCATGCCAGGCAGGCAAGGGTACGTTGCTATTCTGTTTTAAAAACTCATGAGATTACTGCATTTCAGATTTGCTCACACGCCGCAATGACATTAATTACAGCACGCAGACATCACGCCAGGCAGGCAAAGGCACCTTACTATCGCCTTTTAAAAACTCATCGCACTACTGCATGCATCAGATTCAGCATCACCTCTTGCGGGCTCAGATCAAGTGCATTTTTTTCCTTGAACAAACGCCCGGTCATTTATGTCCCGGGTGCCTCTCCGCAGTCCCCTGGGTTGGCAACCCTACCCCTAAGCCACCCCAGCCAGGCGCCCACCCGCTCTTCTGGGCAGCCTCCAGGGCTGAGCCGTGCCCTGTGAACCAGCTGTGGGCACCGCTGCAGCCGCACACCTGGGGCTGGGGGCGTGATTTGCACCTTCCCCGGTGCAATCTGCCCCCTCCCCTGTCCCGCCCGGCGCCCTTCCCCTGCAATCAAGCGCCCTTAGCATGACAATGGCCTTGACCACCGCAGCCCGGGGCATAAAGCGCGGCCCGGCCCGCGCCCGGGGGAGCCATGAGCACGCACCTGGCCGTGCCGGCGGCCCCGCGCTACGGGGGCTACTACTGGGACTGCCCGGCCGAGCCGGCCGCCCAGCCCCAGCCCAGCGAGCAGGACGCTGCGGCCCCGGCCCCGGCCCCGTTCCCGGGGGACAAGACCCCCCAGCACCCAGGTAGGCGCCAGGACGGGGGGACCTCTCGCGCCCCGCGCCGCGCCGGCCTGCAGCGCAGAGCTGCCCCTGGCGCTCCTGCCGGAGGGGAAGCGCTGCCCCTGGTCGGCGGGGCCCGAGCTGCTGGCCCCGGGGGTCGCTCCTTCCCTTCCCACCGCCTCTGGCCTCGGCTGCAGGAGAGGGGTGACTGCATGGAAGGGCTTTGGGGGGGCTTGGCTTGCAACTCCTGCCTGCCTGGAGGCTGCTGGGGGCTTGCAGGCCTGTTCCAGTCCCGATATCTGCTCCTTGGAAGCTCTTGCTGGCCTGTTGGGGAGACCTCCCCCAAGTTTGAAGACTGAGCTTTAGTAGATGTTGGCTTTTTCATTCAATTGGCCGAGGGGACCTCAACAAAGGATGCTGTGAGGAGCCCTGTAAACCTCAGCTGGAGGAAGGAGAGGCCAGCTTGGGTAGTACATGTCTGTCTGAGACAGCCAAGAAAGTGATATTGTTTGTTGCAGTTGGGTCCATGTTCAAGTCTGATCACAATCTACCCAAGGCAGCCTTCCTCTAGAACAGTTGCTGCCTGTGACTTGGCTCCCTTACCACTGCTTCCCTTAGGTCATGTCAAACTGAGCAAAGTTAACTTAATGCAAACATGTAGACCTCTGAGGCCAGGTAGGGTATAATGAAGGGTTACACTGTCTCTGCAGCACACTGTCCTCATACCTGTTTTGCTTTCCCTCCCTAGATCTCTCTCCAGCTTCCTCCAGCTCTGGGATGTTCATTCAATACACCCCGGACTCTGCCACCAGCCCCAATGCAGAGCCCCTCTCCCCAAACCTTAACCCCCAGAGGAGTGGGGCAGGAGGTGAGGGAGGAGTGAAGAAAGCCAAGATGCGGACAGCCTTTTCCCCAGAGCAGCTGCAGATCCTCCATCAGCGCTTCCAGAGCCAGAAATACCTCAGCCCCTACCAGATCCGGGAGCTGGGCTCGGCCCTGGGGCTCACCTACAAGCAGGTGAACACGAAGGGTCTTATCCCTAGTGTGTCTGCCTTGAAGGGGCTGAGCTGCACCTACGATTTGAAGTGGTCTGCCTGCTTGAGCTGAAGGGGCTGAGCTGCATGGTCAGTTTGGGAACAGGGAGGCCTCTGGGGCAAACCCCAAGGTCCAGTGAGTCTCTTGCTCTCCTGTTGTAACTTGCACACACATGCAGAGGGAGAAAGATGCCATGCTGTATGGTTTGCACTTGCTTTTGCACCAGCCACCTACTTTGCATGGGTGTTCAGGAGTAACTTGGGAGTGAGCAAGGAAGAATGGCAGGAAGCATTTTCTAGTGTGCCCTGTTCCTTGAGTTGGAGCCAGCCTCAGCATGGAGGAAAGGGAGAGTAGCCTGTAAAACAGTAGGAAGCACTCTCCACTCTGTCTTGTTGAACTGGCTGTTGTAATACTGGGGTCTGTGATACAGGAAGAAATGTGGGTGGCTTGTTTGGTTTGTGGTGTGTTTTTTTTTTTTTTTTTTTCATTGACGGATGTTCTTCCCTCTACCTTAGTCTGAACCAGCCTGTCAAACGGCTGAGTGGGGGGCAAAGGGGTGAATCTGCATTTCGGTAGTAGGTGAAAGTGCCATGTGTGCTTAAAGCCTAAAGATGGATGTCCTACTTTGTTTCCTGTCCCCCGTCCTCTCTAGGTGAAGACATGGTTTCAAAACCAGCGGATGAAGTATAAGCGATACCAGAAGGAAAGTCAATGGATTGAGAAAGGCACATGCCTCCCTCAGGTATGAAGCCTGGTGGGATTCCACTGTCTTCACTATGGGTAGTTATCAGAGGGGCCTTGATAATATCAGTTGGATAGTTGTGTGTGTTTTATATCTTTTAGCTAATACGGGATACTTATGAGCTTCCCACCCAGTAGTTACTCCATACTTTTTTGCAGTATTAAATTTACTTTATCCCCTATGGCACCATATAAGTCTGTAGTGTGGACTAAGATTAAAAAAAACAAAAAAAACCCCTTCCATTTCTTAACAATTTAAGCTAGTTTGTTTTCCAGACTATAATGGACTGGCATATGGGTCCAATCCAACTCATGGTACAGCAGGTCTGTGAGGGGATTTGGAAACATGTACCTCTAGATTAATAGTGTCATGGCAGTATGCAGAGCAGTGGCTCTCAACCAGGGTGCCTTCTGTAAGATCCTATCAAGGGTGCCACGTAGTATTAAGTGCAAACTACACGTGATTCTTGCAAGACAAACCCAGATATTTTTAAATTGGAATCCAGAGTGTCTAAGATCTGACCTGTTGTGGCCTTTCTGAGTTGTCTGCAACATAATTGCTCTAGTTTCCATAGTCGAAACAGGTGGAAAGCTATGAGGTGGCAATACTCAAGGGATGTCTGGAGTCTAAGGTTTTGGAAAACCCCTGATCTGTGGGCTAGGACCCTGTTACATCTTGGTCTGTAAAGAAAATCTTGTCCCTCTCCAGAGACCTTGTATTGCATGTGTAGTGAGTGCCCCAGGGTCCTGTTTTCATCCATGATCTCTCTTTCTCAGAATGGGTTCTATCAAGCTGGATACCTGGATGTCGGCTCCGGTTACTACCAAGGCTGCTCTGTCAGTGCCAACAGGAACATCCAGACTGTGGCCAATGTGCATCAGGCCTATAATAGCAGCCCGGCCTACAGCAGCAGCCAGAGCCTGTACACATTCATGGCCATTGAGGATGAGGGGACGTTCTTTGGGAAAGCTGCAAGTCCCTGCAACACCCAGCAAGCTGTGGGCTTCCTCAGCCCGCAGAAAGTGAACTTCTATCATGGCTTCCCCACAAATGTGGATTATGCCAGTGTGGAGTTAGAAGAAAGCTACAGTTTCCAGAATGCCCCTGGCACTCCAGTGTCCTTCCCGGGCTCTGGTGTGCGGCAGCCATACCAGCCGGTCTGGCACCCTCAGGGCACCCAAAGCAATTACAATTCCTAGGCCCTTTCTGGTTCCTTTTCTGCTCCCATTTGTGTCTGCTTTCTCCTTCTTTTTATAGTCTCTCAGGGTCCTGATCCTGCCAGGTGCCTAGGACCCCTAGCTACAGCAGAGGTGCTCTGTACTTTGCAGGATCCGGCCTTCTCTTCCTCCTTATCTGTAAGAGTTGCCTGTCTGGTTATGTCCTGGAGTATATGTGCTATGTGGCTTGGAAGCTGCCTTTCATCATGTTGGCCCTGGCTGGCTCCAGGAATGGATTGTTGAGTTTGAGAAAACCATCTGTGTGCGTGCGTGTGCTGGAGATTGGAGTAGGTGGGTGGAACAGGCCAGTTATGCCATTAAGTCCTCTCCTGACGTCTTTGTCCTGTACAGGAGGATCTACTCCTATAGGTCCTCTCCAGAGCTCTAGTGAGTCCTTGGTCTACAGATCCCTGCAATAAAACTTCCCTGGAGAAGACTCCCAGCCAGCAGCAGAGCATTTGCTGTGTAGGTGGGGAAACTTTTGCTAAGCTTTTAAACTCAAACTTCCCTCTCGTCTCTTTCTTCCTTTCAATCCTGGTATTTCCTCTACCAACTCCTGTGCCAGTTGCATGATGTGCCTTATCAGAGGACATGTGTATGCCTTTTCTGAGGGCTAGATAGGATGGTCCCACTGCATTCCCAGCTAAAATGACTCTAATCCCTTTCTCTCATTTTAGGACCTGGGTGTCTCATGCTGACAAGGGTTTACAAAATTCATTATGAGCCCAATCCTCAGATGCTGCAAGTCAGGTTATGTACTGTAGATCTATTTTCAGCTAAGCATCTGGCCCACAGGTTGAGTAGTAATCTAAATCTAAATTACATTCATGCTGTATATAAGGACAGAGTGGAGAAAGAAAAAGAAAAGGAGACTGGCCTGCCAGATCAATATCGTCATCAATACACTTAGTGTTTGCAAAATGGTTCTGTCTTGTGCCTGTTGGTTTTTAAGGTTGTGCCTTTTGGAGACTTCCTGTCTAGCCAACTGGCTCTTCAGTTCTCTAATTGTTCTTTCTTATTCTGCTAACCCAACACTTTTTTGATTGCTTTAATACCTTGCCAGGGATCTAACACCAGCATACCCATCATGGTGAGAGCAGCAGATGTCCTCAAGTACCTGTCTAGTTCTCTTCTAGGTAACTCATTATCTAGGCATGAAGGATCTCTAGCACTTCACAAATCACAATGCAACACCGCTGAAATGCAGCCACCTCTGTGGTGGAGCATGGCAACCAGGTAAAACACCTTAGTTGTTTCAAACCTGATGTTTAGGTCACAAATAAACTAGAAATGAAAGGGTAAATTCCATTAGGCCTTACTAGCCCACTGCCTACAGAGCCAGTGCATCATGGCTTCTTACAGTCGCTTCTCTGACCCTGGTCTTGAGTAACTTGATAAAGGGGGGCTTTTATCAGTTCCCTAGGGGGAGATCTTTCCCCCCACATCCTAACTGGGTTTTCGTCTTGCATCAAGGGCAGACACTTGAGTTTCTTCTGGTGTCAGTGTTGGTTCTGTAGGGGAAAAGTGGGTGGGCTTCTTTTAAAAACGTTTTAGTTGTTGGGTTTTGTTTATAAATGTTAATGTGTTTGTTTTTTTTTTTTAAAAAAAAAAAAAAAAAAAAAAAAACTCTAAAACTAGCCAGTCACTAGCAAATCTAATGCCAAGCCCAGTCTGTTGCTTGTGAAATGGACTGAGTGGTCCCAAGCCTGCTGCAAATACTTAGCATCAACTGAAGAAAATCAAATTTACACACTACCAATTTTTCTACTATTAATAATGTTTACTATTATTATTGGTGGCCAGTGGAGAAGTCTTTTTACTTGTTAATGCATTTGTTTTAATCACTGTGACACATGCAGTGTTTGCCAGAGGATTTTCTGTTGCATTGAAATTCTAAATGCAAGCAGCTTGAAACAGCTGGGTATGAGGCAGGGGGGAAAAACCAATTTGCAGTGACCTCTGACCCTTACTGTGTGTGTGAGCATGTGTGTGTATTTTCACATAATGTTTTTTATAAAACTGGTGCTTTTTACATTTTGAAAGTAAAATAAACTAAGTTTGCGTTTTAATGTCTCCCCCTACCCCTCCTTAATGTGATAACTTCACTCCCTTCATCCAGAAACATGAGAAGCATTCTACACTGACTAATCCCTTTTACAGAAGGAGGCAAAGAACAAACTCATTCAATCATGTCAGCTGGCAGTAGTTGCAAAGCATGAGTCAGGCCCACAGAATCATAGGATACCAGCATTTTAAAAACAGTAGGTGCTTTTCTTCATCTCCAGGGGAGGATGGCTTCCTGTTTGCAGGGCTTTCTCCATAGCCATAGAAGCTAGAACTTCCTTACTGGAAGCGGAGATCTTGCTGCAATCCAAAGATTACAGGAGTTTATCTTTAAGGAAGCACAAGAATTGACAGTTCTGCACAAGCTCATTCTGGGTAAGCGCTGATGCACTGCAGCTGTTTCAGGGTGCGCTGTGTTTTCCAGCTGCCTGCATTATGAGGTGTCCCTGCTTTTTGAGGCCATGAACAGGCATTACATGTTGTGCCAAGATTTTTTCCTTCAGCACAAAGGGTGAACAGAGGTGTTCAAGCACTTCACGGTGAAAGGAACCTAGGGCTCCTGCAACAAACTAATTTTTTCAGAGAGCAAGTTATCTCATTTGGGAATCTTTCTAGTACAATGTGTAATGCCTGTATACTTATGCATGGTACACTAGGTTCCCTAGGACCCCCATTATCCCACAGTCCCTAGGTTTAGCCACTCAATGAGTAGTTGGGGTGCTTATCCCAGGTTCCCTTATCTAGAAGTAAGTTTCGGGAGGGTGCTGTGTCCCTGCACCAGAGCTCTGTGGTTAGCTAGTGTGACTGCCTACAGCCTGGTGGCTGCTAATGCACTGATACTAAAAGCTGGTTTTGCCTGTGCTCTCTTGGCTAAAGTGAGAAGCCTTGCAGATGTTCTAGCAACAGGGCAAGTGCCTGTGGGCCGTAGGTGTGAGAACAGTCATCTGCCTGCAGGGCAGGGCAGCACTGAATAGAGCCATCTTCTGTCCTGCATGAACTGGCATTTTTGATTGCGTCTGAGGCCAGTCTGGGACCTAGGGCAGCAGCTACAACTGCAAGCACAGCACCTGGGTTACTGACAGGGGCAAGAAGCATACCTCCTGCCTCTTCCTGGCAACTGGGCCTGCCCCTGCCCTGATGCCAAATTGGTATCGGCTGTAGGCAACGTGCTATGAGGTCAGGGGGAATGAAGCATTGCCCCTCGGCTGGTGAGCTTGCCTTTGAGGTGATTTCCCTGCTGTCTACAAGGGGACTGGAACAACTGTAAGCCAGCTTTGCAGACTGCCTGGAACTGTGCAGTGCTGGGAATGAATGCCTGCCCCTAGCCTTTGTCTGTCTCCTGCTGCTTTTGTTTCTCTCCTTGTACCTGGTGCCTTCTACCGAGCTCTCCTACTTGTTCTGACCTGTGTAACCTGCCTGGTCTAGGGAGACAATCAAGTATGGGAGAATAACCAGCAACCTTAGGCAACAGAACTGTAATGAATGTTCCCCTTCCCCAGCAATCTCAATGCTGCTTCAAGATAATGGGTTGAAAATTGAGGGCTGATCAGGCTGTGCTGGTGGAGAGATGGATCAGCACAGCCCCCTAGTGGACACACCATTTGCTGGCATGAGGATCCCTTCTTACCTGTGTAACTTAACCTTCTCCCTGAACCCCTAAGCTAGATCAGCTGAAGGACTCTGACTACTGCATCTTGTATTTACATGGGGGCAAGGGAGGGGGCTGTGGCCAGAGCTGTCAGGCAGGAGTCTGACCCCTCCCTCTCCTTCCTGCCCACCATACTTCTAATGGATAGCTCTGCTGATAAAGCTTTCTGATATGTGTTTGGCTTCTAGTCCTCAACTGCTCAAAAACCAATATGGGGAGGAATAAGGCAGGCTTCCCCAGGCTCTCAGTGTCCCACATCCAGCCAATGGTGATTGGTTTCTTCCTGGCTCCCACAGTTGCTTGTGCCACACATGTGAAGGATGCTCAGTTTCCACAGCCTGTGCAATCTTTGGCCCCTTACTGAGACTGTTACAAATAAAAGAAGAGGCCAGCCAATACCAAAGATGAGAGCAGTGTTGTAGTCTAACCATTATATGGTTAGCAGGGGATTTTACTGTTTTCTTTAAGGATTTAAGACTCCTTCAGTCTCAAAATCTTGGAGGAAATGAGCACCATTGCTATTTCACCAAAGGGACTAAGCCCCAAAGAAGAAAAGACATCATCCAGGTCACACAACACTGAAGTGCTAGAACCTGGACTACATAACCTGAGCAGTTGCGCTCTCAAGCTGGGATGGGAAGAGCCTTTATTCTG
>NW_017728931.1:8847728-8906846 GCF_001723895.1 Crocodylus porosus
CCTGTGGGCCGTAGGTGTGAGAACAGTCATCTGCCTGCAGGGCAGGGCAGCACTGAATAGAGCCATCTTCTGTCCTGCATGAACTGGCATTTTTGATTGCGTCTGAGGCCAGTCTGGGACCTAGGGCAGCAGCTACAACTGCAAGCACAGCACCTGGGTTACTGACAGGGGCAAGAAGCATACCTCCTGCCTCTTCCTGGCAACTGGGCCTGCCCCTGCCCTGATGCCAAATTGGTATCGGCTGTAGGCAACGTGCTATGAGGTCAGGGGGAATGAAGCATTGCCCCTCGGCTGGTGAGCTTGCCTTTGAGGTGATTTCCCTGCTGTCTACAAGGGGACTGGAACAACTGTAAGCCAGCTTTGCAGACTGCCTGGAACTGTGCAGTGCTGGGAATGAATGCCTGCCCCTAGCCTTTGTCTGTCTCCTGCTGCTTTTGTTTCTCTCCTTGTACCTGGTGCCTTCTACCGAGCTCTCCTACTTGTTCTGACCTGTGTAACCTGCCTGGTCTAGGGAGACAATCAAGTATGGGAGAATAACCAGCAACCTTAGGCAACAGAACTGTAATGAATGTTCCCCTTCCCCAGCAATCTCAATGCTGCTTCAAGATAATGGGTTGAAAATTGAGGGCTGATCAGGCTGTGCTGGTGGAGAGATGGATCAGCACAGCCCCCTAGTGGACACACCATTTGCTGGCATGAGGATCCCTTCTTACCTGTGTAACTTAACCTTCTCCCTGAACCCCTAAGCTAGATCAGCTGAAGGACTCTGACTACTGCATCTTGTATTTACATGGGGGCAAGGGAGGGGGCTGTGGCCAGAGCTGTCAGGCAGGAGTCTGACCCCTCCCTCTCCTTCCTGCCCACCATACTTCTAATGGATAGCTCTGCTGATAAAGCTTTCTGATATGTGTTTGGCTTCTAGTCCTCAACTGCTCAAAAACCAATATGGGGAGGAATAAGGCAGGCTTCCCCAGGCTCTCAGTGTCCCACATCCAGCCAATGGTGATTGGTTTCTTCCTGGCTCCCACAGTTGCTTGTGCCACACATGTGAAGGATGCTCAGTTTCCACAGCCTGTGCAATCTTTGGCCCCTTACTGAGACTGTTACAAATAAAAGAAGAGGCCAGCCAATACCAAAGATGAGAGCAGTGTTGTAGTCTAACCATTATATGGTTAGCAGGGGATTTTACTGTTTTCTTTAAGGATTTAAGACTCCTTCAGTCTCAAAATCTTGGAGGAAATGAGCACCATTGCTATTTCACCAAAGGGACTAAGCCCCAAAGAAGAAAAGACATCATCCAGGTCACACAACACTGAAGTGCTAGAACCTGGACTACATAACCTGAGCAGTTGCGCTCTCAAGCTGGGATGGGAAGAGCCTTTATTCTGCATGCTGAATGCTGCAGTTTGGATGCTGCTGGGATTTAAGGAAATTTTTTGTGTCCTAGGTCAAATTTGCCAAATCAGCCAGATCAGTTCCAAATCCTATGAATTGTTCAAGAACCATATGTGGCCCTACTACTGGCAAGTATCCTCCACCCAAAACTTTTCAGCCTGGGGCTTCAGATAGTTTCAAATCTTTTGGCAGGCATCCTACATGCAGGCCCAAGCCCAGAAGCTTGGGATTTGGATGCCCCTGAGTTTCTCTTGCCTTGAGCCATATGGGAGCAAGCTAGGGAGGAGTCTCCTATTTCCACAAAGTCTACATATAGCTGAGATCTTCCCACTGGAAGCTGGTCAGTGGGAAGCTAACTATGACGCTCTTATAGGGAGTCCTGTCCACAAGCAGACAAAGGTGCACCCCCTACAACACAAAGCCATTTTAATTGTATTACCTTGGTCATGGTGTTTCCCCTGTTGCTGAGATTCAAGATACTTAAGTTTGTGTGCCTCACAGCCTGGATCTAACAGCAGCTTACCCTGTGCAGAGCCCTAAAAGGAAAATCAAGCAAGTCTGTTGCTGACTTCAGTCAATCAAGTGCTTATGTCATATTGTGACATAATCCTGTCTGCCCCAATAAGAGAGTGGGTTACTCTGTAATTATGCATCACCTAGACATTTTAGCAATGTGCAAACACTGCCATTAGGCAGGCTTGTAAGATTAGAGCTGTGTGGCTGATTTTTTTTCCAGTTTCTGCCTGAATGAAAAATGAAAGAGGATAGACTTTTCTTTGTATCCATAAAAATGATCTTTGCTGTTGCTTTTTCCCAATAAAATAGAAATGTGTTAGGGGCTGACTAAAATGTTTCTTTTAACATGGAAACATTTTGTTTAGTTCTCAGGAATTTTGCTGCTTCCCCTGCTCCAAATTCAAGTTCATTTCAAAACAAAACATCCCTTTGAAATAGGAAAAAAGGGAAAATACTATTCTGGCAATGGTTTGATTACCTCTTCCCTAAGTTTTCAAGGACGGGTGCTGAATCACTTGCCTGGAGGCCATATATGTCCCCTGGCATCATGTTATGAGGCCTGTGGGGCTGCTCATGGGTCCAGAAATTTGGCAGCAGCGGGGGTGGTAGCAAAGGCTAGGTAATGCCTTATCTGGGGTGTGATGGTTAAAGTACCGCATGGGGAAGCAGAAGCTACAGGTTCAACACCTCCCTCATTCCAAGATACAGAGGATCAGGAACTCTAGTTTCCTGCTTCCTGTACAAGTGCCCCCCCAGCTCTGCATTGTGATTATAGGTTTTGCCAGATTCAAATTTCAGGACTTACATGTATAAGCAGATCTCCATACCTGTGGAAAGCACTGTGGGCTGGATAGCATAGCCTTTCATGCAAGATTGGGTGTGCAGGGCAGCACAAGGCCTGGCACATGTGGCCAGGCAGGGGTGGCATGGGGCTTCAGGGCCTGATTCTGATGCATAGGGCCAGGTGAGAGATGTGGGGCCCAGGGCCTGTTCCTGGTGTGTGGAGACCCAGTCTGGCCTATGCCACTCATCTGGTCTACAGGACCAAAGGATTAACACACAGGCCTGGGTATGCTCAATAGGCTGCCCTTTGGCTGGTCAGCTGCAGAATGAAATAGGAGCACCAGCTTATGCATGTAAGTCCTGAAATTTTTGTCTGGCAAAACCTATAGCCATAAGGAGGAGAGGGGAAGCAAGCATTTATACAGGGAGCAGGAAACCAGAGTTCTAGGGGCTCTCTGTACCTTGGCGGGGGGGAAGAGCAGGTATTTAACTTGTAGCTCCTGCTTCCTCACACAGTACTTTAACCATCACACCATGGGTAAGGCATCATCCAGCCCTTTCCTTGCAGCTGGCCATAACCAAGAAAAGGATATATAAGGGACCACATGAGAGCATCTAGAAGGGTTCTACCATTAGCAGAAACTTGAGTTCATTTTATCCAACGAATGTAAAATGCAAGATGCATTCAAGCACCAGCTTCAAGGGGCAAGCTGAAAACAGCTTTGGTCAATACCTAGCCTGTGGAGACTATAGAAGACTATTTTGCTGGGGAGCAGGAAATGTAGGTTTAAATTTTCTTTGCGGGGAGGCCAAAACCCAGGTCTTCCACATCTAATGCAAGTGCCATGACCAGTGGATCTCAGCCTTTTTAAACTCTCCCCTTGGAAAATGTCAGCTCTTACCTTTCACTTGTTTTTTGTGTGTGGAAAACTATGAGAGCAATTCTTTTGTTGCAATGAGGAGAAAGAGCACAGCGGGTCAGAAGATTTTTGACACTCTGGATTCCTGATCAAAATCTCAGGGTTTGTCTTGTGAATCTTGTGTTTGCACACCCAGCAGTGCTAATATTACCTGGCATTCCATGGCAGCATTAAAATGATCTCATGGGACCACAGGATGCCATGGCACTAGGACTCTTGGGCTAAAAGGTGGGAGAGCCCTTCCTTCCTCCACTTTACCTGCAGTGCGTATGTGCACAAGGTGATTCTGCTTCATCATAGGAGGAAATAGAAATCCAAACTCTGCATAAAAACCAAAGAGTATAGATAGGCAGCTTTTTATGTTCTATTTAGACACATAAAGTGGAATAGGATTCTGTCATTCTAAAATTGGTGTTTCTTTTTGCTAATAAAGAGGACATGCTACACATGTGCATCCTTGTTTAAGCGATTATAAAACTTAACATATTTTATTCCAACATGAAAAGACACAAAGTATTGTTTAAAGAAAATAATTATTTCTGTTAAACCAGCTCATAAGTTTGGGCACCAGAGCAGACTCATTTTTTAAATTTTAGAGTCAGCAATATGTCAAGTATATATCTGCAGTGTATTTCAATAACAGTTGTAACAGAAAGACATTGACAGTGCCCTCATCCCCCTCCCCCTCTGTATCAAGTTAAGATGTTGATGTTTTAGTGCATTGTACCTCACAGTTGTGTAGCAGGGTTGTTTGTACTTTCAGGGATTGGCTAGACAAGTACTTGTATAGGATGATTTAGAATAAATGATTCTATCTTGAGCAGGGTGGCTGACCTGGGTGACCTCCTGAGGTCTCTTCCAGCCCTACTTTCCTATGATTTTTTATGATATTACACTGCAGAATTGGAGCCCCAAAGTCAAGCATTCATTTTACACCTGTTTAACTAAACCATTGTTTAAATCTGTTGGAGTCACAGTGGAGCTGACACCTAGCAGCTTGAAACATTTTTTTTACAAACAGTTAATTAAATCTTCTGAAAACCAATTCTCATCAAAATAATAGAGGGTTTTCCAGTCAGTGGAGCATTGTCTGCACTTTACCTTTAGTCAGCTCTGCAGCAAATTGAAGTGTTTGGTATAAGCTCTGTTGATATAATGCTGAAATAGAGACTCTTTTGGACCAATCACTGGAGAAAACATTGTTAGAAAATATGGAGTGCGGTGTTTATTAAGCCAAATCTTACAAGACTGCAGGAATCAGGAAATTAAACTGACTTGAAGTAAAAGGAAAATCAAAGAGCTTGTTTTCCTTGTTGATGTATAAATAGGAGGGTCAGGCATGAGAAGGCAGTTAAGAGCTTTACCATTGTTTTGACTACCCACTGATGCACCACTTTTTATAAGCTCTGTCTACACTGCAGGCTGCTGCTGGCAGAGTTGTGTTGGTCAGTGGCATATAGAGATGGGGTCCCTGACTAGTGTAGTTTAGTATAAATGCAGGTGAGGCAGCAGAAGTGCACTATTGCCAGTATAGCTTGCTCCGCATCTGCCAGGGAGATGGTTTTACTATTTCAATTCAAAATGTGGCCTTGCTAGTATAGTTGCATCCACAGGAGTGCTCTGTGGGTTGGAGTTTACCAATACTCCTATCCCAGTTAAATACTTCTAATGGAGATGTGACTATTGTTGAAATGGGACAGCTTTCCTAGTGTAGGCACAGTTAGGCTTTGTGTACACTCGAAAGGGTTTGCCCAAAAATCCAGCCCAAGGGAACCTGCAAACTAGTCCTTGCAAGGGGTGTGCCGGGGAGGCTGGGAGGGGACAGGTTTCCAGCAGTTAAAGGGATAAGGGAGGATTCCACCACTAAGTTCTTCACCCTGCTTCCTTTTCCCTGCATATAAGGGGGCCTTCACTTACCCATATGCAACTCAGGCTCCTCTACACTTACAAAACTTTGCCAGTATGTCCCCTCTCACACACAGCTCCCATCTGAGACACAGATTGTACCAAAAGAACGGGTTCTTTTCCCAGTGTAATTTATATCGGTTCCATGTCTAAACTAAGCTATCCCAGCAAAAACATAGGCTTTTATCCCTTTCCTGGTAGAATTTCGGTTCATATTAGGGTTTTTCTTGGTAAAGCAATGAAAGTTGGGGGTGACTTTTTTTCCTGCTCCTACCCCATGTAGTTGTGCTGGCAATGTTTTTAAGTGTAGATCCGGCCCTAAATCCTTATCTTTGGTATTGCTATTCTCCCAGAGGAGGGAATGCACTCTACCGGTCTGTGGCACCTTCACATTGACATACTGGATTCACCCTAGAGTTTCTGCTGCTCTAAACATATTAACAAAAATGTACCTCAACTGAACTAGCTATACACCATCATCTGGGTGTAGATTCAGTCTTATTTAGCCTCTAGTCTTATCTGCACCATAGATGAAGATATGACTGGCAACTTAAGTGTCCCCTTCAGGCATGCTTTATCATTACATTAGTCATTTAACCCTGTTGCATGCATCACAGCTAACATGGATTGGGAAGCCTTAAGTGGAGCAGGGGAGTTAGCTTTGTACTCAACATTTCTGTTACCTCTTGTCCTGGTCTTGCTAACCTCAACTTTGCCAGCCCCAGCAATCTCACATCAGGACTCTCATTCCCCAAGCCATGGGAGTAACTTTAATAACAAGATTTTTCTTTTCCTGATGGGGCATTTCTTTACTTCGCCCTCTGGTTACTGAACCCCTCAGCCATGCTCAGGGCAGGTTTCTGAGCTTCCTTTGTAATCACACAGACTAGAACCTTACTTAAAGAAAATAAAAGCAGATTTCTCCAGTGATCATATGGCTCCAGGAACTGGTGTTTTACCAACGACAGCAAATACCACATGGGGTATGTGAAGATCACAAATGGAGCACTACTGGCTTAGGTCCATTTCTTTCAACGATATGGGGAGCCCCAGGGTAGATCAGCTGCTCCCAACAATGGATCTAGGAGTTTGAAAAGGGAGGTGCAATCAAAGAGTGGGCTGGGTGTCATAGGTGCCTCTGCCTGCCTGCCCCACTCAGGGAGACGGCCTGGGCATCCCAGCTCTAACAGGATCTGGGTCTCTTGGGTCCCACAGGTGGCAGGAATGGACGAGGGGAATCAAAGGAGGATGCAACCATACCCTCACACCCCATCCCTGAGCTCCGCCTGTCTTACCAGTGTCATCCTGGTTTAGAACAAGGGAAGACTGAGATGAATGAGGCAGGTAACATCCTAGAGCTTCTTTTTTGTTGTTGGGGGAAGACTCAGGCAGACAACATTACATCAAGTTCCATTCGAGTCATGTTTCAAAGCTTTGCTTTGCAACTGTGAGAGCTAAAAAGTTCCACTTAAAGTTGAGGAGTTCCATTACCAAATATGCACATGCACCAAATTGATATATGAATATGAGATAGATGTATATTACATGACTCCAAGAGCTGGGGCCCTGATCAAAGATACTGTTAGGTATAAGGTTTCCACTGAAATCATACTAAATTATTAAACTCCCTTTGAAACCGTCCTGAAGCATCTGGAGCATATTTATGTCTTAACCTGGTTCATGCATCATCTAATGTTGTGTAGTGCAGACCTAAATGAAGAGGTTCATAAAATGCTGCAGTTACCTTTGGCCCATTTACATTAAGGTTCCCAGTGTTTCCAACATCAGTGGAGCTGAACTGGTATTAGAGCTCATGGGACACTCCTTCCAGTGACCCTGGGATGCAAATCCATAATAATGGAATATGGAAGGCATGGTTGGTTACTCTTTCTACAGTATAGTTTCCCAAGTTACAATAGCCTGCTCTTTGTTCAGATGTGCTAAATACAGACAAATCAAAATACTTCAGCCAGGGAGCAAAACCAAAATAAAATTAAATAATAATCCCCTTTTATTTTGTTTGCCATATTAGAAGCATCTTGGATCCCTTGGCTTCATCACCTAGACGCAGAAAACCAAGAACAAGAAGGGAAAATTATATAACTGCCCAACAATTCCTGCATCAAACCCACCACTTCTGGCCAAGTGGGGCTGTGTCTTTTAAGTAAACCTCCCAACTTGCTGCACAGGAAATACATGCAAGTTTGCAGATGGTTATGGGTAGATGCACACTGTTTTTTGTAAATGAACGTGTGGGAGCCTGTACATGAGCATAAGCCAGAGTGTCTCGTTGTAAGAAAGATACACAGCTGTAGAGCTACCACCACACAGAGAGAGCACAAGAGGTACAAAGAAAGGAAGAGAAAAGGAAGCTGAGTCATGGTTGCTTAGATCTTCTGCATCCGTCCCATTTAGGTATGATATAGATGGTGCCCAGAGGTGCCTGGGAAGGAAGTCACAGCAGCAGAGGCATGGTGGAAGCTATAGCCATCTCCTGTCTTTGTGCCAGTGTATTCCACAGTTCCAGGGAAGCCATGATAAAAGTCTACTTTGTGCTGGGCAATGAACCCCACTGTCTGTTGGACACTGCAGGCACCCCCAGCTTTGCTGAAGACTCCCCCGTCATCGCTGGCTACAAATGCATATGAATTCTGGCTGGGCCCATAGTTCTGACGTGAAGTGCCCATCGCTTGGATGTTTCCAGCCGTGCTGATTGGGTAGCCCTGATGGAATTTGGGGTGCACTTCCAGGTAGCCACTGGGGTGGAACCCATTCTGAAAGAGAGGGAAGGCGAGTCATAACACAGGGCAGCTTCCCTGGCACTCCCAGGACTGACCTGTAGCAGGACTATCAACTGTGATTCTTCAAGCTGTATTCTGGTCATCCGCTCTGGGCAGGAGGGGACAGCAAGAAATTTTCCCCTCCTTATTGCATAGCACTGGACAAAGAGGTGCCTTACAAGAGAAACAGGTCTCCTTCTGAACAACTAATCTGAGCCACTGGCACAATGGTATCAGGACCTGGCTCCTCCTTATTCTGAGTCAGTAGTACAGAAGAAGAAACCCTACACCAGACACACCATTGCTTCTTGCCACATGGCATTGTACTGGATGTAAGAGATTGAATTAGGTGCCATTTGTGCCTCCTGGTATGGCTGGAGACTTTGGGCTGAATGAACATAACAGCTGGGCGCAGAAAAGGTGGATCTATATTGTGCTGGAGCATGGCAGAGGTAGAACACCCCATCTGATGGACCACTGTTCTGTTCCAGGCCAGAAAGGGGTAAAGGGAGTCTGAATGAATATGCCACTAGGTTCATTCCTTGATGTTAGGTCCTTACCTGCATAAGACTCTGAGCCCGCTCTGCCCACAGGCCATGCTTCTGACATCTCTTCAGCTTCATCCTTCGGTTCTGAAACCAGGTTTTCACCTGCAGCCAAGGATCAGAGAGAGGGAGGTGAGGGCTCAGGGGATAAATGGATGGGGCTCAGCCTATGGCATTTCTCACTGCCCAGTCAAACAGGTGGCAGTGAGCTGGGACTGAGTGACAGAACACTCAGGGATCAAAGAAACAGAGCAGAAAGCCTGCAAGTGGGCAGGGGGCAGTTGCTATGATCATTCAGGTTGCAACACCATAAGCAACTCCATAAGCAACACCATGCTTATGGTGTTGGGAACACTCTTTCCACTTCCAAGGGGACGGGTGTCTGTCTGATGCTCATTGCTATGCCCACTGCCAAGATAGAAATGGATGAATGTTGTCATTGACTGGCACGAATCAAGCCCAGCTTGGTCTCTGTGATCCCAGCTGCTGACTGGCCTGAAGTCCCTCCTGATTTCAGGCAAGACTGAGCAGAAATCACATATCTGTAAGAGTGTTCGTATCAGTCCCTAAATTCCAGATCCCTGATAGGGATGAATTCCAGACCCAACTGCCCCCTGGGATGCATCTGGAGTGCCAAGGAAACCATTGCACAGATGTTGATTGCAGGAAATAACTGGTGTCTCACCTGTCCTGTTCCTGGCAGAACAGGTTTGGCTTGTATGGGTGTGTGCCTGTGCACGTAAAATTGGCTAATGGCTGTGGCTGTCCCAATTCATGCTAGGACATTTGGGACACCTAGTCAGTAATGCCCAGCACTGTCCCTCATCCCTATCCAACCCCTTGGTGTGTTAGACCCAATGGAGAAGGAGTTGCTGGCAGATGGCAAGTGTAGGGTTTGTGGCTTCTCATCTGCTAGAGGGAAAGACCGCTGCAGAGACTCTCATTCAGCTGAACCTGAGCAAAAAACATCCTCCTCCCAGGCATTGCTGCCTCCTGGTACCAGCCCTACTATCACCCGAACCTTTGAGGGTGCTGTGCATGGAGCTAGCGGCACCTGTACACTGCCTGATGTCAAGCCACTGCAAACACTAGACCTTTAAACATGTTTTTTGCCTAGTGGTGATAGACAGTGGTGATAGAACACATCCAGCAGTGGGGAAAGATGGCTACAACTTCCCAGTGTCTGGCAGATGCCACTGACTACTCTTGGGGGAATGATCTCTGAATGAGTCCAAGCCAGGTTATTTAGGAACTTATGGCAACTCACTAATGCCTGGAACTGCACCCAGCAAAAGACCAAGAGGTCAGGACACAAAATGCAGGAACATCTGGTGACTCCCCTCACTGCTGACACATACTGTTCACCCAGCCCCACAACCTTTTATCCCCAGGGGTGTTCCTTTTAATGTGGTTATACTATATTTTTTTTAAATTGTAATTTTGGGGACTTTCAAATGCATTCATAGCTCTTCCTCTTAAACCAGGTGTGCTAGAAACTTTAAAAAAAATTAAAAATGAGATGCTCACGTGACTTCAGGTGCTGGAGCTTTAAAAGCACCAGGTATTGCCTGATTCACAGTATGCTTGTGAGAAGTGGCAACACAGGAGGCACCAAGGATTGACCACATTCTCCTGCTGCTTCTCCCCGCACCTCATGGTACCCTGACACACTTAGGATAAATCTGCAGCACTGACCTCCAGGTACTGTCAGCCAGTACCAGGCCCCTTACTCCGTGCCCATCACCCACACCTCCTCTTTGTCTGCCGCTTATCTTTCCCTCTGAGTAGCATTTACCAATGATAAGACAGGTACCCTGTGAGGCAATGCCCTCAATGCTCACCTGCTTGTAAGTGAGCGCTAGTGTAGCAGCCAGCTCCCGAATCTGCTGGGGGCTGAGGTACTTCTGGCTCTGAAAGCGCTGGTGCAGGGTCTGCAGTTGCTCCTTGGAGAAGGCCGTACGGCTCTTGGCCTTTTTCACCTCTCCCGTACTTTTCTCCCCACCCTTCTGGGACTTGGGAGTAGGTTGTGGGGAAGGGGATGCTACATGGGGGCTGGTGGCGGAGTCTGGTGCGAGCTGGCTGAAGTTCCCAGAGCCAGAGGAGGCAGGGGAGAGATCTAAAGACAAAAAAATATAAGAGAACATACACCATAATTCTCTGGGTCATGTGTGCCATCAGAACTGCTTCTCTATGTGGCTAACAGCACAGAGAAATTTGCATTTAGCTTGAGGGCTTAAGAGGCTTTTCAAGGGAAAGGTTGTGGTATTGATTTATGCTACCAAAGGCAGGCTGTGAGTGGCTGGACAAGGCTGGATGATGATGCCTTTTAACATCAAAGTTAGGTGAGCATTTTCACATGGTGATCTCAAAAGTGCTCTGCAGATGGATGAGCAGCACTATTATTCTGTGACATAGGAGGAGGAGCTGGGGCAAAGAGAGGGGTGTGACATGATCACATAGCAAGTCCAAGCACCAGAATCTCAGGCTTGTCTTTTCAAAGCCTGCTACTGATGAGACACCCCACAGGGCTCTGATTTTCTAAGCACAAGTACTCAGAACTTTATGAAATTCAGACGCCCTCCATTCTGGTGCCCCAGCACATAGGCACAAGGAACCCACAGCCATTTTTTGAAAGTAAAGGCCCCAACTGCTTAGTTTGGACTCCAGCCATTCCTGCTGCCCCTTTGCAGTAATGACACCATTCTAGTCCCTCCTATCCATGAAGTAAAAGAACTTTGCAAACTGTTGAATTGATCCTTGACTCATCTGAGAGATATCAGTATGATCACTGTGCGTAATACAGGGGGCCCAAAGAAGCAGTGACAAGCAGAAGGACCCCATGAGATGGTCAGGCCTAACCCTAAATTGGCTTACTTGAAGCAAGCTGCTCAAGCTGGCACTAGGCTTAGATGAGAAACAGAACAGATGAGACACAGAACAGAGTATTATGCTGATGAGAGTTTGGAGCAAGGGAAAAGGAGGAGAGAGATGGTGCAGAGCCCTCCACAAGAGAGATGGTTGACAGCTCTCTAAAAACACCCTGGAGGAAGCATTCAAGGGAAGAGCAGGGGCTGAAAAATCCCCTTCCTGTTTGTCCTGGCCCATGTCCTAAGGGAGTCCTGGGTTGGAGGACAAAAATGAGATTACAATCTCAAGGAGAACTTCCTAAACTATCTACGCCACTAGCCCAAACAAAACCTCCTGACATGCAAAGTCACCGAGGCAGCCTGAACAGAAAAATATTAGCAAGTGTAATTACAAGGATAGCTGTCTCCTGGGTATCTGGTATGTCTGTCAGTACCCAGCACTAGGACTAGAAGCTGGGACAAATCCTTCCTTCTCCTGCTCCTCTACTCCCCGCCCGCTCAACTAATCTTTTTTTCCATATTTCTTCCTCTGCCCCGCAAAATCTGTAGCTGGATTTTAACCCCTGCCAATCACCATTCTGCCTACCAATAAATTGGGAGGGAGAAGGGACAACATCCACTTGTGAGTAGTGCAGTTTTGGAGTTGGTAACAGAGCTTATCCTGTCCTTAACAGCCCCCTACCTCCCAAGAACCTGGACCAAGGGGCAAGAGAGGAGAGGGCCATTTCTTCTCCAGCAGGTACCTCAGCCATGACTACTTCCCTATATAACTCTCCTTTCCCACTGTGGGCACCTGGGTGCTGCCCCCACCCCCAGCTGAAGTGGAAGAAATCCCTGTGTTGGAGGAAAGGTCAAGTGAGCCTCAGATGTGGGCCTTGTTCCCACCTGTGTCATAATGCTTCCTGCATGACCTTGGGTCTCCCCATGCACTGCTTCAAGGTCAGGCACCTACAATGTGAAGTTACTTGCCCTTCTGTAACTGCCACAAAGGGGGAAGGTTTTGAGCAGGATTAAGTCAGGGAGACTTTAGGGGTAAAGACACAGGCATTAGAGTCTGCCCAGCTGCTTTGGGAATGAGCACCACAGGAAACCCCGTAACTAAGAGGTATGCAGCAGGCATCCATCTTCCTATTATGGCTTCAGCAAGACCCCAGCACTCCCCACCAGCAATTCTGTCTCCATCTTGCCATTGCTACCATGGTTTCAGTCCCCTCGCTGCTTCTGTTCTCTTTCCACTGAGCACACCACTTTCAATACACCTCCCAGGCTTTTCTTTCTCTCCCTGGCTTCTCTCAATAAGAAAAAGTTTTGGAAACCTCTGTTCAAAGCAAGTGCTTCCCCTCCACTTGATTTGCTTCTCAGGTATTGGCAACTCCTTATCCCTCAGAGCTGGCAATGTGAACTGTGGGCTATAGGAGACAAGGAGAGAATTGGGGCAGCTCTGCAGCAGTGGGGAGTTGGGTCAGATGGGCTGAAGAGGGGTTTGGGCTGCAGGGAGGTAGGTCCTGGCAGAGGTGTAGCAGGGCAGCCATCATGCATGGGGCAGTGCTGACTCCTGTGCTGATGGCAACGGTGCTTTCAGCTGTTGCTGAAGTGGTAGCTATTTTTGTGCCCCCCCCCCTTTCAGTGATACTACTGAGTCATAAAGTGATGTGTCAGGCAGGCAACTGGCACCAATGCCTGCAGATATAGAGCCTCTGATGCAAGGTGGGGGGAAGCTGGATGATATTGGTGACTGTAGACAAGAAGAATGGTGAACGCAAGCCAGCTTTTAGGCCTAGCTGAGGCTACAGGCTCTCCCCATTACTGGGGGAACAGGAGCACAGAGCTATGCTGCAGTATCTGAAGTGAGAAGAGGAGGCTTTTAGGCCCTTCCAAAGCTAAAAACCACCCCTGCTAAGTGGGGAGTCCCCTCAGGCCCCTCCTGTTGCATTTCCCATGGAAAGAAGGACGGCAGAAGGCAAGCCTTCCCTGACTGGGATACAGCCTGGGCCACAACAGTGAAGACAGCTGAATCCTAACCATCAAGGAGAGAGGCCTAGCTGGGGGCCCATGTCTGTGGGGTGGGGTGGACCAGGGGGTTATGTGGGGCCCATGTCTTCAGGGCTGCCTTCAATGGGAAAAGTATGTTGCAGACATACTTCCTTCAGCCAGAGCTCCTCTTACTCCCTAGAGTCTGAACCATCTCAGTGTTTGGAGTAAAATCTGCACCACCACCCTCTCCCCTCCTAAACAAAGCAGAAGAAAAGCATCCCCTGCAGAGCACCCCATGAAAGAAAGTTTAGGAAAAGGACAGGTACCAGCAAACAGGAACACCAGCCCAAATGTACCCTGCCATAAAACAGAGATGGGCCCAAATGCCCTCAGCCCCTGATCTCTGGTCCCTCGTCCAAAGCCCTGCATGTCCAAATGTTCCAAGATTGTGAGAGGGAAGAGATGAGAGGGGGTCTGCTCAAAATTAGGATCTTAATTCTGCTGTGTTGAACCTCCAGAGGCATCTAATGCATGATCGTCTCCTTGATGGATTTCTGGCCTGCATAACATGTAAAGAAGCTAAGCCTTCTGCTTAAAGTAAAAAACAAATCCCTACACCTGGCAGTCAGTATAGCTTTCCAAACGAAAGCAGGATCCCATGCACCATCCAGCATGCAGACAGCCTGAAACAACCACTCAGATTCTTGCTATGACTCTAAGAGTTGTAAACTCTCCTACACCTCTGTAATGGAAACTGTTTCTAACTCTTAAGATGGTTCAGCATCAGAAGAGATTACCTAGAGAGGCTGTCACTCTGTCACTGGAAGCTGTTAAAACCATGTTAGACAAATATTTGAATGGACTTGTTTAGAACAGCGGTTCTCAAACTTTTTCTTATTGTGTACCCGCTTCCAGATTTACTAGCTGCCCAGGTACCCCTACCAGCCTATATTTTATATTTATTTTAATCCCTTAAATGCCAATTATTACTATAATGAAATTAAATCTGCCATTACACAATGTCTCCCTTGTACTCGCCCCCCCAGAGATGTCTTGTGTACCGCCACAGATACGCATACCACAGTTTGGGAACCCCTGGTATAGAGAGAGCTAATTCTGTCTGAAGCAGGTGAGTGGACTAGATAACCTCCTTAGGTCCCTTCCAGTGCTCACTTTCTAAGATTAAATTTAGTGGTGTGTTGACTCTGGAATATAACAATGGCACTAAGTGAAGATCTATCTTCCTTAGTTCTTTTACTGCTATTCATTTGTGTAGATGGGATACAAAGGGGACAGGACTGAAGCCCAGGGAGACAGGAGTTTGGAGTTTGGTTGCAATGATGAAAATGTGGAGGAAAGACAGAGGGGGAGAAAGGACAGATGGGGGCGGGGAGAGAAACAAGCAGATGGGAGGGGGATAGAAACAAAGAGAAGGAACAGTGATGGATTCTGTCAGCGAGTGGGCTTCGTACAGGAGAAATACTGAATGTGACTTACTATCTATACTTATCCCAGAGCCTGATGAAGGGACCTTGATCCCGAAAGCTTGCAGAAAAGGACAATTTTCTTGCAATTGCCCTGTTGGTCTAATAAAAGGTATCATTTTAGAACCAAGAGTTCTGGTTTTTTGTCTGTCTCCTTGGCAGATAATAAAACTTGTAACTAAAAGCATAGCTCCCACCTGAAGGCCTTGACCTCTGAGCAGAGCCAGTGCTGACAGTCCTAGGGACTCTGAAGGGAGCAGAGGGCAAAATGGAGTCCCGATGCATATCCTGCCCCACCAAACATAATGAAAGGGTTCTGGCCCTCCCTAAAAACAAATCTGACAGCTCTCGCTAAAAGTGGGCCTTGGACAGTCTTGCACTCCTTGGCTATCAGCCTGCTAAGATATGTCTTCCAGCAAGCTTTTAGATACTGCAGCAGGGACACAGACAATCCTGCTTTGCATGTCTGTTATTTTATAGCTGAGGCTCCCAGCGCATGTTGCAAGCATGAATAAGTCAGGCTCACGTCCTCATTTTACAGAAAGGTATGAGAAGCATGAAGAGGGGAAGTGGCTGCTCACGGTCCCATAGGAAGCCCAGACAAGAACTGGAAGAACCCAGGAGTCCTGATTTTCACCAACCCCTGCTGTAACCATTGGACTCTACTGCCACTCTTTGCCCTGCTGGGTCAGGAGTAGTGCTGTCTCTGGTTCATAGATGAGGCACAGAGAGGGAAACTGAGTAGCCCAAGCCCAAGGTCACCCAATGAGTCAATGACAGATCTGGAATTAGAACCCCGGTGTCCTGACGCTCAGGCCCTTGACCTTGATACCTTACCTGGGTTCTCATTCTTTTCCTCTGGCTCTGGAAACTGGACGTTACCAGCTGGTGCTGCTGCGCCTCCTGGGCACGGATCTCGTTCTGCCTCCCCTGCAGAGTTCCAGTAAAACTCCCTGTAGCCTGCACCAGCCCCACTTGGGTACGACTGGTAAGAGGGCATAGCCAAGTGAGCAAACATGGGTCGGTATGAAGGAAAAGTTGGTATGAAGAAAAAGTGACTCCTTTGCTAGCTCCCTAGACACTACACCTTGCTCAGAGGCTGAGCTGTCGGGGGGGAGTCCCCTTTATAGCAATCAGTTCCTTTCTCTGAAGTACAATATCCTCCATCAGCCGTGTTTTGTCATGTTAAAGAGGGCTGATTGGTGGGGAGGGGACCTGTGAGACAGACAGGGAGCTGGGACCAGGAAGGGGAAGGAAAGAGGCACATGGCATCAGGGTTAAAAAATGTCCCCCTGAATTCCTGGCATTCTACAGCTCCCTCAATGCCTCCCCTCCTCCTCCAGCTCTGCCTGATCCAGCACCTGAGGAAGTAGTGCAAAACCTTCCACTGACTTCACTGGCTGCCGCACTAACCTCCTACAGGCATTAAAAAGCAGCTCTCTGTCCCATGGGAAAGGCTGCCCATGGGGGAGAGGCATACTCACAGCAAAGGGAGATGAGTCCCAACTGTCCTCCAGGATTGGGAGGAAGGGGAGTGCACCCAGGTCTCCTCAGATGGCCCTTTAATGAAGGCAGCTAGGACCTCACTTGATGTTTAGGAAAGGTTTTGCAAGCAGAGGGCTGAAGCAGTTTGTAAAGTGGGTGGAAAATGCCACAAAATCAGAACAGTAGCACTTTATGCCTTATTGGCCCTGGTCAAAAAGGAGGCACAGGGGGCAAGTCAACTGGGAATTAAGGCCTGGTGGTTGGAAACCATCTTTTTGTCTTAACATGAAATGCCCAGTGTTGGGACCAGCAGCTGGCATGTTTGCCTTCTGATGCCAGATCAAATCCCAGAGCTGCAGGGAAATATGCACCTGGCACCCAATCCAGTTTTGCAGGGCAGGCCAATCAATACAGGGTATCGATTCATTTCTGCATGTGTGCCAGAGACATTTTTGCTGTATCACACAGTGGCTATAGATAGCTCATCTCCACACAGGGTGTCCTAGGAACTGCTCCTCAGAGCTCAAGTGACTGGCTGGTTGTGAAGTGGGGCTGGACTAATAAGGGTTGAGTTGATATGGTGCAACAGATGGGGCAGGTTGTGCTGTCTTTTATAGGTGGTCTCCTTTAATATGTGCTTCTGTTTTATGTGCTGATGTGAGAAACAGACTATTGAGCTAGAAGGTCATGTGATCTTACCCAGTATGGAAGTTCTTATTCCCAGGAGCTAAGACTACAGGTAAGGTATTTAGGGCCAAATCCTATTCAATTCTATGTGCCTAGGTGGCCTTTAAAGTCTAGTTTTTGGTGTTAGCCTCTGCCCCTAAAGAGGCAGAATCTGTTCTACTCCTGTTGATATAGTGATTATTATTAAATGTAAGGCCTTTTGGTGCAGTGGCTAGACCCCAGTCCTCCTCTCTTCCAGGGCATTGACTCCCCCTTGCTCTGCCCTGCTTGCCTCATCCTGGACCCAGATATCTCCCACTCTTGGCTACCCAAAGGCCAGCTTCAAGAGGGCCCTTGCCTGGTTATTAGAGCACTGCACTGGGAAACAGGAGATGCAGGATCAAGCCCCTGTTAGTAATGGGGCATTAGGTTTGACTTAGGCCTTTGGTACTGAACCACTTGGTGTCCCAGGTCAAATCACTGAAGCTTCTTTTACCCATCTGTATAATGGGGTTGCAGATGCTCCATTGTCAAGCATGGGATTGAGCTCTCCTGCTGAGCAGCCCTATGTCAAGGCAAAGCATCCCCATTGTTTCTCTTGTTGGGCAATTGTTTATTAACCCCGCTCTCACCAGCTGCCCATTCTCTTACCTCTCCTATTCCACAGGTTTGTGAGGCCTCCCTAAGGGAGAGCATGAGGTTGTAGGAAGCTTGGTGCTGCCAGAAGGAAGGTGACACCCAGAGGTTTAGCTGCACTCTTATGCTGTAGTTCTTATGTTCCTTTCATCAGACCCAGAAGCTGTTTTGCAGGACAGGTGTGAGAACAGACCCACTCCAGACAAGTTAGCTTATCTGTGATGTAGCAGGTGGCAGTGATGGCACAGACATTAGCTGAGCAGGCTGGTAGCAGGAGAGTGCTGCCAATCTCTATTCTAGTTGCTCCTAGGTCCTGGGGATCTCCCTGGGGAGGAGAAGCACTTTCTTCCGTCTATTGTGGTCTGATGTCTCAGGCATTCACTCCAGCAAGCACCTCTGCACGGTATTCAGACTAACACAGCTAGCAGCTTTTCTTAGCCAAGCCTCTGTCATGCCTGTGGCGAAATGCCGGGCTAGCGGCTCCGGCACCGCTTAGGGGAGCCGCAGGCTTTGTGGAGTTGTGCGAGCGTGTGGCTTGTGGGGCGGAATTGAGGTAGCTTTTTAGCCGCCCTCGAGGTTCGCCGAGTTGGCACAAGCAGACGAGTTAGAGTAAGTAGTTAGTGTCTCTTAATCTATAGGGTGTCCGTTGGTTCACGAGGGTCCAGAGCCAGCCCTTGTGTTCCAACAGTGGAGCTAGTCCAAAGCTAGGTGCGGCTGCCGGCTCCTTAAGTGCCAGAACTGGTCAACGGCTCATTGAGATGGAATGTTAGTCATAAAAGTTATTACACAGTAGATATAGAGTAAAACAAAAAGATTTTATTCACTCACCTGGCCTCACCCTCTTACGAGTAAGAGGGGAGGCCGGTTGGAAAAAAGATGCAGTAGATACAAATATAGCGAGCGTAGATATGCCGTCTAAGCTACGATGAGAGGCAGTCGAAAAGTAAGTGGAGTCTCCGATGTTTCTTCAGTTACAGTATGCTAGATATAAAGGGGGTCTGTTGGTTCACGGGGTTCCAGAGCCAGCAGCTGCCGGCTCCGTAGTCCCAGAACTGGTCAACAGCTCATGAATGGGGTATACAGCACAAAACTGTAACACGGTGAACCGTTGTCAGCTGTTAAATTTCCGAGGCCTTTGTCTTCGCTGGGGTACGCCCAGACAGGGAGGCTGAGAACCGGTCTGTGGGGTGATTGGGCCCACAGAGTTTTCCAGTTGTCGTCTCTGCTGCTTCCTGCTTCTTTGCCTCTTTTATAGATGTTCGTTGGACTGCCTTTATGACACTAACTATGATATAGGCTAAACATACAGAGATAGACTAATTTTCTTTTACATAATAGTTACTAGGCAGATTTTCTACACAAGTTTCGTTTCTGCAATACTGACACTTTTTAGATAAGAGGTAAAATTTGTAGAGTACAGGTGTGGGGCCTACTGCCGGCAGAGCATAGTACCAGGCACTTGTTTAGACTAACAGTAAAACTGCAAGGCAACAAAAAGCGGTACCAGGCGCTTGCTTTGGTTAACAGCACAGGCCTCAAGGTTACATAAATGTGAAAGTGCCACACGGCAGTTATACAAAAAAAGAGAAAATAATATAAAATATATGCTTTTATACAAAGATAATATAAAACAGTTATATGCTAAATAATATAAAATAGTTACAACCACTGAATTGATTCTTGCTTGAGGCTGTCATTCTGAAGGTCCAGCTGGATCTCCTCACCCAGAGGAGCTGACTGAAAGGAACACAATATTATGCAATTTTCCCAGTCATTCCCAGACATATTTGCCTGGCAGTTAGGATATTCATGTTCCCTCGGTTTGGAATTATCATCCTCCAACTCACCCCAAACCTGATTTACTTGTCAGGGCAGAGACCAAGTTCCTTTGGCTCTTCCCTGGGTGCCAGGGATTGACAAGCTGGGGTAGAATCTGTTCCATTGAACATCTGTCATTGAGATGAAAGATGCAAATAGAAGGCCAGATCTTAGTCCATCTTAGTCAGATGGGGGCAGATCTTAGTCAGATGCCCCAGTGTGGCCCTATTTCCCCCTGGTCAAGTCCACCCATCTACTTTTGTAACATGCCATCTTCTTTGCATCAAGTCTAAGTTACAAAAGGCAGTGAGGAGGAAGAGGAGGAGGACTCACCCACTTTTCACATTAACTCTTTCTCAGGGACTAGAGAAGGGTGGAATGGAATTGCACTTAGGCACCTATGCCCATCTGTGCACCTAACAGGGTGGCCCAAATTATTGTCTCTGTGCCTGTATATTGTGTGTCAGTACAGGGTATAAATCAATAAAACAAATGAATCTTTAATGAAAAAAAATTGAAAGTGCCCAATGCATTGATTGCACAGATCACTGGGTGTCATTTTTCACTTGAGATTTTATATGCACAGAAGCCAGGAAACTCCATAGGAGTGATCTCACACACAGTGTTTAGAGGACCCAGGTGAGTTTTAGATGAATTTGAGTCCTGTAGTCACAAGTCAGAACCCAAAGGCTAGTGAACCTGGGCTGAATTTTGAGCAGACTCAACTGCAGAGTCAAGTGAACTTGGATCCAGTTTGGAACAGTGTCTTGCAAGCCAGGGACTGGTTTGAAGGGGGTGGTGCAAACACCACACAGCAACTACCCTGCACCCCAGAATCGCTCTGTGTTTTGGAGCCACAGCAGAGCAAGAGTTCGGACCTTCTGGGTACAAACTTCTCTTAGACAAAATGCAACTGGGGAAGACTCAGGCCCTGGTTATCCGAGCCACAAATTAGCCCTACACTCTTCTCAAGTGACACACTGATCCCCTTTATGCCCAATCTGCTGCTCTGCTTTCTTCTCCTACCCTGTGCTCCCTGTTCAATTTTCTGCTTTGATTTCTTCTTCCCACCTTCTCTGTCATTGAGCTGCCTGTCCTCTCCATGATCTACATAAACTGCCTGTGTCACTTGTGGCAAGTGTGCCACAGGTTGGCCACCCCTTTGTTAAACTACTTAGAAGTTAAAGTTACTGCAGGTGCAGTAAGAAAAACCTTGCGGCAAAAAATGTCTCTGAGGGAAGCCCTGGAGGCCTCATCAATGGACTACAGTAAGACTAGACACAGCGGTGGGGCAGTGGTCTCGGGCCTTTTTGGAGCACACACTGGTGGTCTCTGTGGAGCTAAATGTTCATCAGTGCTTGGTGTCTGTATTGCTGGCTGCTCCTTCAGATATCCATGGTTTTCACTGCAAAGCACCCAGAGGCCAAGACAAAACCTGCCCAGCAGCTTGTAGTAGAAACTGCTGGGCTGCTGCATAAGAAGGAAAAGGAAACGAGCTGCTCTCAGGAGCTGAGCCAGCAGTGGGACTGGAACTGCCAGCACAGGAGGAATGTGCAGTGGTTAAGGGGCTACATGGCAAAGGAGCAGAAACATTGTGCCTTCTGCTGCGGAGAGACCTTCCCCTTCCTGTCATTCCACTGCAGACCTTTGATAAGCTGACACAAATGGGGACTGAGTTCCCATTATAATGGGCCAGTTTTAGCCAAACCAGCCCCTGTCTTGCTAGGCACTACTCCAAACTGGACCCAGGTTCACCTGACCTTACAGTTGAGTCTCCTCAAAATTACACCATGTTTCACTAGTCTTTGGGCTCATGGACCATATGACTGACACAAGTGGCCAAAGGACTCTAGCTAATCTGAAACTCAGCCTAGGTGAATTAAATGCCATGTGCTTGGGCCTGCATGTAGGATGCCCGCCAAAGGATTTGGAAGTATCTGAAGCCCCAGGCCGGGGTGGAGGATGCTTGCTGGCAGCAGGGACACATATAGTTCTTGAATGACTCACACGGATTTGGAATTGATTTCGCTGACTTGACTTGGGACATGAAAAAATGTCCTTAAAAAACAAAACCGCCATGTGTAAGATCACTCCAGCCCAGTCAAGGTGAGTACCACGCTGAGGTCAGACTCCTTCCAAATTGTGAGGAACTTGTAACTGAATCTCATGGATGAGAGACTGTTTGCAAAGCAGCTTCTGAGGAAAGGAGCCTCAGATGTGTATTATTGGTATTATGAAGCACACCTGAAACCAGACCAGTCTCAGGGCTCATGATCTGCTGATATAGTGATTATTAAATGAAAGGCCTTTTGGTGCAGTGACACACAAACTCTAATGGTTTGTATTTGCAACCCAGAGCAGGATAATTGGGATAGTTGAGTTAGTGATCAGAGAGGGCTGTGATGTCCTGGAGTGATAGGCACTGGCTGGGGAGGTGCAAATGATAACATTCATGGACAAGTCCTAGACTCCTCAGATCTGGTCTCTTCCCTGCATCAGAGAGGTATGGGATCTTCTGACTTCAAAAGCCCAGGGGAACTCCCACAAGCTGGGAGCAGAAAAGAGCCCACACAAGGAAAAATGACTGAGTAGACAGCAGGGATGCATATATCTATTGGCCAGAACCTCACAAAATAACCCATATTTAACACTGCACTTCAGTCAGGCCATTCCAAAGCTGCCCTCTTCCAAGAATCCTCTATAACTGAGTCTGCTTTGAACTTAAGGTTTCCTCAGGCCCCCAAGTTCAACCTAAAATTCAGATAGGGAGGCATGTACCTGGAGAAAATATTCACAACAGCCCATGCCCACAAGTTTGCCTATGGATCTGAGTGTTATCCTGGTCCTACTGATAAGGGAAAAAGGGACAGGGGGGTTATAGCTACAAAGCTGAGTCACTGGCAGGCGGTTTCTCATTGCAGACGACTGAGTCCGAGGTAGTGGCTTTCTTACATTCTAATTACTCTCTGGCTACAAAAGTACTTTCTGCTCTGGGCAGATGCTCCTCACTTTCCACTAACACATTTTTTTTAGTCCTGGCATTTTCCAGGTTTTCTCCCTTTCCAGAGATTTTATTGAGAGCTTGGACAAAATCCCTTCACCTAATTCTTTAGTTCTGTGAAGCTGAAAAAACCCCACACAGGCTTCCTGTTTGAAATGCACGGATGAGCCACTGCTGCTGATGACAATAGCAGTGTTGCCCTTACTCAGATGAGAGCAGCCCCAAAGGCTTGAAATGTGTCTTAATAATGCCATTTGGGAACCTTTTTCCACCACCAGCAGCAAACCCCTTTCCTTAAAATGAACAATAAAGCTCTTGTAGCGAACATCTGGGAAGACAGTTGGGCTTTCCTTGCTGGAGGAAGCAGGTTTAATGGTTAAGGCAGAAGCCTGGGTTTGGTTTCCTGACTCCTTGAGAACGAAGCTGTGGCCATGCTGAGCTCAGGACAAATGGCAAACCCACCCAAAAAGCTGGGGAAATGCCCAGTGGACTACACTGTACAGCAGCAGCTACACTGTCAGCCACCCTGGAGCCAGCTGATTTAACAGTCTCTTGTGCATGTGCAACCCCTGCCATGACAAGGGACCATTTTGACTTCACCTCCCTGTGCATCATGAAACTCATCTTCAGCAAGGAGATACTGACACTGAGCTGTTTGGAAAAGGATCGCTGGGATCCTTTTTCTATCAGGAATGTGCTGCACCTTGTAGCTTCAGCTCCTTTGTATTAGGGGCAGCCTGTAAACATGGAAAGCTATAGGTCCAGATTTTGTTCCACTTTCATAGATTTCATAGATTTCATAGACATCAGGGCTGGAAGGGACCTCGGGAGATCATCGAGTCCAGCCCCCTGCCCAAAGGGCAGGAAGTCAGCTGGGGTCATAGGATCCCAGCAAGATAAGCATCCAATTTACTCTTGAAGGTGTTCAATGTAGGTGCTTGAACCACCTCCGCTGGCAGACTGTTCCAGACCTTGGGGGCTCGGACAGTAAAGAAATTCTTCCTTATGTCCAGCCTGAAACGGTCTTGCAGGAGTTTGTGACCGTTCAACCTCGTCATCCCTTGGGGCGCTCTGGTGAACAAACGTTCCCCCAGATCCTGGTGGTCACCCCTGATAAACTTATAGGTGGCCATCAGATCACCCCTGAGCCTGCGCTTTTCCAGGCTAAAGAGTTCCATGGCTCTCAGCCTATCATCGTAAGATCTTAGTGGTTGTCTAAGGCAGGTGTGTCAAACATGTAGCCTGTGGGTGCTTCTCCATCTGGTGCTTCTCCATCTGGCCTGCGGGGCTTCTGGCAGGCCAAGGGGTTTGGGCAGTAGCTGGCAGAGAATGTGGCCTGACACCGGGGTTCTGGTGGATATGGCCATTGGCAGCAGGAGGATGAATGAGGCCTATGTGTTGGGACCTTCTGAATTAACAGCAGAAGTAGGCTGTGCAGCAGCTCTTTTAATCTTGCAGGTTCTCCTGTGCCCCCATTCTCCCTGGCCCCATTGCTGATTGTCTATGTCCCCAGTGGCCTTGCTGTTTGTTGCTGACTGGCCGGGAGCCAAAAACGGCACCATATTTAAACCATGGTTTTCACCTCCCTGCTGATCAGGAGTGAGCAGAGGGGCCACTCTGCCAATTGGCAGGGGGGTGGTGCATGGGAGAACCTGCAAGATTAAAGGAGCTGCCATGCAGCCAACTTGCCCCATGAATTCAGTATGTCCCTACACATAGGTTTCACTCACCCTCCTGCTGCCAGTGGCCACATTCACCAGGACCCCAACGTCAGGCCACACTCACTGCTAGCTACAGCACTACCTATGCTCTCCACTGCCATGCTGCTACTACAGCAAATGGTGCCTGGCCTGTGGCTGCTTGCCCCACTGCTGCCACGGTGGCTGCCATTGCCACCCTGGGCACAGCTGCTGCTACCACTGCTGTAGTTGCTTCCACAATTCTTGCTACCTCTAGCACCATCCTGTGCCCTAAGTCATACCCAGCCCACAAAGAGTCCCATTGTCTAGATTCAGCCTTTTCAAGACCCTGAAATTCATTCATAAGAACATAAGAAGTGCCATAGTGGGGCAGAGCAGTACTCTATCAAGCCAGTATCCTGTCTCCAAAAGTGGCAGGAGTGAATGCTTCAGAGGGAGAGGATTGAACTGAATATATCTAGAGTGATCTATCCTTTAGCCATTACCCTCCCTGTCATCCACCATTATTGGTTCAGAGATGCCTGAGGAAACATCTCCAACCATTCTGTTCAATGGCTATTAATAGATGAATGTCTTGTCCCTTTTTGAACCTAGTTGTACTGTCTGTCCCTGACCTCTCCTGTAGCAATGAATTCCACAATCTAACCATGTGTTGCATAAACAGTACTTTCTTTTGTTAGTTTTAATCCTGTCACCTACTCATTTCCATGTATGTCTCCTAGTTCTAATATTCCTGGAGTTGGTGAACAACAGTTCCCTGTTCACTTGGTCCACACCCCTCATAATTTTATAGACCTCTAGCATATCCCCCCTCAGACATCTCTGTTCCAAACTGAAGAGTCCTAACTGTTTTAGTCTCTTCTGCTATGGCAACTGCTCCATACCCCTGATCATTTTGGTTGCCCTTCTCTGTACACTTTCGAACGCTATTATATTCTTTCTTAGATGTGGAGACTGTAACTGCACAAAATATTCAAGATACGACATACCATGGATTTGTATAATGGCCTGAAGACATTCTTTGTTTGTTTTCAATTCCCTGGTATAGGCTTTTGCAGGGACCAGGAACCAGAGGACAAACCCTTCAGGCTGAAAAGTATAGCTAGTTGCTAGTCTGCTGAAGGCTGGGTCTCTTTGCCCTCATTTCTATTGTTATCCAAGCCAACCAGTTTAAAACGAGCTGGGTGAGCTACAATCACACCTCCCAAATGCAGTGCAGACAGCCCTCTAATTGCTCTTGCAAACACACCCTCAACCCTCAGGGCCTGTCTACACTGTTAGGGGCTTGCTGGACTCACTGCATGACAGCCTACCTCTCAGACACATGGCTCACACCAGCAGCAGGGCTTTTGCACTTACATGTGTTTAAGTTAGGGGTTTGCTGTCATAGTCAACTCATCTCAATTAAGGGTTGGGTTGCTTCAGAACTCCCAACCAACACACCTACCTAGCAAAGCATTCATAAAATCTTAGAGAAGTAAGGCTGGAAGAGATCTCCATAGATCACGTCATCCTTGTACAAGACAGGACCATCCTTGTTTACACCATTCCTGACCAGTGTTTGTATAAACTGCTCTTCATGGGTAGCTAGCCCTGGCCTTAATTAAGCCCTCCATCACAAGACAGCACTATGGCAAAGGTGCCAAAGGTACCAGGCAGCCAGCGTTCTGTCCTGATTCTGATCTCCTGTGTGACACTGAACAAGTCATTTCACCTCGGTGGGCACATCTACATGTTCATTAATGCACAGCAGTTACCACACATTTAGTTTAGTATTTGCTTACTGAATTGCTTGACTAAATGTACAGTAACTACAGTTATGGCTATTAATAGATGAATGTCTTGTCCCTTTTTGAACCTGGCTGTGCTGTCTGTCCCTGACCTCTCCTGTAGCAACAAATTCCACAAGCTAACCATGTGTTGCATAAAAAGTACTGTCTTTCACAGTAACTACAGTTACTGTGCAGTAGTGCTGGCACAAGGCTTTTTAGTGACACTTACTACACAGTCGCCTAATACTACTGAGCAGTAGCACATTAGCACAGTTTTTGCCCAGCCTGCTACTGCTCCGTGTTATTAGACTACTGCACATTAAGTATCTCATGTAGACATGCCCACTGGGCCTCAGTTTCCCCATTTGTAATATGGGCAGACTAGTACTTCTTTGTGGTTAAGCGCTTTTAGGCCTTCAACAACAGCCAGCTAAACGTAAATATTATATATGGCCTAAAATGAGACTGGACTGTCTGCCAGGACCTAGCAGAGTGCGTGTACACGCACACGTGCACGTGCATGAGCACACACACACCCTTTTGTCTTTCTTCCTAAGCAGGCTGGGCTCAATTCCTTGATGTTTGTAAAGGCCTTTGAAGAAGACAAGAGCTGGAAATGTGCTAACTGTTATTATTACCAAGCCCCAAGGAAAGAGCTCCTTTGTTTTTCTTCTTCATTAAGAGAAAAACGCCCTGAAGGTGTCAAGGGCTGAAGGTAACCTCTCTAACTCTTGAAAGTCTGAGAAATGTCCAGCCTGAAGAAAACCTGCAAACTGGATGCTGTGAGGGGTTTGGCAAGGTGGGCTGGGAGGGGGCTGATTTTAAACAGCTAGAAGGTGAGGGAGCATTCCACCCTTAAAATTTTCCACCCATCTGCTCTCCACTGATGGGGGTCTTCTCTGATCCTGACCGGCCTCAGCCTTCATTACACTTCAAAAGATCACCCCCCAGCAAAGCACTTAGTAAAGACTCTGCCTACACCAGCCAAAAAAGTCCTGTTGCTTGTAGGTTGTACCAGTGCCTGAAATGGAATGAGCTGCGTTGGCAAAGGGACTGCTTTTAGCTGGTAAAACTGGTGCTGCATCAAGGTTTCTACTGGCACAACTATGGCCAGTCAGAGGGATGGTTGTTTTCATGCTCCTAACTGGCACAGCTTGGACTGGCCAAAGGGCAGAGCACACCTCACTTGTTTCATGTTGGAGTCCCTCCCACACCTCAGTTCAAGAGTTCCTCCTGCTGTTTTTCACTTGTAATTTCAGTGGAATACCTAGCCCCAGAAAGGTTAACGTGGCACAGCACCGGCAGTGCCTTCGGCTCTCTGCTTTTCCCTGTGGCAGGGTGCAAGGTGCTTTTGGTGTTCCTGGTCCGAGGCCTGGAAGTTGTCTGTGAAGATCTAGAGTTGTGATTTTGAAGACTCCTTGGATCAGTGGCTGCCCACGGAGGCAAGGGTTTGAGTTTATCCAAGAGGCCCCTTCCAGTCCTGTATTCCTATGTGACCCTGACAACGTACAACACGGGGCAGTTAAATGTGGTTCAGGGTTTGAAGTACAAAGACCTCAGCCTGCTTCATCCTCAGGCAACAACCCTCATTATAAGTCTTTGTAGTCTTATTATTAAAGATAGGAAAATGAAGCAAAGCCAAGTACATCATGTGAAAATGTAAAGTATTTGGGTAAGGGGTGTTGGCTGTAGCAAGCATTTGGGTAAAGCTTTCTTTTTAACAGTGCCCTTTAATTCCTTTCACTTTAGCTGGAGAAGGGTTTTAAGGGGATAACACCCTGTTTGATAGGCCTTAGATGGTGTTAAAGATAGTAGTGACAGTCCTTTCCAGGGGAAAGAGATAGAGTGAGTGATGATGAACAGGAGCTCCTGTGGTTGCTGCTTCTTCTATAGTCGCTGCTTCTTGCTCAACTCCAGGCTTGCTTCCTGGAAGATAAAACAAGGCAAACACACACCAAAGAACAGCAAAGATATTAAATCTCAGTTCTGTTTCTGCTGCTGACAGTCACTCCACTTTATATGCTGCTTTCTGCACATACTTTCCCAGGATCTGATGAAATGAACTTGGGTTCACAAAAGGTTGTGCTCTCTATGTATATTTTATGTAGTTAGTCTATAATGATGATCCATACCTACCCTGCCTTCTGACTGCCTTCAGACTAACATGGCTAATGTAACTACCTCTGTTCCCAGCGACCTTAGGGTGGGCACAGCACATGGACATTTCGTAGTTTGCCACAGTCTTCCAATACCAATCTCAGGGTGGTTAAGGCATTGCTTTCGAATGCCCTTCTGATCGTGCAGTGAGAGACTTGATATCTGGTAACCCCAACAAACAAGCAATTGTTTTCAAGTGGGTATAAGAAACAAAAATCCTTGAGCATGTAGAAGGTGTTTTGGGTTAAGTAAGTAAAGCAAATTGCTCCTGTTTTATAAACAAGGGGTTTAATAATTGTGTCTCTGCTTCATTTTTAATTATTTTTAAACCATTATTTTGTTTTATTTCTGTTTGTTTGTTTGTTTGTTTGTGTGTTTAAAGGTTTACAGCTTGGGGACTGGTTCCACAGCCCATTAGAGGTTTAATAGAAAGGCATAAAAAACAAAAGCAATACAAATAAAATGTGTTGACTTGTAGGCGGTGCTACTTCATTTGTGCTACTTCATTGACTATAAAGCTCTCCACTTCAAAGTCAAGGTAGCAGAATTTTTTCCCCCTAGATTGTTGATTTTCTGGGTTCTGTTTTAGCAATTTTTTTTGCTGTCAGATTCGTTGACACGACATGGTACTAGTGTAGCGCTCAATCCATCTGAGGATTTCCATTGCCACAGAGGCCTCCCTGTCCTCACAGGCATTGGCAGCAAGCAGGTGAGTCGGGGCAGCCTTAGCCAAGCAAACCAAATGCCTGCATATTATTACTTACTTACCATTGAAGGGGTTGCAGATGGCTGTGAATGCAAAAGTGACGCTCTAAGGAGGAAACCTGGTGCTTCTTTTTTTTAATAATGCACAATGCACTTGAGTAAAAAAATTATGGAAGAGCCAAAAATTTCTCTAAGTAACCACTTGTATATGTAATATACTTTAAAATACAGTGAAGAACTTTTCCTTTATGCAATAAGATTTCTGTTTTGCAAGAGTAATACACAGACCAACAATACTCAGAGGATTTTGTTGATAAAGGGAGGAAGCCATGCCAACATTGCCTCTGCCACTACCACAGCCAGTGGCCCTGCTGCAGTTGCCACTTGTCCTGTAGATCTGGCCTGCGGGGAGCCCCACAATCTGGATCCAACCCAGAGTATTGATACCCTTAGACTCACTAAGCCAAATAAAACGCTTGCTGATATTACCGAGAGCCTGTTTAAGATTCTGTCTGGTCAATGTGATAAATATGGAACTGGAAATCACTGCAACAACATTCAAGTATAAAAAATTAATTCTAGTGTGAGAATAAAATATTCAGAAGATGGACTCTTCCACACTTTGCCCTGGTGGGGGGCCCTTACTTTGGTGGGGTTCCCAGTTGGATATTGAGGCCAGGAGACCAGATAGATGGAAAGGAATGACAGCTGTCATCATGGATTCTTCCTTTCCCTAGTCCCACATTCCTTCTCTGGGATCCTCTGTGATTACCACTGAGCCTTTGCTGTCCTGGTTCAAAGAGACATCCTGATAATGATCAGGCCAAAGAAAGTGACCCATATGAAGCAGGATCAGGCTTTAATAACCAGCAGCAACAACAACTGCCTGAGCCTATTTCAACTAACAAGAGCTCATTTCCCAAAATGGACACTTATTACCATCTTTAACACCATAAAAAAGACTATCAAAAAAGGTGCTTTCTGCATACAAATTCTCTCCAACCAAATGGAAATGGAGCAAAAGACTTATTAAAAATGAAAGCTTACCTAAGATTTTAATTTTAAAAAATATGTTCATTCTTTTCCTTTCCTTTTCTCTATCTTTAATAAAAGTTTGTGCAATGTTTTAGTTGTCAGAGTTGCAGGGTGTCTGCGTGCAGGATCCCAAACCACTTTAGCTATTTAGGGCTGTGCAGTGAGGGTCAAGATAACATTTTTGACTTGCTGGGCCTTCTTATTCACTTGAAATGAGCATGGCATACCTCCACAGCATGTGACACTATTCCTAGACCTTCATATATATCAACTCTGCAAAACATAACTGCCTGATCCAGGTTCTTCAGTCTCAAGATCCCTGCTCAGCCCAATTCAGTGAGCTGTAGTGCTCCTGTTCATCATGCCAACCTACATTCCTGCTTCCAGAACTACTCTCTGATCACTTTATCCAACTAATCCACTGCTATGCATGTCTATGCTATGATTTTGACCATTGCACCTGAATGTCTCAGCTTGCTCCCTCAAACATTCTCCATTTCCCCACTACTGGAGGATGTTCTCCATCATAAAAAAAAAAATAACAGCATACTGGGCTGTATTAACAGGAGTGTCACCTGCAAATCAAGGGAAGTGATGCTTCCCCTCTTTTCAGCACTGATGAGGTCTCACTTGGAGTACTGTATCTCATTTTGGGCCTCACACTTCAAGAATGATGTAGACAATTTGGAAAGAGTCCAGGGGCCTGGGAGACAAGACTTATGAGGAAAGGCTGAAAGAAGTAGGGTCACTTAGCCTGAAGAAAAAAAGACTGAGGGGAGGATTTGATAACAGTCTTCAAATTCCTGAGGAGGATGGAGATGGGATTTTCTCTGTGGCCATAAGGGACAGGACTAGGAGCAACGGCCTCAAGCTGTAGCAGGGGAAATGTAGGTTGGAGATTTGGAGGCACTTTCTGACTATGAGGGTGGTGAGGCACTGGAATAGGCTGCCCAGAGAAATTGTGGCATCTCCATCCTTGGAAACTTTCAGAGCAGGTTAGACAGACACTTGGCTGGGATATTTTAGTCAGGGGTGATCCTGCCTTAAGCAGGGGCTGAACTAGATAACACGTGAGGCCCTTTCCAGCCCTACTTTCTTATGACCTATGATCTCCATCTGCCCCACTTCCTGGCTGCTGGATGCAGACACAAGATTATCTGATAAGGAACTTGCACTTGTTGGCTGAGGGGTGGGTGGAACCAGGAGCATCTGGTATGCAATTCAGTTGGGAGGAAAGGATGAAGGAGCTCAGAGGAGGGGAACATAGAGTCCTGGTGGTGGACTTCTGGAGGGTCCTAAGATACAGGGAGAACAGGTAGCCTCTTGTCAGGGCAGGTGGAGGAATGGTAGGGGTGGGGGCAGGTCTCCAGTTCCTCAGATTTGCTGCAGACAGAAATCGGGCAAATCCCCGCAAATGCCTTCACATATTTAGGAGTGACACAGGAGTGTGGCACGTGAGGCTCCATCTCCTGTTTCAATGATCAGCTCAGGTATCTGGGATTCCGCCAGACCAAATGTGCCAGGAATTAAGTCTTTGGAGACAAAGGCAGATAACATAGCTGGGCTCTGATTAAGGAGCCTGATATCAAAGGGACAAATCTCCAAGCCCTGGGGTTGAATCATCACAGCATTTTTTCCAGTCTTTCTCTGCTTGCAAGTGTTACTAATTGAAAACCACCACAACAACACAAAAGCCCCTGTGATTCTGGGTGCAGCATACACAGAAGAATCAGGATTCGGGAGCAGTGGAATTCACAGATGATACAGTAGTGGGAGGGTAGTGCAAATACTGGGGAGAACAAAGCAATAATGCAAAGAGATCTAGAAAAACTAGGGCCTGGGGAGTGAGGAGCAGATTCAGCTAAGGCAGTCACCAGCTGGTGTTGCAGCTAGAAAAGAACAATCCCAGAAACCAATAGTCAATAGCAGGGAGACATCTAGAAAGCAGGGATGCTAATAAAGCAAACAAACAACCTAGGAGTGGGAGTGGGCAGCTAAGCAGATGCACACTTGCAAATAAAAATTGCATGTTTGCCTAAACAATAGTATTTCCTCCTTACACTTGTAGAACTGCTGGCTATCCACAGCTCAGAAGCTATTTACAGAGGTAAGGATCACTCTCCTTTTGCAGGTGGGGAAACAGTAGCACAAGAGAGGCCAAATGACCCGCCCAAGCTAATATAGGGAAGGCTGGCTCTAGCTTGGCAAAAGCACTGGGCTGCATCTGCAGAAGTCTGACGTCTTGGAGCAGAGGGCGAAGGGGACCCAGCTGCAGTGAGAGGGCACAAAGAACATTGTGTTCCATGTACCGCGCACTCCACGAACAAAGGTACCAACCAGCTGGGATCTCCGGGAAAGCAACAAACAGGATTTAACATGCAGCTCTCTGTGGCCAAGAGAGAGTACAAACAGCATCACAAGAGACCCCACACGCCTGGTTTTCCCACCATTTGTGTTCCACTTTCCAGTTAAAAGGGGTGGTGGATTTTTTAACCACCAGCTAACAAGCAAGCACAAGGCAGGAACACAAGTGTGGAGGATTGAGTTTGCTGTTAGGAGACCGACCCCAAGTCTGAATTTTGTGTAGATCAAAAGACACCAGGTTTTGCACAACCTTTGCTAATTCAGTTCATCCCAACACAATTTTCTAGCTCAATATAATTTTGTAAATGGAGACAGGCCTGAAGTTTGAGCATTTTTCTTATTAGAAACAACCCAAGGGTGAAGCCTTCTCCCTATTAATAACAACCCCACAAGGCAATTGATGTCTTTAAGGAGTATGGACAGGTGTCACTGGTTACAATACTAGAATAATAATGACCTTGCCCATATAATGCCTAGGTAGAATAGCTCTAGACTCTTAGATATCTCTCCCAGCTGGTTAGTTGTGCAGGCCAAACAGGAGGAGGAAAAAAGCAATCTGTACAAAAACACATTTGTTGTCATAGCTTGCAGTTCTGGCTCAAGTGTGCTTAGAGAAGCAGTGTGAATGACGATGATGAAGCTAGGGAGAGGTCAGGTCATTTTTGCAGAGTTACTTTAGAGAGGAGACCCATACCTTTGCACAGGTACGCTCAAGACTATTGGGTTGTGGAGGGCAGCTAATTATTTATAGCTAGGCCCAACTGGGAGTGAGGTAAAAGGATCTAAAACAGTGGTTTTCAACTTTTTCTGTACCAGGGCCCACTGGTAAACATCAATGGCCAGTCCTGACCCAGTAAAGAGTGTAAGTAGAAAACAGCCGCCAGGCCCTGCTGCCCCTCACTTCCAACCTAGAGCTCCCCACCCTACTTGCCCTGCTGGTTCCCCTTGCTCCTGACCCACTGCCCCATGCTCCCAGTCCACCAGTGTGTGGGGTAGGGGATGTGTGTGGGAGGTAGGGAGCGGGTGTGTGGGGCATGGGGGAACATATGGCTCTGCCTCCCCCTCCAGATTTGTGCACCCACAGCAGGCATGAGGCTGCAGCCTGGCCAGATTGCCATAGGCAGGAGTTGGCTCTGCGGCCCAGTGGGTAAGACCTGGTGCGGGAGGGAGAAGTGTGACGGCAAGACTTATTGCTGCTGCCACCACCAGGACCCCCACACCAGTTGCGCCAGCAGCATCATGAGAAGAAACAGAGAGGGGAGTAGAGGGGGGCCAGGCTGCCCTCACCTCCTTTCACTACCAGCCAGTTGCTCCTCTACACCACCGCCATAGCTTGCTCTTTGCTGCCACTCCCTTCAGGCCACCAGCACCGCCTGCCGCCTCCCCTCCCCTCTGGGGTAGGGTAGAGCTGTGGCCTGAGAGGAGTGGCGGCAGCAGCTGGGCCATGGTAGTGGGGTAGAGCCACAGCCTGGCATGCAAGTGACTGGTGGTGGGATGAGGTGAGGGCAGTGTACCCCTCCCCACCCCATCCATTATTCCTCGCACTGTTGATTTGCTGGTGAGACTGCTGGCACAGGAGTCCTGGATGTGGCAGCAGCAGCAACAAGTCTCACTACTGCCCCACTCTTCCCTCCTGCACTGGGTCTTGTCTGTTGGGCCCTGACCACTGAGCCGTGGAGGCAGTTCCTGCCCATGCTGGTCTGGCCAGGACGCAGCCCCATGCCCACTGTGGGTGCACAAATCTGGGAGGGCACGTGCCCCTCTGATGTGTTGCCTGTGCCTCCCCAGTGGGTCATCTATGCCTCCTCCCCGCTCCATAGACTTACATGTGGGAAACTGCTCTCTCCATGCTGCCTGGCTGCCAGGTACATGCATGCATATGAATGTGGCACCCTCTGCCTGATCTCCTTCCTTCTGCTCCCCCGGCCCCAAGCAGCCCCTTGCAGGCTGGAACTCTGCCAGTCTGCAAAAGGAAACCTATAGTTTCATAAGTATTTTCTCTTTTCAAGCTGAAAATCTATATTTTTCAGCAGCAAATGGAAAACCCAGATCCCTGTTTATCAGTATGGACAGCATTAACATATAGTGAAGCATAAGCAGCATCTATTTTTTTTAAAGTATGCAAAATATGATCCATTTGTAAAGTTTGCTCACAATCCTTTCATATATTCTTGTGACCCATTTTTGGATTGTGACCCACGAGTTGACAAACATTGATCTAAAAGCTGGAAAGCAATGGTGCTGAAAAATACCTGCACAGAGAACATGCATGCAGTAAAGAAGAGGTGTTTCAAATGGGATATGGATGCAGTGGAGGGTGGTATGACCCAGAAGAAGTAAATCACAGGACTGGGAAGCTATCTTCCTCTATGGCAGCTCATCTGTGACTTCATCTGAACTGTTGTGCTTATCTGATAGTCTTGCTGTTAGACAAACAGCAGAGTTGGGAGCAGAGCCACAAGCTGATCTGTGTCCCAGTGGGAAGAGGCTAATGACCCCGCTTGGCTATAAGATAGATTTTTTTGGGGGGTGGGGATGGATTTTTTGTGTTCCAGGTCAAATTAGCCAGGTGAGTTCCAAATCCTTTTGACTGAACAACACTCAATCATTCAAACATTGTATGTGGCACTGCAACCACCAAGTATCCTCCACTCCAGACTTTCAGCCTGGGGTTTCAGATACTTCCAAATCCATTGGCAGGCATCCTATGTGCAGGCCCAAGCCCAGAGGCTTGGGGTTTGGATGCCCCCCGAGTCTCACTTGTCATCACGCAATGACCACAGGAGCAACCTAGGGGGGGTAACTGAATGACCAGAAACACATTTGGGAATTGAAAAAGGTTTCAGTATGTTTGAAACAAAGATGTGTTTGCTGCCAAGTAAGCGTATCCATGCATGCTTGTCTACACTCGTGTCAATAAGACCGTTTGAGCAGCCTCTTCTGTAAATAGAAAGTGGTGCTGGAAGGGCTTTCTTGTGACCACCCCACTGGGAGTTGTACCACGGTCCTCTGAACCTTTTTAAAAGTGGGAGGAACACACCCATGTAGTGCTCCCTTCTGACCATCTGGTGGCACCACACCACACAAGTTGGTACCTAAGGTAAAAAAGCAGCATGCCATTTTCCCACTCAGGGTTGGGAATAGCCCCCACAGCAACAGCACACAGCATTCACAGAGCCCAGGGTACAGGACCCCTGAGAGGGCAGGAGCGAGGGAATCCTTGGAGTCATATTCACCCACGAGCTCAGGTCTCTGTGCCATGGGGCTTTTCCCCTACCAGTCCCCTGGGATAAATGAACCCATGGGCAGAACTGGGAAGTATGGGGGATAAAAGAAACGAGATGAGAGATTTATCTCTGATGTTATGGCATCTTGTACGTACTGAGCCTCCAGATCCGTGCTTGCACACCCTTCCTCTGGCATTTTCCACGTAGTATTACAAGTCCTGAGGGGAACCGAGGCAGGAAAGGGAGTAGGAGTAAAGGGTGGGAGTGGGCAGATGGATGACCCTAGAGGAGGACATGTGGAGAGGAGAAGGTGGAAAGCCAACCACTGGGGAATAGCAATAAAAGAGATTTGGAGCATCTGGTGATGAGGGCAGGGGGAGACCCATTGGGACGAAATGAAGGTTGGGATGTGGAGCTCCAGATGGGCTGGGAGGGGGTTGACAGTGTTTTGTAGGAGCTGGGGCAGAGAGTCTGGGGAACAGGGGGAGTGAGGGCAGGTGAGAAAAAGCAGGTGTGGGAGGGAGACTCCTAGACTCAGACAAGCCCTCAAATGATCAAGATTCCAAGTTGCCAGGAGGGAAAGTGGGGTGTGAATATCTTCTCCCCCCTCCATGATCTGTTGCTACTGCTGTGGGCAAGCTTGGGGCCTGGAGGGGCCCCTGTGTCGGGATAGGCCTGCTTGTACTGTTGGCAGGTATAGCTGGTTCTGGCAAGAGGAACCCCAAGGAAGTGGCAGAGAGTAGTGCTGTGGGGAGAAGCAATGTGAGGAGCAGGAGAACAGGCTGGCTCAGAGGGTTAGCAGAGCAGGGAGTGATGGAAAACTCCAGTGGCTCATGTGTGTCAGACTTTTCAGTACAATCTTCCCATCCGCTCCCTTAGAAGCAGCTGGTGAGGAAGGCGCAGGCCTGAATGCAGAACCTCCTCTTCCTCCAAGGGGCACCTCTTGGTTCCCAGGCAGGTGGAAGTGGGTATGGAAGAAGGTCCCCAGCAGGAAGCCCATGCTGAACAGGAAAATGTGTGAGGCCAGTGCTTGGGGGCCAGGTGGGAAGTGAGGAGAGCAGGTGAGCGTCCCCAGACTGCTGATGGGAGGAAGGGCCCTAGTGTGCTGGCATAAAGCAGGCCAAAAGTGGGTACCACTGGCTTCTTGGGGGCATAGGGAAAGGCTTTTCAGGAAGGACACATATAAGCCTGCAAGCCTGGGGAGTAGGAGTGAAGAGGACTATAGCCTTTCCTCAGCCATACAGAGAACACCAGGGGAGGAGATCACAACTTGCTCTCCTGCTATGGTGCTGTGGCTTGCTCCCCACAATGTGGGGGAAATGCCATGGTACAACTCTGGTACAGCTGGGCCTGGGAGTTCAGGCTTCCTTACAATTCAGAGGTCCTGCGGCTGCTGACCTCCCCAGTCCCAGCCGGCAGCACTGCACACACATGAACACAGTTCAGAGAGCCATAGGTCCCTTAGCCTCAAGAACATCCTGACACAGAAACCTCTCACAGGGTCAGTGTGGCTGGCAGTAGTTAACAGGCGAAAGAGGAGCTCTGGCAGGGCCAGGGCAGAGCCCTAGGTTGTACCTAACCTCTCAGTAGCGTCATACAGTTGAACTACCTCACACCTTTCTCAAAGGGTGACCAGGCTTGTGCTTAAGTGTCCGTCTTGCTTCATACATAGCTGGCATGAGCCAGCAAGAAAGGAGACCTCTGGCACCAGCACAGTCCTTTCGAGGTGGGCTCAGAGTGGATCACTGCCACTGCCCAGCCTGAATTCAGGGTAAAGGGGGTTCCCAGTCTAAACCTGAGCTTGGGTCTGGATGTCGCAGGGAGAGCATGGCTTCTCAGTGAACCAAGCCAAACTGAACACCTCACTTTTTGGAGAGGAGCTGGGGATCCAGATTTTCATGCCCAATTATCATCTTTGTATACAATACCCATCCCTACTGGGTGTGGTAGCAGACAGAGTACCATGTCTTGCTACAACTCTAAAGGTTCAAACCCTGCTCTAGATTTTTGCCAAGGACAACCTCCAGTTTACCCAATGGTGAATGGAGAGCTGGTCTTTTAGAGTGTGGGGACAAAGGTAGCCAGACATGATACTCATCACATCACTGTCTTGTGTGCCATTTGCTGGAGTGCTTAGCTTTGCTTAATTGGGACCTTTGGTGCAATATATATGTGTTACATGTATTCAGATATGTGGCCCTAGGTAGGTCACAGTAAGACCCAGGCCAGGGGCCGCCGTGGGGCAGAGCACTTACAGTCTCTCAAAGCCTTTTCTGCTTCTTTCTTCAGGCCTGGGGCACAACTGCAAGTCCTAGGAACAACAGGGCGCAACATTGTCTCAGTGCAAATTCTGGGGTGTCTCACTCTTTCCTGTGCACTTTTTGAACTTAAGAAAATGATTAGGCCTCCCCATGCCTGTGTCTAGGGCAGTTTTCATTGTGGTAGCAGGGTTTTATGCCCTAACAAACACTGCCCCTTTGTGGCCAGCAAAGCTGCTCTCCAGGAGAGAATCAAGATTTTTCCAGTTCAGCCTAAGTAGCTGAGTAGAAGGCAAGCCTCCATTATTTGTGACCAGGACCAGACCTGCTTGAACAGTGTCCCACACCATCCATGGTCATGTATATTGGTGCAAATGTGTGTAGAAAATGTCAATCCACACCCACATTGTCCTACAATGTGGGTGTGGATTGAAAAACGGGCATCCAGGGCAGACAGCTGATGAAGCCAAAGCAGTTTGCTCTGCTTTTCAATAGTTTTATTGGCCTGGGACTGGTTATAAAGGCTGCCAAAGTTAACACACTGGGTATCGGTTTCCCTCACATGCCTTCCAGTGCTAATGCAATTTTATTGGAAGCAGCCATTTTATGCCACCATCTGGCCTGATACTGCCTCTGCTGTAACTTTTTCCCTGCAGCCAGTTTCTTCGTATTTATGATTTTTCTGACTAACTTGTGGGTTTAAAGCTAGTTCCTGTTTCTCAAAACTCAAGGAAGAACCGTTGCAGAATGTCACACGTAAAGATTCAGGAAGCATTTTCCAATTCTTTCCATCACAGTGACTGTAATCAGTCCTCCTGGGATCACCAACCAGACGTATGCTGCCGCAGCCTTTAGTTCTGATTTGTACTGATTGGTTTTGGCCTTACTTTGAGAAGTTGAGAAGAAATGTGCAAGAGACACAAAAGGGAACAAAAACGTCTTTAAGTACATTAGAACTCAGACTGGGCAGGGAGTCAGCTGGGCCTTTGGATGATCAGTGTGAGTGTGAAAGGATGACAGGGCCGTTGCCAAGAATCAAAATGCATTCTTTATATCTGTCTTCACCATGAAAGATGCTAGGGAGATTAGCTAACCAAATCAAATCCTCTCTAGGGACAAGTCAGTGGACCTGACCCAAATAGAGGTTTCAATAGATGAAGTTGTAGAGGAAACTGATAAACTAAACAGTAGCTAATTCCCAGGAGCTGGTGGCATTCATCCTAGGATCCTGAAAGAATTCAGATTGGAAATTGCCAAACTCCTAACTATAGTCTGCAACCTATAACTAAAAGCAGCTTTGGTAGGAGAGGACTGGAGGACTGCCAGTGTAACTCCCCTACTTGAAAAGGGCTCTAGAGAGAACCCAGGCAACTGTAGGGTGGTGAGTCTAGCTTATGTTCCTGAAAAACTGTTAGACATTATTTAAAACTTTTTTAAAGATTTGTTCATCACATAGATGAGGAATCAACATGGTTTAGTCAGAGAGAAGTCATGCCTCAGCAACCTACTGGAGTTCTTTGAAGTTATAATAAGCAGGCAGATCAGGGTGGTCCAGTTGACAGAATACATCTGGACTTCCAAAAACCCTTGGACAAGGTCCCCCATCAAAGGCTCTTAATGAAGTTAGGTAGTCATAGAATTAGGGGTGGTTCACCCATGGATAAGCAGCTGTTTTAAGGATAGAAAACAAAAAGTGAGTATAAATAGTCAGTTTTTGGGATGGAAAGAAGTAAACAGTGGGGCCCCCCAGGATCTATTTTGGGATTCATAGATGTTTGGGTCAGAAGGGATCTCAACAGATCATTGGATCCAACCCCCTGCCTGGGCAGGAAAGCGTGCTGGGGTCAGATGACCCCAGTCAGATGCCTATCCAGCCTGCTCTTAAAGCCCCCCAAGATAGGGGACAGCACCACCTCCCTTGGAAGCCCATCCCAAATTTTGGCCACCCTTACCGTGAAGAAGTTTTCCCTCATATCTAGCCTAAATCTGCTCTCTGTCAGTTTGTGACCATTGTTGCTTGTTACCCCAAGAGGCACCCTGGTGAACAGAGCATCTCCAATCCCTTGCTGTGTCCCCCTAATGAATGTGTAGGCAGCCACAAGATCACCTCTCAGCCTTTGCTTGCGGAGGCTGAAGAGGTCCAGATCACTCAGTCTCTTCTCATAGGGCTTATCCTGTAAGCCCCTAACCATACAAGTGGCCCCCCTGTGGACCCTCTCGAGTTTATCAACATCCTTCTTGAAGTACGGCACCCAAAACTGGACGGAGTACTCCAACTGGGGATTGGTTCTGTTTAACATATTCTTAAATAATCTGGAAAAGGGGTGAGTAGTGAGGTTACCACTTTTGTGGATGACACTAAATTATTCATAGTGGTAAAGACCAAGACAGACTGTGAGAAAATGCAGGATGATCTTGCACTGTTGAGTGCATGGGGAACTAAATGGTAGATTAAATAAATGTAAGGTGATGCACATGGGCAAGAATAATTCAAACTATACTTACGCTACAATGTACACAAGCTTTTACCACACAGAAAAATGATCTAAGAGTTATTGTGGACAGTTCAGTAAAAACATCAGCTCAGAGCAATAGGAAGGCACGTTTAACATACTCCTACTATAGCTCCTTTAAGACAAGCAGTGCCCTGGCTTTCTTGAGTGCAGGATGTGAGTAACAGACTTCTGCAGAAGTCAATGGGTGTTGCTCATATCCTGTTGGGGCCGATGGGGGTGGGGGGGACTGGACCCGAGCCCATGCGTCAATAGCATAGCTGAAACCTGGAAACCTTTACTTAATGCTTTATGGTAAACACACGCCCTGCAGGCATACATGTTTGTGCTGGAAATTTCCCAAAGGTTCCCTCTTTCATTCCTCATATCCCTTATCAGGAGCCATGGATAGAATGTGGATACAGTGGAATTATTAAAGCAGTTGCTGTAGCTGATGAGGCCCTGGCAACATAATGTGCTGGCTGGCTGGAGAGCTTGGCCATAATCACCAAGAGACAGGACTACAACCAATCCCATCAAATGCCACCCCAGTGATGAAGGCCAAGACCAGAAAGTCCCTCATCTACAGAATTTTATGCAATTTTACAGCGAGATAGGCCATAGTGCTAGGCCCCTAACCTCCAACCAGCCCTCCTCATCCCAGTTCTAACAGTCCCCTTACTCTGACCATGACACCTTACCACTTCCTTCTCCCTAACTAAGCGCTAGATGAGCCCTTTACCTACAAAACACGCCCCAGGTCCACTGCCTCCCCCTTCAGGCCCTGCTTTCTGAGAAGGGTGTAAAGAAGCTGGAGAGGGACCAGAGAGGAGCAACAAAGATGCTGAAGGGCTTGGAAAGTAGACCATAAGAAAGGCTGAAGGAACCAGGTTATGTGGAGTTTGAAGAAAGGGAGATCCAGGGAAGACATTTGAAAGGTTACCTTGCAGAAGATGGGAGAGATACTGTTTTCTCTTGCTGCAGAGGAAATGAGAGGAAATGAGTTGAAACAGCAGCAAAAAAAAGATTTAGATATAAATATTCAGAGGCTTTTAAAAAGAGGCTGGATGGGCATCCCTCTGGGATGGCAGAGGGAGAGTATATATTGCATCCACTCAGAGGGCTGGATGAGCCCCTGGAGCTCCCTTCATGCTTTATGATTCTCTGATTCTTCTGCTGAACAGTTCTTGGCATTTCGTTCTGTACAAGCTACATTTGCCTGTGCTTGCTCTATCCCCTGATCTAATCAATAGGTTCTCTCCTTAACCCTTGCTCTAACTGAAAGGTGTCAAACCACAGGCCAGAAGAGTGATGAGCCACAGGTTCATGGGCTGGATGAATAGTGTTGCTGGTCTTGCAGGCCATCACTTCTTGCTGTCTCCCCTCTGTCCTCAGCCTCCTCCACGTCTTTTCATCTTCCTCGAATTTCTACAGACTTCGTTCTTCTCTGTCTCTTGCATTCCTGTCTCCATCCTATTAGCTGTCACCAGAGGAACAGTGATTCTTGGTTGCATTTTCTATGGACATTTTGGGTTGATGGAGTGTGATTTGAATGAGCTGTGATGTGAAACTATGTCTCTGGAAGAGAGGGATCTGTGCTTACTCTAGATAGCAAAGAGGACACCTTAATTCTGTGGAAAAGTCAACACACTTGAGTATTTGGGGGAAGGAGCCACACAAATAAATACTGTAATTCAGGTTTCAAAGTGGTTAATTTAGAAGGTGAGGTTAGCAGAGCTAAACAGGCAGTGGTAGGTGGCAGTGGCAGACAATGGTTGAGGTAAAGAAGTAAACAGTGGAGCGCCTCCCCCCCATGGGATCTATTTTGGGATTGGTGCTGTTTAACATATTCATAAATGATTTTGAAAGGGGGTGAGTAGTGAGGTGGCCAGATTTGTGGATGACACTAAATTATTTGAAGTGGTAAAGACTAGGACAAACTGTGAGGAACTACAGGATGATCTTGCCTGGGTTGAGTGCATGGGCAACTAAATGGGAGATGAAATTTAATGTCATTTATTTAATTTAATGAGTGTGATAACCTTCTGCAAGCCAGCATTTGAAGGATGTGAATACCAAGGAAGAAAAGGAATTAATTCAGCAGCTGAAACAAGCAGTGGAGAAATCTCGAATGCAGACTGAAGGGAGCCATCCTGCCATGGCAGGTGCTAAGGACTAGAGGTTCTGGGTAACTTAACATGGAGCCTTTAAAATCTGATTATCTAAGTTCATCACCACTGAAGAGAATAACAAGAAACAAAGAGAGTGTGGGATCCAGAGATCAGCCCCCCTGAAAGTTTTGATGCACATTCCCTTACATTTACCATCTCTGAGGCACTGATGTTTCCAGGGTGGTAACTGCAGTGATGCCAGACCAGGTGTGACTCTGTTGAACAAAAGAATCAGAATCACTGTCCAGCACGGTTGGGAAACAAAGACTCAGCAAGCCAGTTATGAGTGCACTCGAAATGCTGAGGCCCTGTCTGGAGGAGAAGATTTCATAGATTTCATAGACATTAGGGCTGGAAGGGACCTTGTAAGATCATCGGGTCCAGCCTCCCACCCAAGGGGCAGGAAGTCAGCTGGGGTTGAAGGATCCCAGCAAGATAAGCATCCAAATGTTTCTTAAAAGTGTCCAGAATAGGTACTTGCACCATTTCTGGGGTGGAGTCTGTTCCAGGCCTTGGGGGCTCAGACAGCAAAGAATTTTTTCCTTATGTCCAGCCTAAAATGGTCTTGCAGGAGTTTGTCACCATTGAACCTTGTCATCCCCTGGGGTGTTCTGTTGAACAGGTGTTCCCCCAGATCCTGATGCACACCCCTTATGTACTTATAGGCTGCCACTAAATCACCCCTGAGCCTGCGCTTCTCTAGGCTGAAGAGTCCTATAGCTCGCAGCCTCTCTTCATAAGGCCTATTCTCCTGCCCTCTGATCATGCGCGTGGCTCTCCTCTGGACTCTTTCAAGCTTCTCCACATCCTTCCTAAATTGTGGAACCCAGAATTGGATGCACTGCTCCAGCTGCAGCCTCACCAAGGCTGAGTACAGCAGGAGAATGATATCCTGGGTCTTGCTTGGGATGCATTGGTAGATGCAAGCCAGTTTTGTTTGCTTTGCCACCTGCAGTATCGCATTGGTGGCTCATATTAATCTTGTGGTCAGTCATGACCCCCGAGTCTCTTTCAGTCATGGTGCTAGCAAGTGTAGCATTGCCGAGCCTATAAGTGTGATACAGGTTTTTATTCTCGAGGTGGAGCACCTTGCATTTCTCTGTATTGAATGCCACCAGGTTTTCATCTGCCCACCTTGCAAGCCTATCAAGGCTGGCCTGAATCACCAGCCTATCCTCAAGTGTGGATACTCTTCCACAAAGTTTGGTGTCATCAGTGAACTTGGCCAGTCTGCTTTTGACACCAGTGTCCAGATTGTTTCATAGATTTCATAGATTTTACGGTTGGAAGGGACCTATTAGATCAAGTCCACACCCCTGCACTGGGCAGGGAAGAGTGCTGGGGTCAGATGACCACAGCCAGGTGTATGTCCAATCTCTTCTCCCTTGGAGGCATATTTCATATTTTGGCAGCTCTCACTGTAAATAATTTTTCCCTGATGTCCAACCTAAATTTGCTCTCCTTTAGTTTGTGGTCATTGTTTCTAGTTACCCCAATGGGCACCATGGTAAACATCATATCCCCTATTTCCTGCTGTCCCCACCTGATGAGTTTATAGATGGCCACAAGATCACCCCTTAGCCTCCTCTTGCAGAGGCTGAAGAGATTCAGGTCCCTCAATCAGTCCTTGTAGGGTTTTTTCTGTAGGCCTTTAATCAGACAGGTGCCCTCCTCTGAACCCTTTCCAGGTTATCCACATGCTTCCTGAAGTGCGGCACCTAAAACTGGATGCAGTACTCCAGTTGCGGCCTGACCAATGCTGCATAAAAGGGAAGCAACACCCCCCCCCCATATCTGTTTGTGATGCACCTACTTATGCAAGAAAGAGTGTGGTTAGCTTTACTTATTACTTCATCACACTGGTGACTCATGTTCATTTTGGAGTCGACTATGACTCCAAGATCCCATTCCGCAGTTGTGCTACTTAGAATGGTGCCCCCCAGACTATAGAAGTGTGGATGATTCTTCCCCCCCTCCCCCCCCATGTGCAACACATGGCACTTATCTTTGTTAAACTGCATCCTATTCTGTTTGGCCCATTTCCCCAGCCTGTCCAGATCAGCCTGGATTTGCTCCCTGCCATCTGGTTTGTGTACCTCCCCCCATAGTTTGGTGTCGTGTGCAAACTTGGACAGGGTGCTTTCTACTCCCTCATCCAGGTCACTAATGAAGATATTGAATAGTACCAGTCTCAGGACACAGCCTTGGGGGACTCTGCTGCCCACATTTCTCCAGGTAGAAACTGACCCATCCACCACCACTCTCTGAGTGCATCCCATAAGCCAATTTTCCACCCACCAGACTGTGTAACAGTCTACATTGCAACTTTTTAGTTTATTTATAAGAATTGAGTGTGACACTGTGTCAAAGGCCTTTTTAAAATCTAAGTAAATAACATCTACCTCTATTCCTTCATCCAAACATTTTGTGACCTGGTTGTAAAAAGAAACCAGGTTAGTCAGGCAGGATCTGCCTGCTGGGCACCCATGCTGGTGGGCCCTTAGCATTATTTTACCCACTGGTCCCCCACAAATGTGATCCTTAACAATTTTCTCAAAGGTCTTGCCAAGGATAGAGGTGAGGCTAACCAGCCTATAGTTACCTGGTTCCTCCTTCCTCCTCTTCTTGAAAATAGGGACCACACTGGCCCTTTTCCAATCCTCTGGGACCTGTTCTGAGTGTCATGAGTGCTCAAGCAGGTGTGCCAACAGCTCTGCTATGACACCAGCTAATTCCCTAAGTACCCTAGGATGAAGATCATTAGGGCCTGTTGACTTAAATACATCCAACCCCTCCAGGTACCCCTTTACTAGGTCAGCACAAACAGTTGGTGGGTTGGTATCTATCTTGCGCTTACCTAAAGTCCCACTGAGATGCATGTTCGTATTCATGTCCAGGAACACATGCAAAGAAATAATTTAGAAGCTACGCTTTGGCCATCCTCTCTGCTACCAGTTGCCCTAATCCATGTTGAGGGGGCCCTATGTTACCCTGCACTTTCTTTTTGCTTCCTATGCATTTAAAGAATGACTTTTTGTTATCCTGAACATTTACTGCCAGCCTAAGCTCAATTTCTGCTTTGGCTCTCCTCACTGCTTCCCTGCAGGCTCGAACCAAGCAGGTATACTTCTCCTTGGTGGCTGGGCCCTGCCTCCACAGCCTGTAGGCCTCTCTTTTCCCCTCCAGGCTCTCTTGGATTTCCCTGATTAACCAAGAAGGTTTCTTTGCTTTTTTGCCCCCCTTTATGTGTACTGGGATGGTCCCTTTCTGTTCCTGCAGGATCAGTCCCTTGAGAAACATCCACCCTTCCTGGACTCTCATCTTTCTGATGCTTTTGCCCGTCAGTCCCTCCCTAACTAATCTCCTGAGCTTGTTGAAGTTGGCCTTCCTGAAGTCTAGCTCTTCAGCCCTACTAGTTATCTTCCCCACCTTTCACCAGATAGTGAATTCTATCAATAGGTGGTCACTATCCCCTAGGTTACCTTGTACCTGCAGATCCCCCACCAAATCATTCCCTGTGGCCAGCACCAAGTCAAGTAAGGCATTTCCCCTAGTGGGAACATTTACCTCCTGTGATAGGTAAAGGTCCTGTAAGCAGGTTAGAAACTTATGTGAACGGGCAGACGTGGCTGCCTTTTCCTCCCAGCAGATGTCTGGGAAGTTTAGGTCACCCATGACAACCAGGTCCTTTGAGCGCACTACCTCTGAGAGCTGTTTCAAGAATTCTAGGTCTAACTCATCTCCCCGGTGTGGGGGTCTGTAATAGACTCCCACTACCAAGTCCCTTTGTCCTCAACCCCCCTGTAATCTGATACATACTACCTCAATTTGCCTTTTTTCTATGCCCAACTTAACTACAGAAGACGTATATTAACTACAGAAGATGTACCTTAACATAGAAAGCAACGCTCCCCCCACTTTTTTCCCCACTCTATCTCACTCTAACTTTTTCCCCCACTCTAACTTGGCTAGTCCACTTTTGACACCAGTGTCCAGATTGTTTATGAAGACATTAAAGAGTACAGGTCCGAGAACGGAGCCTTGAGGGATGCCACTAGTCACTGAGTGCCACGTTGATTCGGCTCTGTCAACTACCGCTCTCTGGGTCCAGCCTTGGAGCCAGTTCACCAGCCATTGGACTGTGGAGTAGTCGAGGCCTCAGTTGCCCAATTTTTTCATGAGGACATCATGGGACACCAGGTCAAAGGCTTTTTTAAAATCTGAGTATATGACATTAGCATCTTCCCTTTTGTCCAGGTGATATGTCACCTGCTCATAGAAGGAAATGAGGTTGGTCAAGCAAGACCTTCCCGCAACAAACCCATGCTGGTTATCCCTTCAAATGTTGCCTTCTGTTAGCCTGTCAAGAATGGTTTCTTTGATAATTTTTTCCAAAATCTTCCCAAGGATTGCGGTCAAACTGATTATCCTGTAATTTCCCAGGTCGTCTTTCCTTCCTTTCTTGAAGATGGGCACCACATTGGCCTTCTTCCAATCTTCAGGTACTTTGCCTGAGCGCCACAAGTTCTCGAATATCCTCGCCAGTGGCTGCGTTATGATGCCTGCCAGTTCCTTTAGCACTCTTGGGTGCAACCTATCCAGACCAGCTGATTTAAGGGTGTCCAGTATCTCAAGATGCTCCCTCACAAGATCCATGCCAATGGTGGGCATATATTCATCCTCATCCTGGCCATCCCACATCATGTTTGGCAGGGTGGTCCCTTTGGGCTGGTGAAAAACCGACCCAAAGTAATCATTAAGTAATCATTAAGCAGGTTAGATTTTTCCTGGGTGGCGGTAGTCAGCTGCCCCAGCTGGTTTAGCAGGGTCCAATGTTGCCCTTGTTTTTCTTTCGAATCCCCACATATCTGAAGAAGGACTTTTGATTGTCCTTGATTCGTGTAGTCAGATGGAGTTCAGTTGCAGCTCTGGCTTTTCTAGTTTGCTCCCTGCAGGTGCAGACCAGTGTAGTATACTCCTCCTTAGTGGTGTTTCCTGTCTTCCTGTCAAAAGAGGACCTGCAGTGGATTTGATCACTTTAATTAACCCAGGTTAACAATATGTACTGTAGACAGAGATTGTGTAGGGGCCAGCCTACATTGCATGCTAACAGACTTAAATACCACTTCATATAATGTGCCAGCTGGTGTATTTTTAAAAAGCATCCTTTTTCCGGCTTGGGCAAGGCCTGATTCCCCCAAACTCCATCACCTCATAATGTCACCCCCCACATGTTGCTGCCACTCCACTGAGTGGCTGTCTCTGGAGGGCCAGGATAAAGCACAAACTCTATAGCCCTGTGCTATGCAGCTCAGCTCCTCAGGTCAGAACTTTTTAGCTTTCATGCAGAAATGTCAGGGTGCAAAGGAGTAACAGGGTGCAACAGGGTGCTGTTGTAATGCAGGTGTCATCAGTAGAGTTACATCTGCCTGCCTCTGCAGAAACAGCCTGAAGCAATAGGTCTGAGAAATGTGAACTGTGCCAGGCATCTCAGTGAAGTGTCAAATCTGACCTGCTTTAACTAGTCCATGGAATAGGAGTACCCAGGTATGTGCCTACTACCTGAAGTAAAAGCAAAGGAAGAGATCTGTCTCTCATTTTAGCCCATAGAGCTAGTGAATAGAGCATATGCCCAGGGAGCAGGAGACAGGTTCTAGGCCTCCTTCATACAGAGGTTTGATCCTGCAACTCCTACTTCACAGCAAGTCAGTTAGTCCAGAGGCCACTGTGATGGTTGTGGCACCTTAGATGCTGTAACAACCCTCTTCCACTCTGCCCTGTATTTGGCTAGCTTTGGGTACTCTGTCAGTTGAAGCCCTGTCCAGTCCTCAATATTGGTTCCCCAGCTCTTCTTGGATCTACCTTTTTTATTTTTCCCTCCACTGTGCCCTGCATTATGATGTTGGTAAGGGTGTCTGGCCTTCTCATGATATCTCCAAACCACTGCAGCTTCCTATGTCGCACAGCCTCCAACAATGGTTTGTAGGGTCTATTTTCTTCATTGATTTGCTGCTTGACAGACTCACTGGTCTGGTGTTCAGTGTATGAGACATGCAGCAGTCTCCTAAAGCATCGTATTTCAAATACCTCAGTTCTGTTCTCTAACTTCTTATTAATCCTCCATGTCACATAGCCATTTAGCATTGTAGAGGCCCAGTCGCTGGATGGGAAGAACCTGTAACAGGAAGCGGGCAACACTCAAGAGGAAAGGGGTAACACTCAAGAGGAAAGGGGTAGAGTGTAGGGCTGTGTGAAGCTTCGGTCCCTGATTCGATTCGGTGGAGATACAGCCCAATTCGGTGGCTTGAATCTCCAAATCTGAATCAAATCAGAGGACCCTTTAAATCTCTGCGAATCCAATCGGAACCTTCCAAATTGGTTCAGAGAGATTGGGAAAGATTCAGAAATTGGAATATAGACACAGCTTTAAATGTTTTTTCTACATACCTCTAGGTACCAGGTGGCTTATGCTGGGACACATGGAGCATCCCACAGGAGCGCAGAGGGGTCTCAGCGCACTTGGCAGCAGACCCGGAAGCAGACCCAAAGCACTCCCGGACCACTTCTGGGTTAGCTGGAGAATGTGTGGGGTCCTGCACACACCCCCTCCCCCTGCTTGACAACTGGTGCCTCCTGGGCATCCCTTTTTCTAGAGCTCTCCTGGTAAAGTCAGTAACATTGTTTCCCTGGTGCCTCTTATCCCAAAGCACTTTGCAATCTACCAGTAGTGCAATGCCACCAGCTCTGGTGGTAGGCAGCCAGAGCACAGCATGCTGCACAGCAGGCAACAAAGGGAAACTGGCTGAAACCCTGCTTGTACAAAATCTACTACGAGCTGTTTGATCTCCTAAGGCATGAGCTTGGTTTTTAAGGCCTCCTTTGCAAGACGGGTGCACAGCAAGCAGCATGGAGCTGTACTGTCCTGCTACAGGAGAGAGTGAGACCAGCTCTGCTGGGTAAGTGCTCATGTTCAGAGCTTGGTGAAATTTTTCAGGTAAAGAATTTATGCAGTGTGGGGGCAAATAAAACTATTTGTGAACTGGAGTCAGATTTAGTAAGATCAGCTAAAAAAAATTGAGATAAAATGTGAAGTGAAATTTTTCCAGTGCAATATTGTCAAATCTAAAATGTTTCAATATTTCTTTCTAAAGCAACCACATTTAGCAACATTAAAAAAAAATTATGGCCATGAAAGGAAAATGAAATATTTTGGGGGGTCAAAGGAATTTTCATTTTGAGTTGAAATAATTGGGGAGGGTTCATTTTGATGAGGAAACTGAAACATTTTTTGTTTTACAAGAACCTGAAACCACTTTTTTCCCCTTCAATTTTTGGTTTTAGCCACTGAATTGTACAGTCAGCTATTTGTGTGGGTCTACGCATTGAATCTCAACACTTCCAAGAGAAGTGGTGCTGGCTCCTACCCTGGGGGTCTTTAAGAGGAGGCTAGATGAACACTTTGCTGGGGTTGTTTGACCCCAGTACTCTTTCCTGCCGTGGCAGGGGGTCGGACTAAATGATCTGCTCAGGTCCCTTCTGACCCTAGAAACTATGAAACTATGAAGTCATCTCCTCTGTCTGCGTACATGCTCAGGTCTCCAGGAACAAACCTCAGTGGGGAAGCCCCAGCACTCAAACTTTTGGAATCCCTTCAGAAAAGAAGCTGGTGGTGCCCTAAGCCCCCTGAGGAGGGAAAGGATTTACCTGTTTCCCTGGCTGCACCAAGGGGATCTCATTGTGCAGTCCACCTGCCAGTGCAGATTGCTTTTCCCTCTCCTTTGCCTTCTCTTTCCCTTTGAGATGGTTCTTGATCAGTCAGTTGTTCTCACAATTTCTGCCTGATAGAAAAATAGATGCAGACTCCAACTGAAGTGCTCAAAGAGGCAAGCTGGGTGATGGCACAACAAGGGAGTGCAGTCAGGAAGATGTCTGACCAGGAGTGCAAAACTGCATGCGTGTCCCACACTGGCTCTTCACATTTAGGTTGGGAGATGGAGGTGAGGTGGAGAGTGACATTTTACACACCCCGCCAAGGAATGGGGCAGCCAGTGAGGAATAGTGACCTCTCCACCCTGCAGTCTCCTCTCCCCACTCAATCACGTCCATTGCTCCTTCCATGTGGTGTTTGAAACAGGTAGCGAGCCTGACTGAGGAAGAATATTTGGAAAGTGCTTGCATGGGGCCTGGACAGACAGATCAGGGCAAACAGATTTTTAATTTTACAAAAAAGAGGAGGATGAGAGACAGGGAAGATCATTCCTAGAAAATCGAAGTGCTAGTACTGAAAGACACAGCACTACTGTCTACAAAAAACCAGAATGATGTGGAAACTTTAAAACAGCAATGGTAGGTGGTCAGGGAACTGCAAGGCAGGAGCAAAGGATGCTGGCAGAGCTGTGTGGGGAGCACAGGACAGGGACAGCAGGAGGGCTGTTATGTCTGGACTGAGGAAAATGAGGGTAAGAAACAGAAGCAGAAATTTTATCCACGCATTTTTATTTTAAAAACATGTAACATAATTATGTATTAATAATAAGCATATAAAACCCATTGAAAATATTCACAATGCAGACACTAAGAAAAAGAAAGTCTCAGATTAAGAGAGACATACATTTCGGTCCAAGGCAACACATAGATACCCTTACACTTGGGATGGAATGCTCTGGTGTTCAACTTCAGGGAAATTTCCTTTCTTCAGATACAGACTTACATCTCTATGGACTGTTCTTCCACAAATGGTTGGAGTTTGGAGGGAAGAGCATAATTAAGTCAAAATATGAAAGAGGGGAGATATAACTGCGTGCAATAACCCCAGGACATAATTACTAAAGTAGAAGAGGAAGTCTAAAGGGAAGTCCAAAGGGAAGTCTAAAGGGAAGGGAGTAACATTAATTAATTGAGCAAAGAGAAGTTTTTCAGACTAAAAGACAGGAAATATTTCTCAGCAGAGAAAAATTTACTGGATTTTGCAATTTTGTCATGTGGGCAATGGCGAAGGCTCTGTTGCTTGAGTCATACAAGACTCATACTAGAAAAAGAAAACCTGGAGGATGCATTGTAGGGGACTGTTTTGACCATCCCTTTGAGCGTTCTGGGGAAAACTGAGGTGTGCTCTCCACCATGACTTTTTCCCTGAGCCAGACATGTTTTGCCAGGTATATTAACTCTGAGGACTCCCCTTGTGCCAGTTATATGAAACTGAGCTACGTGGTTCAAGTTTTGGTACAGGGTTGGAGCCAAGCCACTGATTTCAGGTCAAAAGCTTGTTTCCATCCAACAACTGCAGAGGTTTTGGTATCTGGAGTTTGGATTTGCATCTTTCCATATGCTGATGTTGACGGAGTATTGACAGAGTACAGATAGACCTGACCGTATTGGATCTCCTCCCCATTCCCGACTGAGCACTCCCATTTGTGAAACCAAGATTTCTGACCTCCATTTCAAACACATTGTATGCTCTATGTCTTGCCCTACTAAACTAAAGTATTACTTTTCAGCAGAGGTAAAGCTTATAGTATCTTTTAAATCCTCTGGCAACTAGGAGGCAAGGGAAGAGACCATAATTAACTAATAAATAGCAAGTGTCTGGCATTCCTCATCTAATAAAAGGCAGTAGTACACAAACACACACACACCGAGCCAGTACATTACAGTATTCCATGGATCCTCTAGAAGGGTTGGCCCGGAAAAATGTACCCTATATCTAATGAACTAAGGACAACTACAATTTTCATTCTACCTATCAAGTTTCAGTAGCTTTGGTTTCTTTTCCTACATTTGCATCCTAATGGACACCTACCAACACATCTCAAAGGACTACTCCTGGCATTCAGAAGTCTTAGCCTTTCTCTACATTTTGTAAGAAAAATTTATAAGAAAATACAGCTTGGGAAAATACGTTTTTATCCTTACATCTCTTTAAATTACCATCTATCTCTTTCAGACATTCTGTACAGTCAGAAAAGAAAAATAGAGAAGGTGATAAGAACCATCTTCTGCCTTAAAATCACCACCATCCTCACTCTTCCTCCACAACAGCTACCAGTGACTGAAAATAGCATCAAGTAACAATGCCCTTTTGCTGCAATGCCACAATTTTCAAGTAATACTTATGACAATAATTAAATACAGCCACCAAAAAAGTTCCAGAGGACATAAGAACTTTGGTGGATACAGAAAACACACACCAACACAGCTACATGCTCAATCTCACGAGTACTCAAGTCTTCATATTTCTGTTTGGAGGACAGAAATTACTTTTAAAGGTAACATGTATAATCAGCTTCCTTTCATGCATCCTGTTTGGTACCATATTCCCTCATTACAGTTTTATTGCACTTAAAGTCGATAGCATCATTTTGCAGAGTTATCTTATTTATCTCCAGCATCTTCCACTTTATCATCTTTATGTTAAAAAAATAAATATTTACAAACAAAGTGACACACCAATAAATAAAATTCAGGTCATATTATATCTCAGACAATTTGTACAAAAAGAAAAGAAAAAAATACTCTCGTAACTTGGTCCCCTTTTCCTGAGGCTGAGAGTCATGTTCACTGGACAAACAATACAATGTGATGGCTTTTTGCATTTTGGTAAGTTTGTTACGTTCCAGTGTAACACCATGCACATGTATACACGCAGTGGAATAGAAGTGGGAAGGAACAGGGGACTTGTTTGGTTGTTTTACCTCACTATACAAAAATAATCAGTTCCAAAAATTAAGTGATTGCTATGTGCATAAATAGGTTAATTCCTAGTAGCAATTAAAGGTGAGAGAGGCAAAAATATTGCCCTCTCTTCTCTGGTCTCCTTAGATGCAAGGCAGGTGAAGATGAGGTTATTTTTGCTGTAGCGCCTGGTACCTTCCAGTGTTGAAAGTGGGTGAGATCCTCCCCACATGGGACTTGCTAACCGACTGCAAGGTTTGGCAGAAACAGGGTTGGTGGGAGTGGGAAGAGGAGAATAAAATAGCAGCAGTTAAAAAATTGTCCCAGATATTCTCCTGATGTATCCATCAGCCCATTCCTTTAAGGACTCTGCCTACCCCTTTAAGGATGAAAAATGGGTCAAGGAAGGGTGTGAAATATCTTAGAAAACTTCCTTAGCAGGCTGTATGCTGTTCAGTTCCACCATGGGGCTTTTTTCCACAGGTGATGTGGGTCTAACTTCTTCTGGCCGCCCTTCAAAGCCCCTGGAGATGTCTTCAAAAGTCCTGCCCTTGGTCTCTGGGACTTTGAAGAATGTGAAGACAAAGAAGATAACCAGAAAAACAAGGAAGATGAGGAAGACATAGGGACCGCACAGTTTCTGCAAGGAGGACAGAAGAGGAAAGAATTATAATTTGGAAAAAAACCTGTAAAGCTAAAATGAAGGTGCTGTTCTCTGCAGTTCAGAATGATGACAACCTCTCTGAAACACAGATTTATTTACTTTTAACCTTGCTTTTGTCAAGAGAAAGCTCTAGTATTTGCACCTTTCTTAAGGCATCCTTCTGAACCTTTAATGCTATTTTGGCTGACAAAAACTGAAGCTTCTAAAGGGATTGCCTAAACTCATGGCATTGTCTCAGCCAAAAGGCAAGTGAAAGCAAAGGCTTTGGGAAGCTGCAGTACTCTGCTGACATGGACTAGTTAGTGACCAGATCATCACCGATGATTTCCAGAGAGTGACCTTACCTCAGCATAAGGGAAGAGCATCCCCACCAGGAAATTGGAGGTCCAGTTGGAGCAACCAGCCACTGCCATGGCTGCTGGACGTGGGCCCTGACTGAAGAGTTCAGCCACAATAAACCAGGGGATGGGGCCAGGGCCAATTTCAAAAAGAGCCACAAAGCCAAAGATAGCCACAATGCTGATGTACCCAATCCAGGTCACGATGTCCTGCAAGAGAAGGAAACAGAAGCAGCTGTTACTCAACAGGCAAACAGCAGAATCAAAAGCTCCTAATATCCCCATATTCTCCATGGTGCAGTACAGTCTCTGAACTATATGATCCCCTGACTGACCTCTGCTGGAGATTCTCCTCCCTTTGCCTTGAAGATCCTTTGCCTCCCTGCTCACCCTGAATTCCAGGTGCCTCCCATGAAGACATCCCTTCCTTTGCCTTTGCCCCACCCCCACCCCACCATTTCCCCTGAGACGTCTACAACCCTTTCAACATCTCTATTCTGTCACTATCCCAAACAACAGCAAAATTTGGATGCCAATGACTCACCTTCAGTGCCAAAGCAATGGTCATGATGGCTGCGCAAACAGCCATGCCACCCAAGCCAACTAGATGGAGGGTCCTGCGCCCTGCACGCTCAACCAGGAACAGCTGAAAGATGTGGCAACAGAAGAGAAAAAAAACACTGAATATCAAGGCAGCACCTGAAGGTGTTCTCTGTATCATGATGCAGTTGGTCTGTCACCCTATCCTGTCCCAAGGGCCCCTGTCTGCCTTCTGCCCCCAACCCTCTAGTACCTCTGTGATCATCCGCACCCTGAATTAAATGTGTGGGGTCACAGGACAACATTTCTCCAAGCTCTTGCTCTTCATTCTTTTACTTTTCCTTCCTTTCTCCTTCCTCTGTCTCTTGCCTCCTACCCACTTGCATTCTTTCACCTTTATTTCCCTTTTCTCCCTCTTGCACTCTATGCTCTTTCCAGCCTTCCTTTCCTTTCTTCTCTCCCAATCACCTCTGTGTGTTTTTTTTCCTTTGCTAATCATGGTGTAGCACACCCTTAGGCACACTCTGAATGAAGAGATAAAACTGGCCCCGTGTCACTTGATGCCAACCTTTCCTCCCAAAGCCACCCATCATGTAAATCCTTCACCACGATCCCCAGTGCTGCTTACCGAAACAACAGTGAAGACAGTGTTCACAATCCCGGCACCAATGGTGGCATAAACTGGCTGAGTGATACCAGCTTTTTCAAAAATCCCAGTGGAATAATAAAACACCTGGAAGCAAAAGCAGCAGTTGGATATGGTTAGCATTCTTGTATCTAAATTGTGATATCCCTTATTGTCATGCTTGATGCTTGGTACGTTCAACAAAGAGCTATTATGACATGTTTGACTAGATAAAATGATATTTTCCAGTCCATACTTGTGCGAGGGATCACACACTGTGATATGGGATATAACATTTTGCCCTGAAAACTGCCATAGGGAGGTGCCTCACCCTTTGTCTCCTGTTTTTCATTGAGTGCCCCCTCAAATGAGATTGTCACCCTTTGTTCCTCGGTACCCATCTCTTCTGAGGTTCTGGGCAGCCCACTTTCACAGATCACCTGGAGCACGGTCAGTGTCTGACCAGTTTTTGAGGCCACTGAACATTTGATTGATCTCACATACTCCTAAGTTTCTGCTTCCATGGCAGCTGAGCTATAGGATATGCCATCCATGCCTGAGGAAGTAGTGGAGCAGCTGAATGTTCCAGGGAGCAATTTTTGGCAGGCAGTATCACAAAAAAGTGGCCTCAGTTCAAGATGGGGAGTGAAAAACTCAGGGGGCCAGTATGTTAGCAACTGTCAATGAGAGCCACTCAAGTGCAGTAAAAGAGAACTGAGCCCGGGAAATGAAAAATGAAGCTCACTTACAGCATTGATGCCTGAGAGCTGCTGGGAGAGTTGAAGCACAATGGCAACAATGATGGCCTGGCGGTAGCTCGGAGACCGGAAGAGCTCTGGCACCGTCACCTTCTTTTCCTGAGACATCTTGGCACTCTCATCCTTCATCTCTTGGATGTCTTGGCTGACGTCCAATGTGCCACGGAGCTTCTGGAGAACTTGGGGGAGAAAACCAAAATATTAAAACTGGGGCCTCATTGGCTCACCTGGCTGCAGTAAAGAGGCCTTAAGTTCTGCACCCAACCCTGGTCTCCCAGTTGCCTTGCAGAGGGAGCACTGGGAAGACAGACCTTGTGATGGGCAAGTGCTCTAGGATGCTGAGAAGAAGGCTCAGTTCCTTGATTCGGCCACCTATCTAGCTTAGGGTCAGATGCCCTAGGGGCACTGTAGAAATATAGCTAATGCCCTGGCCAGATGTATAGTTATCTAGGCCTCTTGTGCTGCAGCCTTGTGATCTATTCCCACTTGTATTCAACCCCTTACTTTGGGGCTATTTAGGATCACCAGTACTAAATTCAGTGCTCCTTAAATCTTAATGCTCTTTGAGACTATGAAAGAGATTCAGATCAGGTCTTTCATGCTTTCTGGACCTGGGGCAGGTTGGGGATATAGGGAAGGGCAGATCTAGTGATCTCAGAGGATCAGGACACTCAGTGCTAATGTCTATCCTAGTCTCTCATCCTGCCTGGGTTGTGTGGCCTGGGAGCATGGGTGAGGCAGGCCCCAAGCTGTTCTGTGATCCCATGCAGAGGCTGGTCCTTACCTGCTTCTGCTTTGTCGTCTTCCATTTTGTTGATCAGCAGGAAACGGGGACTCTCTGGGCAGAATAGCAGAGCCACACACTGCAAGATGGCTGGGATGATGGTGAACCCCAAAAGCAGTGGCCAGAGTGTTTTGGTCCCCATGATCTGGTTCAAGCCAAAGATCTGGTGTAGCAAACAGGAAGAACAAGAATAGCTATTAGGATGATTTCCTTAGGTCAAAAATTCCCTTTTTTCCCCTTCATCCTCTGTTTTTCATGGAGTGATCCCTGAAACAAAGTGGTCACCCTCATTCCTAACCACCTGTGTCCCTGGAGGCCCTGAATCGCCTACTTCCATAGCTTAGCTATATCTCATAGTCAGAGCCTGACCAGTTCCTGGGACCTCTGAAATTGGTGGATCTCCCTGGACCACAAGTGCCTTGGCTCCTGTCTGAAGCTACCATGGTATGCAACCCACCCTTTTCTCCTGCTGAAAAAAGGGCCATGAGTCCTTAACTCCTCTGATGACAGCAAGCGAACAGCATATAAGCCCCTCCTTGCTCTGCACCCTTCCCACTAGCCTGTGTAAAAAGCAGTGTCAACCTTACCTGTGCCACCAGGATGCCCACCACAATACCCAGCTGGTTCAGAGTGCCGAAAGCACCACGGAAGGCAGTGGGTGAGACTTCACTGATGTACATGGGCACAAAGCCAGTGCAGAGCCCACAGAAGATGCCAATGATGAAGCGGCCTATGATTAGCATCTCCACTGCACCTGCCAGCTTGGAGAAGCCCATGAGGATTCCTCCCACCAGGGCCAGGATGTTCACCCCTAGCATGGAGTTCCTCCTGCCGAGGTAAAGGATATGGAGTTAGTGCTAGGTAGTTCTGGGAAGGAGCTGTAGACCCAAAAACCCATCCCAGGATATCCTCCCCCACTCAGCCTTCCTCTCAACCTTGTCCTTCTGCCAATTTCTGCCTCTTGTGTTTCACTCTCACCCATGGAGGAACTGGTCCCATCTCTCCCTCCCTCCCAATCTACTGGTCCAGAATCTGGGAGAGAAGCAATCTCCTCTCCTTGTCTCAGTATCCTAAAGCAAAAGGGCAAACCTCCCAGCAACTCAAACCCCTTCCTTCCCAACGCACCTGCCGAATCGGTTGACGAAAAGGCCAACGGAGAAGGAGCCGATCATTCCTCCTACAGAGAAGATGGCCACAGAAAGGGACCACAGTGATGTGAGGAGCTCATCAGAGGTTGGGATCCCTCTCCGAACTGACAATGTCTGGTTGAAGAACTCCTGAATAATCTATAATAGAAGATGGTGAGCTACATTAATAATATGCCTCTGTCGGGTCAGGGGTTCTTTTATCTCAGAGCCAGGAAATGAGGATAGCCTGGAGACACAGAGGCACAGAAGCTTGAGTGGATCAATGCAGCTAAAAAGGAATTAGCAGTTCAGAGGAAGAGAAATTCAGAGAACAGCAGTAAGAAGAGAGACTGACTCTCCGGCAGAAACAGGCTTGGGCAGGATGTGACTGGATTGGCGAGACTAATTCCTCCACCCATGCCCAGAGGGTTTATAAAAACAGTATGTTATAGTGGAGGGGAGGGGATTAGTTGGCCAGAATGAGAAAAAACGGGAATAACAGCAAAGCAGAGAAGTGGGGGAGGGATCCTGGCAGCAGGGTTATACGAGACAGTGGAATCATTTTCCCAGGTGACCTGGTGGAAATCCCACTGAATAAGGCTCTGAAAAGCAGCAGTGCTGTTAGGAACAGCCCTGCCCTTGTCTTCAGGGAGGGGGCAGATGACGTCATGAGGCTTTTCTTGCTGCTCGTTTTTTGGATGCTCTCTGTTTAAGGAGAGCTGTGGGGGTGGAAAAGAGGAGGAGTTAACCTCATATAACTCGGCCCCCAGCAGATGGCAGCAGGAGGCCAGCTTGAGAGCGTATGCCTGCCCCCCTGCCCCCACTTTACTCCCTCCCCCTCTCCCCCAATCTGCAGCTATGACATGTACTCCGGGAGGGGAGGGGATGTGGTGTGCAGTGACGCAAATACTAGGAGGAGTTTTACATATCAGTTACGGGAAAGAGAATCACAAGG